>NW_016107651.1:914922-996821 GCF_001604975.1 Cebus imitator | reverse complement strand
TTACTTTTTTTTTGAGACGGGAGTCTCATTCTGTTGGCCAGGCTGGAGTGCAGTGGCACGATCTTGGTTCAGTACAAGCACCACCTCCCAGGTTCAAGCGATTCTCCTGCCTCAGCCTCCTAAGTAGCTGGGACTACAGGTGTGTGCCACTACACCTGGCTAATTTTTTGTATTTTTAGTAGAGATGGGGTTTCACTGTGTTAGCCAGGATGGTCTCGAACTCCTGACCTTGTGATCCAGCCACCTTGGCCTCCCAAAGTGTGGTGATTACAGGCGTGAGCCACCGCACCTGGCTGACTACAGTTTTAATAATAAGTATTGCCTTGCTTGATGCCCGCCAAGGCACCAGAATTTTTAACTTTCATAATTTCTGCATCATTCGTGCAAATGCCAACACACTGAAAAAGGTAAATAATGTCTCATTATTATGAAAATAATTTTGACCTCACAGCCCTTGAATGTTTGTGGACCACCACTTTTAGAATTCCTGCTTTGGGATAAGGAGCAGGATTCTGTTTCAGTTACCTGAGTCAAAGGTCATCAGAGAAAATAACTGATAAACTAGGTAGATGTCTGCCTGCTTGGAGGATTGATGTCAAGCATTTTTAACAGGTTTTCTAAGATGTGTGCTAATATGGTTCCTCCTGATGAAGACACATTAGTGCTAAGACAGGATGGGGTACCCTTCACTCAGTGGTCAAGGTATTAACAGAGAATGGTGCCAAGTCCAGTGTCCACGGAACTGTTACTTCTAGGAGAGAAATTAAAATCTCCAGGACAAAAACCTGACCTTTGAGTTCTGACTGCTTCTGTCTTTCATTATCAACCTTTTAGGATCAGGGTTTCATTTATTAAACAGAGTAATAATTTGTATTACAAGCACTCATGCAGAGAATATCTGAGCAGTATGCATGTCAAAATGTTAATAACAGATTTCTGCTCGGCAGGGTAACAGGTGATTTCTACTTCCTTTTCAGTGCTCTTTAAAAAGACTTTCTGAAAAATTTTATGTGTATTAGGGCCTCGCTTTGTCACCTAGGCTGGAGTGCACGATATGTAGCCTTGTACTTTTGGGCTCAAGCCAGCCTCCCACCTTAGCCTTCTGAATAGCTAGGACTACAGATGCATGCCACCATGCCTGGCTTTTAAAAACTTTTTTGTAGAGATGGGGTCTTGCTATTATTGCCCAGACCCATCTCGATTTATTGGCTTCAAGTGATCCTTCCACCACAGCCTCTCAAAGTGGTGGGATTACAGGTGTGAACCACAGCACCCTACTTCAAAAATTTTTAGAATACTGACCAACTGTAATTAAAAAAAAAAATTATTTCCATCAAAAAATGAAAAATCCCCCTAAGTTCATATATTTCACCTTTTTGCTTCAGAGAGTTGGCCATGGAGATAAGAACCATGCAGATGCAGACAGATCGCCAGTTTTTCTTCAATTTATTGACTGTGTCTGGCAGATGACAAGACAGGTAACTTATCTGGGCTATCTATTCTTAACATCTCCTTTCAATTTTCCTGTCAGAGTTGGGAGATTTGGTCACTGATTATCCTATAGATCATTAAATGGAAATTCTTGTACAGTCTCCATGTCCATGTGAGAGCTATTATTTATTGTCATGTTATGAGTCAGGTTAAAGGTTGCTATTTGGGGGTATTATTAAACACTTGACAATTTGATTCTATTAGCATTTCAATGAGTAGCATTGATAGTAACTCCTGAGAAGTTTTCTAGTAGCCATTTTTGTATTGCTGAGAGTGAAGAAAAATAAGCTAGATAACACAAGCAAAACAAAATCTTTTAAGTAACTTTAACTGTTATTTTGTTTCATCGCAATCTGTTCCTTCTGAAAATTTTTAAGGGAAAAATATTTAGAAAGTGTAACAAGGTAGGCGCATATTACATTTAGTTCTTAAATTTTTTTTTTTAGCATGGAGAGAACTATTATGATTTTTAGAACTTCTAATAATTAACTTGAAATATTAATATAAATGAATTTAATATTTTGGAAAGAACAGAGGAGACAGAAAACACCTCGTTTATGATGGGATCACTTTATTAATGAGGCAAAGGGTCACTGGCTTAAAAATATGATTTAATACTAACTCGAGAAAAATGATCTCAAAACCCAGTTGAATGCAGCTTATATTAGGAAGTAAGTTCATTATTTATCCAAGGGTTTATTAGACCCCAAAACAACTGGAAGTCTGAATTGTTTTTACTTCGATTGCCACATGAATTTAAAGTAGAGCAAGTGCTGGCTCTGCTTGGCTTTGGATCATATTTATTTAGGAACATATTTTTAGCTTCAGTAAAATGCTATTTATTTAAATAAAAGAAAATTAATGGTAGTCATCAGGGGAAATAATAATCAATTCTATACTTAATAGTCCCCTGCCTCCATAAGCATTTCTACTTGGGTGAATTATTTAGAAACATGTTGGGTTAAATGAAGCATTTCGTAGATATGACTATAATATGAGACTAGTATTTCAGCATGTATACTGAAAATGTGTGTGCAATTCAGTTTTGTTTTATCAAACCTTTGGTGTGTTTGTGTGGTAGGAGGAAGGAAAGGTGCTATATACTTAGTTTAACGATGTTTAATACTTTCGATGTATTATGTTTGACTTTTCCTTTGGAATTGCCTTTGAGACAGTATTTCAACTACATAAGTCTCTCCCAATCCTTTTTGAATATATGACCCAAAACCCTAGGACCTCACTTTTGACTATTACCATATTCAGTTTTAAATAACCTTTGACTATTGGCAAAAATTAACTTCGCCATCAAAGGAGTAGGAAAGTACTTTGAAAACCTGGTATTTTGTTGATGGTTGTGTGTACTGCTTTCCAAGGTGAGTACCTTGAAGGAAATAATGTGCTTGAATATATTAGTTCTGATGTGTTAGAAAAAAAACCACATTTACTAAAAAAAAACCCACATTTACCAGTTACCAGTTTACTCTTGCAAAGAAGAGTATATGATAATCTACAGCCAATCACGCTGAATGTGTCCATCTCATCTGATTTTGGAAGCAAAGCAAGGTTGGGCGTTGTTAGCACTTGGATGGGAGAATACATTCTAATACATTTCTTCCTTAGTAATTTTAATTTTTTTAACTTTTTATATGCTCTATATCTAAAAGCAGTTTAATTTGGAGCCTGGCACTACATCAAAGAAAATCAGTTTAAATCTGTATTTTTGATAGAATCTAAAATACTTTATAGCCATCTGTATTTTATACACCTATGTTTTTCTGTATATTTTCTTCTGGAACATAAAGCATATTAACTTGTCATAATGTGTGTTAGCAATCATCAGTTTTATAAATACTTGAATACTAGTACAGAGACTTGAATAGCACATTTGTCAAAACAGAACCAATTATGTTATGATAGCCAGATTCCATACCTCTCTTCCTATTTCCATCCTCATCTGTCACCTCAGTCCTGAAATCAGGAAGCACTTGTTGAAGGGCCTTTTAGATTTTAAGCATGTAAACAAAATAGTTCTCTTCTGCTTATAATTTTAAAAGCAATAGCTGCAGTTAATGCCCTGCTATTTTAGTTTCTTTGTGAGGAAATGCCTACTGATTAAGCTGTCTTCTCATAACTGAGCTAATAGTTTTGCCAAGAAGATGAAAAATTAATCGCAGGCTTAGATCCTCGAGATTGCTATTTAATGATTCAGGATGCATGCATATTTGGCTAATAATAAGGCTGTTAAGAGTGTGAACAAATACAGGAGATGGGACTTATTTTTTAAAGGAATAAATGGGATTCGACAAAGTTTCTTACAATTGGCTTTTTGTTGTGGCAGTGCTTGATCATCTTCTGCTTGATCATCTGTTTCATTCAGCTTCACAGCCACAAAAATTATTCAAGGCCTAATTAAGTGCCCTTTCTTGTTTAAGAAATCTGTCATGTTACCCTGTGTATACTTGCTAAATTTTAAGAAACTTCAAGGCAAAGCTGTTTTCATCCTTATTCCATTTACATGCTGTTTATACTATTTTCCTCCACTATAAAGGAAGGGATCTTTCTAAGAAATAAAAATTTGGAAGCAATGTGTATTTTCACAGTCTGCAATCCAAGTATTTATAGAATTTATCACACACAGCCCTACAATTGGTAGAATCTTACACGGAAGCTTCCAAATAATTCTGAAATATTAGATAAGATGGATTAAACTAAACCTTCTGACTTTCAGGGGTTTGTAATTTTTCATTTGATTAGTCCCCCAAAATTGTGTTACTTGTGTAAAACTAACATCCAGTCAAGTCCCTGGCTTGGGTTAGAGAATGAATTTTCTTTTTGTTAGATGCAGCCAAAATAGTAGCTTACAAGGAACTCTGGTTTGATGGGATGGATGGTCCTTGAAAAGTTTAGGTCGGTGCAAAAGTAATTGCCCTTTCAGTGGCAAAAGCTGCAATTACTTTTGCACCAACCTAAATATGTAATAGGCTGGTTGACTTGTAAATTATCTGCCTTACTTAAATGTTTACTTTACGGTATCGCTGACATTTTCTGGAGAACATTATTGGCATTTTTTTTTTTTTTTTGGTAATCCTTAAAAAAGAAAATCAACTATGTTGTTGAAAATTTACAGTCTTAATGTTTGTGGTCATTTTTGGCAGAGAATGCCTAGAATTGCCTAAGTCAAAATTCAGCCTGCAAGTGTAGGGTTGGCAGATACAGCATATACAGAGACATCATGGTCAGAAAAGTAATAAAGCAATTTTTGAAAAGAAAACCATACAGATAATGCCCTAATGGTTTGGAATAAGGTAGATTTGAATGTTTAACTTAAAGGATCTACCCATGACAGGAATGAATATGCTTACAGAGTGTCTAAATTTATGTTTGTGATGTTCAATTTGCAGTTTCCTACCGCATTTGAATTCAATGAGTATTTTCTCATTACCATTTTGGATCACCTATACAGCTGCTTATTCGGAACATTCCTCTGTAATAGTGAACAACAGAGAGGAAAAGAGGTAAAATATGAACCATGACTCTCCCCATACTATCTCCACTATATACTTTTCCTTAAAAGAATGTACTCTGTGATAGATTTCATTCTTTTGGGTCACACTTTATCTTATATGCTATAATACTGATTGCTTCCTTCCAGATATCTGGACCTGATCTATTCTGAAGTATCTTTGTCACAAGGCTGAAGGTGCTAGTTAACTGTCTGCTATGAGTTTATGGGTGGGAAGTAGTTTCTGCTAAAGAGAACTGAAGAATGTGAAATCTAAGGAGCACCAGTATACCAATTTTTCTGTGTAGAATGGAAATCCTTCAAAGCAGGTGCATAAAAATTGAGCAGAAAATGTACATTTGAGTGAATAGGCAGTTCAAATTTCCAAGTACATTCTAAACTTATAAATGAGACATTTTAGGTTAAGCTTTTGAATTTAACTTGTCAAGTAATACTGTAAAAAAATTC
Source organism: Cebus imitator (assembly GCF_001604975.1). Taxonomy (NCBI): domain Eukaryota; kingdom Metazoa; phylum Chordata; class Mammalia; order Primates; family Cebidae; genus Cebus; species Cebus imitator. Next base: position 991,360 of record NW_016107651.1, on the reverse strand, counting down.
AAACACTGAAAAGATAATATGTAGAAAGTTTTTCATTATCCCTTTTTTCCTCATAGGTATCACTGTTAAGTGGGGTTGGTATTAAGAAGAAATGGTCTAAGAATTACGTTTCAAGTTTTACTTCTGAAAACTTGTCTGTCCCATGTATCAACATCTTATTCATCTTGATTGGTGTCTCCCTCTGCATCAACTTTTATTCTAAAAAATGTGGTCATAAAGTAGTTTATGTTTTATATTGTAAAGCATAGTAGGAATAAGTGCTTGCACTGAAGCCTAGCTGCTAGGTTCAAGTCTTGGATCTGTCACTTACTTTGTCAGTTCACTTGGGGAAGTTAATGTCTACTTTTGTAAAATGATGAAGATTGTTAAATAAGCCATACAGAATACCACAAGAACTGCTATGTAGTGTTTCCTAGACTTCCTTAAAGGCAGGTATTAAAATTTTAAATTCACCTTATGCCTTCAGTGTCTAGCATGCAATATTTCTATGCATAGCAGTCACTCAATAACTTAAGGAATGTTCATTAGAAATAGCATAACTAAGTTCCAAAGATTGTTTTTGAGAGCTTTGGATAGGAATCAGTGGTGATTTAAAAAAGAACTTTTTAAACCGATAATCTGCATACCATGAAATTTACTTTCATAGTGAGTTTCATAGTTACTGGTTTTTAGTGTATCTGAGTTGTATAGCCATTGCCACATTTTCATTTTAGAAAATTTCATCATCTCAGAAAACCTGTTAATAGTCACTCCCCATTCATGCCTGCCAAACACTAATGTTTTTGTCTCTGGATTTGCCTCTGGACATTTCACATAAATGGAATCATTTAATATGTAAACCTTGTGTAATCATTTAATGTGTAAACCTTGCTCCTTTAATGTTTCCAAGGTTCATACATTTTATAGCATGTATTCTTTTTATGGCTGAATAATATTCCATTGTGTAGATATATTCTACTTATCCATTCATCAGTTGGATTGACTTTTGAGTTGCTCTCACTTGTTGGCTATTAAGACTGGTGCTGCTTTGAACATCTGTAACAAAGTTTTTGTATAGACATATGTTTTCAGTTTTGTTGGATATGTACAGGAGTGGAATTGCTGGCTCATATGCTATGTCTTTGAGGAACTGGAGAATGTTTTCCAGTACCCTCTGATTTTATATAAGTTGGTTTATCACTGAAGTCTCCTTTCCTCTAAAGAGATTTTAATGACTACAAAATACGTCTTTACAAAGTTCATCTGAAGTGTAAATGGCTTATGTGGTACAGAATCTTTACCTATTTTTCCTGCCTACAGAATCTTCCTAAAAGGACTGTGTCACTGTGGTCTTACATAAATAGCCAGCTGGAAGACTTCACTAATCCTCTCTATGGGAGCTATTCCAATCATGTCCTTTATCCAGTAGCCAGCATGCGCCACCTAGAGCTCTGGGTGGGATATTACATAAGGTGGAATCCACGGATGAAGCCACAGGTATGTACTGTACAATATACAATGGGAGTTTTCATCCACGCAGTGCAACTTTGTTTTGTTGAAAGCAGCTAGAAAGCTTATCTGTGCATATTTAAAACTTTACCCACCGGTAGGTACAATGGTATAGTAGAAAATGTACTACACTGGGACAGGATAATCAGTATACCTGGTTCTTAGGACTGCTTGTATGCCGTTGGACAAATCACTTATCTGTTTTTTTTGCATCTTCCCTCCTCTGTCTGGATAACCTCTAGGGGACTTGTTTTAATAAGCTGAAGAAAGTAGCTTTAGTAAAGTTAAAAGCTGAACAAAGTTCTGGTGTACTCTGAATATGTTATGGAATATTAACTACTTAGAACTGTTCAAGGCTAAAAACCTACAACTAATTGATAGAATCCCTGACTACTGTTTTTTAATTGTCTTAAATATTTGTTGTATTTGGTAAAGTACCAGTTTCAGGAGCATCTACACAGTAGGTATTCTCTGGAAGTACTGAGGGGCACTGGGAAAGGCAGTGAAAAGAGTAGTGGTGTCCAAAGTCTCTGTATTTAACTTCACTAATGGGTTGGAAAGGCGCCCCTGGTTCCAACAGCAGAAAAAGCATACACTGCAACATTTAGGGAATGATCTGACCTTGGCTTTGGGCAGGATTGCCTAGTTGAATGATTCTTTTTTGCTCTTACAGGAACCTATTCACAACAGATATAAAGAACTTCTTGCTAAACGAGCAGAGCTTCAGAAAAAAGTAGAGGAACTACAGAGAGAGATTTCCAACCGATCAACCTCATCCTCAGAGAGAGCCAGCTCTCCTGCACAGTGTGTCACTCCAGTCCAAACTGTTGTATAAAGGATTGTATAATCAGGGGCATCATTGCTACACACTCTTGATTACACTGGCAGCTCTGAGTAGAAAGTCTTCCAAATTTAGAACCCATCTATGAGAGAAAGTTCAGTCACTTTATTTATTTTAAATCTCTCTAGGATGAGTTTAGAACTGTAACAGTGCAGGTGGCTTAAGTGAAATAACTTCATATGTAATTACATGATTATGACACTAATCTTTTAAGTATCCAGAGAATATTAAAATACTTCAGTCCTGGATCCACAGTGGGAACAAGTTTCCATTATTAAAAGGAAAGTACTGTTATATAAATCTTGCCATCTGGTAATATTAAAACCATTTTAGAAATACACTCTGGTCACTATGCAGAGGAACAGTTTTCAAACCAACACTGAAATTCTGTGGCATCACAGATATTGGGCCTTGATACCATGACAGATCAAAATCATTTGGTATTGCTTTCTCCATTCTAGGTTTCCCCTTTTTTTGCAGTAATTGATTTACCTTGACCAATTTTTTTTTAACTTCCATATTCTTCATATAATAAAAGGCAGACTGTTGTTATGGCATAGTCATAGTTGAAAATTACTGCTGTCATTATTTACATACTTAAGGTGTATTAGAAAGTATACAAAATGGGAGGCCTTATACATGGGAGAAGACAAAGGGGATAAAGTAGCCATCCAGGAGTTTAGAGAATTCCATGCCCGTCATATTAGCCCAGTTACCAGAAACATCATGGAAGGTATTTTAAAAATTAATGATTTACTCCACTTTATTTCACTTGTTGTGTGTGTCTAAACACACACAGAAGCAAACTGGCAAGTTTTTAAGAAGTATTTAAAAATCTTACTAGGACTGACATTTTTTTTTCCTCAAGTCTGTATAAACAGCTTATGGTGAGATGTACTATGCTCAAATTTTATATTACATTTTTTTCCTTTGCAAATTCTGTAATTCCACTGAATGATTAAGTCTACCAAAGAACATACTGCATGTAAAAGATGTCCTACAATCTCAAAGCCAGTAAAAGAAATCTTGCTTCACTGTTCACCTGCTAGAAGTAAGAGTTCGGTGCTGGTAGAAACATTTGACTCTGATGTCTATTTTACTCTATGTAAGAGCCATATGTAATGTACTGTAACAAAGGAGCTTCTTGTCCCTTGGTCTTTTAATTAAAAGAAATTTCAACTGACTTTTAAATTTTGTTTGTGTCCAAAGTTGCCTTTTCTTTTTTCCCCCAGAAATATTTGGAAATTACTGGAGAAATATGTACCCCAAATGAAAATGTTCAATTTGTACCCATTTTTCCTTAACCAACATCAATTCCAACAATTAAAATATACAGCGTTTTTTCACTGACTGATTGACTATACAGGGAGTCTGAACCTTACCCTCCATCTTGGTCTTGCAATGAGGAACTAGTTTCTATCCAGTTTAGCAAAATTGGTACTAGAATGATTTATTTGGTAATTGTGTGAAATAGAAGCTTTTTAACAAGGCATTTAAGGGTTAGCAAATCAGTATTAAAATTAAGTTTTCTACTCCAAACATTTCACAAACCCATCTGCCATTTTCCTCATTAAACCCTTATTATCTTAGTCTGACACCACATAAAAGAATGTAGAATGGCTGAAGAGATCAAGAATTTAAATCTTGTAGTTTTAATATACTTGCATCCACTTCAAATTCCTATCAAAAGCTAGGGAAATGTAAGTACAACCCTATCACTTCTCTGTTGAGAACCTTCCAGTGGTTCCCCTCAACTTTTGCAGAAGTCCCCAATATGGAGTACATGCACTTGAGCCTTTAAGACATACCACTGGTATGTGTGGAAGGGGGAATACTAGCAATTTTACATATTTACACAAAACTTTAAATATTTGAATTGACAGTTACGTGTTTCATAACTTTGTATGTCTATTGGTTGTGCTGGTGTAATTTTTTTCCCTTTATCATTAGGGTTACAAAATTCAGAGACCAGTATGATTAAATTGAAGCTCCTTAGCCCCCTTCGACCTAGTCTCTGCATACCTCAAATTTTATGTACCAGTGCTATTTTGCTGTTCACAATTGCCTCATGTAATCTGCAGATTCCTACTTCCCCACTTTTGTTCAATCTATCTTGTGCACCTAGAACAACTGTTCTCGCTTGAGACTACTGCCTATTTTGTAGAGTTTAGGCATTTCTTCCTCTGGGAAGTTACCCGATTCATGACTGCCTTCTCTGACATCCCCACCTTCCTCTGTGTCCCCACAGCATTGTGTATATGGCTACTACCACTGCGGTTCACCATACTGTATTGGAATGAATAATTCACATGTCAACCCCAAGTCTGTAAACATACTTTTCTTATTTGAAATGAACTGCAATAAAGCTCTGTTACAACCTAAGTAGATGGATGACATTCCTCGACTGTAAACATGCAGATAAGAAAACTGAAGCAGTATTTTGTTTTCACTTCTCACCTGAGAGTACAAAAAACTGGAGTAGTTACATCAGTTTGAATCCTAGTTGAGAAACAGGGTAGGCTTTAGCATCATTCAGTCACCCTTCTAATGAGGACTCAGAGCCACTACAATTCAAATGACGGTTATACAGTTTAGTGACCTGAAATTCAAACAAGGAGAGAACAGCAGTTTTTAATAGTTGAAATGGTGGTTAACAAATCTATTTATCATGTCACCAGAGCACTGCTTCTCACTTTGCTTGTGGCTATGGGCTCATGGTTAATTCAATCAAGTTACAAACCTACTCATTAGAAAACTGGACAAACCCACTCATTAGAAAACTGGACAAACCCAAGTTTACTATTTCAGGAGAATCACAAATAATACCCCAAAATCTATTTAAGGATCCTAAATTAAAACCTGTTACCATAGAAAAGCTTGACATGCCTGGTGCCCAGGAAGCCATGACAATTCATGCTGGATGTCTGGATATAATCTAAGAATTTTAACTCAATTACAGGGGAGGCATATAAAAGGAATTCCTCTAATATGTGGCTAACATGTTGATTCGCAGTCTTGGATTACCTTATATCATGAGGAAATCTAATATTCCTCGGCTCTGTTTCTATGTAAGCATGAGAATGGCAACTAAGTACTAGTTTTTTCTCGTCGTCATCAGTACCTTGGTGTCCTATTTAGAAATGCATTTTTTCAGAGCTTATCACAAAGCCCTTATTAACAGGCTGTTAAGGAAATTTTCAGTGCTTCCTTAAAAAACGTGCTTTATTGACTTCAAATTTATAAAAGGTTAACATCTTGATCTAGTTGAAATTATATGAACAGGGTAACAATTAAGTGCACAGTTCATATTTCACTCATACTATACACCTGTAAAAGCAAATAATTCAAAGGGTTCTCTGAGTTTTGAGATTAAAAACCACTATGCCTTGAGTGAATATCATGATTACAGAACAGGTATTATTTAAGAACTGTGAAGGTGTATGCTCACAGCATACCCCTTTCTCTCTTTCACTCACTTTATTCCAAAATCTCAATTATTTTGCTGATGATTTGTTTATACTTTCAAAAAATCCTTTTATAATTTTTACAGATGTAAAATTGCTTGTTTTTAAAAAATTAACAATAGATTAAAAAGCAAGTCCACTTAATACTGATAAAAGTCAAATGCCAAAAAGCAAAATTAAAATCCTGTTAAATATAAATTTTTAAATATAGTAAAACTCCACCAATAATAGAAACAAAAAGTATGTTTAATGGTTGCTTTGGAAAGGGGAAGTGGGCACTTCATGCCAGAGAAAGGTTTAAAAATGAGACTTTTCAAGTAAGCACTGCCTATGGCATAGTCTCATATTTTGAAAATTTAAACCTAATTTTAATTATACATAACTATTTTTAAAAAATCACACCCACAAGTAAAAACTGGTAATTTGTTTACAAAGTGCAATATATCAGTACAGCAAATTCATCTCAACAAAACAATATAATGTGTGGTTTCTCAGGTTTTCTCAACTCCCCTGGTTTCTGTTTAAATGCTTTAACACTGAGTCATGCTGCATACACAAAAAGCCTGTGTAATGAGGCCTGGGTCCCTTAAACACCTGCTATAAATTAATTCGAACATAAGTTAGTATGAGACCTGGGAAGTAAATTGTTAACATCTGATTGATGAGGTACGGATTATCTGAATAAAATTTATGACCTGGTTATAAGTCAGTAATCCCAAGACAAACTACTGCTTTGTAATGAATTCTGTATGGTTTGCATGTCCTTCAGTAACTGAAGGTTTTTTCTGCGTTTTTCTCCAGGTCTCAGTTTGATAAAATCTTTCTTATTTGTGGTCCCTGTGATTCCAGAACGGCTGCTGCTGTTTCCTTCTTCATCAAGAGTCTTTTTGGTAGCTTTTAACTCCTTCTTCTGCTTCTCTAACTTCTGTTTCTCCAACTTCTGTTTCTCCAGCTATATCAAATAACCAAGGCAGGAAGGAAAAGGATAATTTAATTATTTTTTTTTTCTGACAACAAAAAGGACAAAAGGGTACCTTCTTTTGGTAACTCATGCTAGGTGAAACTGAAATAATACATTTTAGGTTTTTAAGACTTCAAAATCTGCACTAGTCATTTAACACTTAAACATTAATATAAATAACAAATATATGCTTAAATATATATATAATATACAAACAAGTAAACATGAGTAAACAGATCAATTCTAGTTGTCGTAAATTAAGGCAATGTTGCCAAAGTACAGAACAGGGTGAGTGAGAAACAAGGAAAGCTGAAGGAAGGACTCATGGAGGAGGCAAAAAATCAGACATGGGAATGAAGAACAGGAAGGATTTTCACAAATTGGGGAAGAGGAGAAAGGCATTCTAGAAACTAGCCTGAGCAGGCAAAGAAGCAAGTTCCAGATGAAGAGATGTAATGGTAATGTATTAATACTATGAAAAGAATTTTAATTTTGTTCCATTATTTTTAGAATAATTTAAAATAGGTGAGCTTTATTTTTACTTTAGCCAAACTGCTGCTGGCATGTTGCTGTTCCAAGAAAGAGAACTGCTTGAACCCGGGAGGCAGAGGTTGTAGTAAGCCGAGATTGTGCCACTGCACTCCAGCCTGGGAGACAGAGCAAGACTCTGTCTCAAAATAAATTAACAAATAAATAAAATAAAAGGGATAGAATAGGATGAAATATATTTTGAAGTTAAATTACATTCTATATGTGTATCTTCCCAGGCAAAAGCTGTAATTTCCAGAGAGACCACTAGGAACAGGTAGTATCTATTTTTCCTCCATTATTTATTTCTAGAAACTCATAAAATGGGTTGTATTTTTCTTTAAGAACAAAATATTAAGGTATAGATGACTGACCAAAGGCTTAATCAAATAAAATGACTAACAGTATCTATCATAAAGCCACAAAAGCCTTATATTCTCATCTCAAAAATGTTGTGACAGCTTTTTAGTGCTTTAACCATAAGAAAAGTGGCTGATTTTATTAGACTTTTTAAAACTTTCATCTATATCGGGTGCAGTGGCTCACACCTGTTATCCCAGCACTTTGGGAGGCCTAGGTGGGTGGATCACTTGAGGTCAGGAATTCCGGACCAACCTGGCCAACATTGTGAAACCCTGCCTCTACTAAAAATACAAGAATTAGCTGGGTGTTGTGGTGTGTGCCTGTAATCCCAGCCAGTTGGGTGGCTGAGGTGGAAGAATTGCTTGAACTCAGGAGATGTAGACTGCAGTAAGCCGAGATTACACCACTGCACTACTGACTGAGTGATAGAGCAAGACTCTGTCTCAAAAAAAAAGAAGAAAAGAAAAAACTTTCATCTAATCTTTGTGTAGCAAACAGGCATTCAGAACCATTCCATTGAACTTAATAGCGCTGCTCTTTACTGTTTCTAGCCAAAATGAAGCTTCCAATCAAACCATAAGATTTTATACTGCAGATAGTCAGCTTCACCAAAGCCACAGAGGAAACATGTTCTGATCAGGTATCCCGCTTGATAGTTTCTTGACTACCATTAAAACGAAGATAGCGCAGTGATGAAAGTCATTGATAGGCCATTAGCATTTTTATCTTTAAAATGTCTACCCTAAACCATCTGCTATGGACCCATAATAAGAGGCCTGTTGTATATGAAATTATCTAGAATTCAGGTGCAGGTCTTTGCCAGTTAAGTAAGGGAGCACCACGCAAAACGGAGGAGGAGCAGGGTACACTCATTTGCGTCCTCCTCTTTCCTGTTTTAACCAGCATTTTTCAACTCTGGGAAAATCTGCAGAATCTAAGTTGATCGTAATGATTTTGAGCTGCAGCAAGCTTTAACTCTTACCCTTTGTCTACGCAGTTATGGTTTGTGAGTTGGAAAGAAACAACTGTAGGTAGCTCCATGTACATAATTATCTCTTTATTCACAAAATACTAAAATTGATTGTGAATAACACTGAATACTTTCTAAATGCTAACATACAAAAACTTTTGGATTAAAATGTATTTTTCAAAGTGTAAAAAAAAAAAAGAAAGAAAGAATAAGGCCAATTAGTTTAAGTAACAAATTAGATGGTTACTCCTTACTCCTACAGGAATAATTTGCTGGTATTTTTTTTTTCATACATTAACTTTGGGGGAAAAAAAAAAAAAAAAAAAAAGCCCAAGTTTTAGAGTTGAAAAGGCCCATGTCATCCCAGCTCTGCCCTTTCCCAGTGAGCTGGGACTTGAGCAGGTTATTTAATTTCACTGAGGATATATGCATACTTCCCAGAAAATGTGGCCTAGCATCCTCATCTATAATGTGAGAATATATCCACTTCATAAGCCTTTTGTGAAAATTAAATGATATACTAAAAGCAGTTAGCACTGTGTCTATCATATGGCTACCAATCAACAGCCAAACAAACCTGTTGTGCTCTCACAACTTCTCAGTCTTCTCCATTTCAGTCAGTGAAATCACCATCCTAACTCCCTCTCCTTCTACATGATACCCAGCAGCAAGTAACCCCAATATTTTTTTTTACTTCCAAAACATACCTCAAATCTGTTTACCTCTGCCCAACTGCAACTACCGTCTTGCTGACCACCTCTGCTATGTCTATAGCTGGTCTCTGAGCCTCTCTGCCTTGATCCCATCACCCTACTCCTAAGTCACCGCAGTAATCTCTTAAATACATGAATCATGTTTCTCTCTGAATGAAAATCCTTCAGTGTGATGTCACCACTGCATCTAGTAGATACCACATTGTTGGCTGATATAAAATGATTAGTAACATAAATATATTTCACATATTTAATGGGTGACTTATTCCTTTGGAAATAGAATTTTCCAGGTGCTTTTTAAAAAGACTTATTTGGATAAACTGAGAACTGGTTAAAGCTTATTCATAAAGAATATTAAATATAGTCAGTATTTGAAAGATGTATCTTAGATGAATATGCTAAGTGACTAAAAGACAGCATCTTCTCTAATCCACTTAGCAATTCCTAATGAACAAAATGTCTTCAGTAAAGAAGTATCTCCTATAGATATTTATCTATAATATACTTTGTGTCATCATTTTTAATATTTGAAATAAAGGTTTTTTTTTTTTTTTTTTTTTTTTTTCTTAATCATTAGAAACTTGAGTGAAGGAAAACTGAGTTACCTGGGCTTGGTATTTTCGAACTTTAGTTATTTGGTTGGCTTTTGCTTCCATCCTTCCCACTAATGCCTCCAATTCACACTCCAAGTTCTCTTTCAGTTCAACAGTTGGTGACTCCTGGATAAGTTTTGTAAGCTGCTGGTGATCACTACATACAAAGCAGAAGTAGAACATGATTAAGTTTTCTATGTTTCATGGTTAGGTCTATTATACCTTACTCATTATGGGGTTACTTCTCCATGTGTTTAAAAATGAATCCAGTTTTTGAATAGAGCAACAAATTTTTAATTGAAAATACAAAATAAAAAGTTCAAGAAAGGCACTGGAGGCAAATGCAAGAGTTCTTAATTTCAAAGATAATTCTTTAAATTCATATTTTCCCCAAAAAAGTATTGTATATGTAAAGCAAAGTCTAGAGATGAATCTTGTTGTTCAAATACTCACATCCTAACTTACCAGTTAAGTTTAGCTAAAATGAATGTAATGCCAGGTACCCAATGATGATGTAGTAGTAAACAACAGACCACCTATACAACAGTGGTCCCATAAACTTTAATATCATATTTTTACTGTACCAAGATATGTTTATATACACAAATACTTACCATTGTGTTACAATTGCTTATAGTATTCAGCAGTAGAGTAACATGCTGTACAGGTTTATAGCCTAGGAGCAATAGGCCATAAGCTTAGTATACTCTTACTTTAGCATAGAGAGAAAATAAATCATCTATATATTTCTCAGAACACATCTTTGTCATGAGTGATGAATTACTGTATATCAAGTTCTCAAAGAAATAAAACTTTAGTGTAAACCTTGGTCTTCAAAACATTTAACAGTATTTAAAAAGAGATTTTGCCCTTATTAGTTGTGTTTATTAAAGTCTCAGTAACTTGGCTGGTATAAGGATTGTGCTTAACTATACTTGCTGAACGAAGGGAAGTAAGATTAATAAAGTCAACAAGTTTTTAAAAAATGAGGTTTTAGAGCTAAGTTGAATTAGAAAACCAACAACTCACAAGCTCATTTGCCCAAATTCATCTTGTAAAGTCTGTAAGACTTCTGACAACTCCTCATTAATACCGTTGGAGGAGGGAGGTGTTACTGACAACTTCTTACTTTTACCACCTCGTGAAGATACTTGCTTTGCCAAAGGAATACTGCTGACAACTCGATCATTGCACAAAACTTTACTGTGTTGCTTCATTAGATGCAGAACAAGCTGAACGTTGGCTACCACAGCATGGCTAGGACTTGTGGACTAAAGGAAGAAAAATGATGAAAGAAATAATTGAAGCTATATTTTCTACACCACTTTTTATTGCCTAAGCCTAGGTAAAAAGAACTCTCCACCCCACAAAGTATAGTATATAAATCCTAAAAATATTACTCTGATCATGATGTTCTTCTATTTGAAATCCTTTAATATAAATCCACTAACTATGCTTCAGAATGGAAAATAAGGCCCTACATACACATCATTGAGCTGCAACCTACATTTTCTAGCCGCATGTCCTATCATCCCCCACTTCTCTCCATTTTATGAACAAACCATATTTGCAGATGACCTTTTTTTTTTTTTTGACATTTATATCATTCTTTAAAACCCAGTTCAAGTATGTTATTTTTTAAAGGCTTCCTTAAAACTGCCAGGTAATTAATCAGTCCATTCCAGATCACCTATAACACTTTTTATAGATCTCTCTCATAGCATTTACCATAATATACTGTAATTGCTTTCATATATCTATTTTACCTATGAAACAGTGTACATTTGAATAGACTATTATTCATTTCTCTATCTTGGAATAATAAGAAACACTAAATACGTGTCTATCACATGTGTAAGAAAAATCTGATAAACTTCTCAAAAATATTTTTGTTTTAAACACTAAACCAACAATCTCAGTGTGCTATTCCACTTTACAAATAGATGGCTGGACTTACTTGGCTCCATACGTATCATTAGACAGCATATTTAAAATTTAGGTTCCTAAGCAGCACACCAAACTCACTGCAGAGTTAGAGTTTGGAAATTTGTGTTTTTCAGTCCTCCAGTTGATTCTGACTAGCCAGATTTGGAACCACCATTCTAAGCTAAACACATGCTTTCCTTCTAATCTGTTTCTATTGTTAGCTAGCAAATTGAATGCAGCAGTATTATATATCGCATCCAAGTGGGGTTTATTACAGCAATGCAAGGCTGGTCCACTATTCAAAAATCAGTGTAACTGCTATTTTGCCTGTAACTTGCAATATGTATTTATTATACTAATTGCCTACAAGTATACTTTCAATATACAATAATTTAAAATGTTCTCTTATTCTTGTCCTGATTATATTTATTAATATGCAGTTGACCCTTGAACAATGGAGGGGTTAGGGGCACTGACCACCCATGCAGTCAAAACTGTGCTATAAAACTTTTGTTTTCCTTCAACTTTTAAAGTTCTGGGGCACATGCACAGATTTGTTACCTAGGTAAATGTGTGCCATGGTGGTTTGCTGCACAGGTTAACCCATCACCTAGGTATTAACCTCAGCAACCATTAGCTACTCTTCCTGATGCTCTCTCCCCGCTGACCAACTCCCCCACCAAAAAGGCTCCAGTGCATGTTGTTCCCACTATGTGTCCGTGTGTTTTGATCATTCAGTTCCCACTTATGTAACTGAGAACTGTAATAAAAGTTTTGAATGCCCTAAAATGTAACTAATAGCCTGCTGTTGACTAGAAGCATTTACATTATGTTTTACGCATTATAAACTATATTCTAAATATAAGTTAGAAGAAAATATTAAGAAAATCCTAAGGAAGAGAAAGTATATTTACTATCCACCAACTAGATCACCATAAAGGCCTTCATCCCCATTATCTTAACTGTTGAGTAGGCAGAAGACTAGGGTTGGTCTCACTGTCTCAGGAATGGCAGAGGCAGATGAGGTAGAGAGGGTGAAAGGAGAGGCAGGAGAGGCTAACACATTCCGTGTAACTTTACAGAAATACACCATAATTTGTCTGACTTTTCTACCTTTTCATTTCTCTAAAAATGTTTCTGTATGACACCAATTCTTCTTCCACTATTTGCTTTAGTTTCATTGATGTATCATAGAAGGGTCTATGTCATAAAAGTCAAAAGCAGGGCGGGTACAGTGCCTCACGCCTATAATCCCAGCACTTTGGGAGGCCAGCGCGGGTAGATCACTTGAGGTCAGGATTTCGACAACAGCCTGGCCAACATGGTGAAACCCCGCCTCTATCAAAAAAATACAAAAATAAGCTAGGCATGGTGGTGCACACCTATAGTCCCAGCTACTTGGCAGGCTGAGGTGGGAAAATTGCTTGAACCTGGAAGGTGGAGGTTGCAGTGAGCTAAGATCGTGCCATTGCACTCTAGCCTGGGTGACAAAGTGAGACTTCCAACTCAAAACAAAACAAACAAGAAAACCTCAAAAGCAGTCCTGAATAATTAGAACCCTTCCGGCAGATTGTCTAATGTCAATTTGTTTTCTGACATTACTTCTTCGTTGTCTTGCACTGGTTTGAAAGCACTCACATCCATCCCAGTCGTCTTCTGTTAATTCCTCTGTCGTGGTTTCTATTAACTCTTGAATTTCTCCAAGATTCGCATCTTGAAATCCTTCACCTCCAACCTTTTTTTGCCATATCTACAGTCTCTTTCATGATTTCCTTGATTGGCTCTGCCATAAATCCTATGAAATTATGTACACCATGTTTTTCTTCAGCAGGAATTATTTCAGGCTTGATGGCTTTCATGGCTTTTTCTATAAAAATGATGGTAACTTCAACTGTGTAATCCTTCCAGACTTTCATAATGTTCTGAAGTTCTCTACCACAGCATTGAGAACCCTTTCTATAGTGTATGTAATGTTCCTTAGAGGTTCTTATGCTCCCTGATTTAGAAGCTGAATTAGAAACATAGTGTTTAGGGGCAAATAAGACTACTTCCATGTCTTTGGTGTTGAACTTCCATGCTCCTGGGTAGCTAGCGGCATTGCCTAGTATTAAAAAGACTTTAAAAGGCAGTCTCTTACCAGCAAATTACTTTCTGACTTCAGGGGCAAAGCATTGATGGATCCAGTTTAGAAAAAGGGTTCTCAAACGTGCATTCTTACTGTAAAACCAAAGACTGGCAGTTGGATATATTTCCCCTTGAAAGCTCAGGGATTAGCAGCTTTATGGATAAGGGCAGTCCTGATTGTAAATCCGACTGTGTTTTCACAAAATAGTAGATTTAGCCTATCTCCTCCTGCCTTAAATCCCGGTGCTTGCATCACTTCCTTACTTTTGTGGCATCATGGTCTTCTAGAATAGAGCACTTCTGTCTGCATTAAAAGTCTGTTCAGGAAGATACCCTTTCTCCTCAATGATTTTCTTAATGGTATCTTGGGACTGATCTGCTGCTTTTTGATCAGCAGAAGGTACTTCTCCTATCTTGGCATTTTTAAAGCCAAACCTCTAAAACTATCAAACGATCCTTTGCTGGAATTAAATTCTCCAGCTTTAGATACCTCACCTTTCTTTTAAGTTGTCATATAATGAGTTTCCTTTTTCTCAAATCATATTAGCATCTGTAAGTATGCCTTTCTTATAGCAATCCTGCATTCACATAAAAGCTGCATTCTCAATGACACAAAAAGGTATTTTGCAAAAAGCACAAGGTTTTGGTACCTGCTAGAGTATGTGCAGTTGGTAGTTTCACAAATTTCTTTTTTTTTTTTTTAAGAGCCAAGATTTTATTCTGTTGCCTAGGCTGGAGTGCAGTGGTGAAATCATAGCTTACTACAGCCTCGAACTCCTGGGCTCAAGTGATCCTCTTCTCTCAGCCTCCTAAGTAGCTGGGACTACAGGTGCACCCCACTACGCCTGGCACCGTTTTTTTGTTTTTTTTTTTTAAACCAAGATCCTTCAGCTGGATTCATTTATTTTGAAATGGTGGACAACCACAGCTGTATACCTCAATCTGCATATCAAGCAATGCAACTTTTTCTTGTCATGTCATGACTTTTCTCTGCTTCTTGGGAGCACTTCCACCATCATTCTATGGTATTAATCAAGGTTTACTGTTTTGCGTTAAACATGATGGAAAATATGCAACTACCTAGAGAACATTGTTTTAATGCTTATTTAAATATCTACCTTTATCTAAATACAAGATTAGCATCACATGGCATTTTAAGTGAATATTTCCAACCCTTGAACTCATCACAATGGCAACACAAGGTAGCTACAAAATTATCAGGGTTGTACAATATGCACTACAGTTAATTTTATATAGTTATGATTTAATAGTGCAACTTTATCTCTGTTTACATTTCTCTGGACTGTGAATGGTGCCATGTAGTCTGTGTCTGTGTGCAAATTGTTTTGATAAATTGTAATTTAAAAAATAAATTTGTGTATATTTTATGGTAATAAATGATAAAATGCCCTAGTACTAACAATTTTATGCATCCATGACATACCAACTTTTTCTTAACTTCTGATATTTCTAAGCTACAGTTTGCAAGTTTTTTCAAACTGCTGCAAATCTCCAAAAATTTTTCTGATATACTTATTGAAAAAAAGAAAATCAGCTTAGAAGTAGACCCACACAGAGTTCAGACTCATGTTGTTCAAGGATCAACTGTACGTTTTTCAAATGCCTGTCACCACTAATGTATTCTATTCCCCATGATTTCACTGAAAATTTACTAGGGGTTTAAAACAAATAAATATAAACAAATATAAAATGCAAAAGAATATTTACTTCCCAAGATGCTAGAATGACAATCTGGTTGGAATCTAAACATAAAACCACCAGCAACACAAATAGCTTATATAGTGTCAACTAACACAGTTTTAGGCATTTCATTCAGTACTTGTTGATATATGACAACATATCTTTATATTCAAGTGCAAATGTATCTTTATATTCAAGTGTATGTATGACTGCTTCTTGGAGAATTAGTCCTAGAAATGATGTGGATGTAAGGACAAGCAGAATGTGCTATATGCTTATTTAAATATCTATATCTAAATATAAATCATCAGGATTGATACTAAAATTCCAATGCTACAAACATGTTATTTCTTATTTCCTTGACCCCTATCTGAAGTGACACCTTCTTCAACTTCGGGTCTCCATTTTTATCACTTTCCTTCCACATATACTTTATCTACTTTAAGGTACCCTCCCCATCTCTTCCTTGCTTCCTGCATTCCAAAAAACCTCCCTGCATCTCATTTTCACATAACTATGATCCACACTGGTAAAGGGACATAAAAATGTTCCTACCATTTATAGACAAACTTGCAGATGCAGGGATTTAATTCAGGGATCAACACTGTACAAGAAGGAGAATTTGACCAACTCACCTTCCCAGCTACAAATGGCATATCACCCAAGCATAATCTATAATGTGGTTGTGCACCGAAATAGTTCTTAGAACTTTTCTGAATGAAAAGAAAAGGAAAACAATTTTATTTTATTCACATGATAATAAACACTGACTGTACAAGAGTAACTTGAAACTTCAGTTAAGTACTGGGCAACTACTTGCCTTATCTATTGCTGGCATTTTGGTCATGAGCCAGCTCCTAACAGTACTTATCAATGTATCCTAGCCTAGGAAAGGCTGGGGGGAAAAAACACTTGACAAAGCAACAGTTACACTCTAAGTAGAAAATCAGTACACATACACTTAAAACATTGTAACAGCACAAGATAATGCGGTACTAATTATAATGCTACTCTTGTATGCACAGTAGGTATAACTTAGCTCCATCTTCTGAATGAAGAAATTGAGAATGAAAGATTTACTCTCCCAAGGTTGTAGTATACCACAGTTTACGGGTGTTCTGACATAAACTATACCAAGTAATCAGCACTTTGCCTGATTTGGTTCTGTTTTCACACCTTTTCTGGTGGTTTTGACTTCTTTTTTTTAATTCTTCTTGCACTGGGAACACGTGGAGTTGCCTTATCTTCAAAGATAAGTCTATTTGTTTCTAGACCAGTCTGCAACTAGGAAAAATAAGAGCCTAAGGTTAATGCTGTAGAAATAAAAGCTATGACTCAAATTTGAGATGTGTCATGTAAAAAGCCTGTAAAAATCAATTGTGGTATCTAACTGAAAAACATATTATAGTTGTGTACCTATGTCTTGAGCCAATCTATCAACATTTGTCAAATATTTTAAATCAATACCAGTCTCAACTACTTTGTTATAATTTGTCCTTTTTTCAGCATGGAACACATTACCCACAGTATTTGTAGTTACTCCATAAATTCTATCAAACGAGTTAAACGCAACGTATCTAACTCCAAACCATTGCTTCAGTATTTTCTCTTTTCAAAAATGACATCTACTACATTGCCAGACACAAAACAGCCAAAGAGCAGAATACATTTCTTTCCCTTCTAAAAGCCATGCATTTACTGTATATAATAAAAAGGAACTGAAAACTTATATCCAAAAAATCCCAAAACAAAAAAACAAAAAACAACTGGAAGCTCTCAGGCAAATATTACCAAGCCCTTTTCTCTAGAAGCTTAGTAACTATACTAATTTTAAAATATCCTATCTTCATGGTACAAATTCCACAAGGAGTTGCTAAGAATTTCAAAAGAGGACTGCTCTTTTCACTAAGCCAACTTACAACTTTCCTTTTTTAAAAAAACACCTGTCTAGAATAGTTGTTGTTTCAAATCTGCCTATATATACCAAAACTGTCTGCAGTTTATGAGAACAATTTGGATTGCTAGGCACCTGTTCAGACCTCATGACTTTGGGCCTTCCAGGTTGAAGAAATTCACATTTTAAAGTATTTTAAAAGTTCCCCAGGAAATTATAATGGAGCTGGAACAGATACTTAGAACCAGTGGATTCCGTAAAAACAAATGCTGAGATTATCACTAATACTTCCCACATGACTGCACGCTTTGGGGAAAAAAATTTATTCTGTGACAAAGGAATACAGTAAACAACTATATCCTCAGTAAACAACTATACACTCCCAATACATCTAACATTGCTTCATACATAGTAAATTGACTAGACATAATTCAAGGAACAGGAAATTACTACTCTAGAAGACTTATGATGTCAATGAGTATAAACAGTATACAAGAATACTTTTGAGTATTATCACTTCGTTTATTTAGCTCTTCCCAGCAGCTGCCTTATTGTGTGCTACAGTTTTAAAACATTTTAAAGCACTTTCATTATTTTTTACTCTCATGTGATTGCCCCAACACCAAGAAGATGTAAAATGTGGAACAGTCCTTTTTATTTTTTAGATAGAGTTTTCCTCTTGTTGTCCAGGCTGGAGTTTAATGGTGTGATCTTGACTCATTGCAACCTCCACCTTCCAGGTTCAAGTGATTCTCCTGCCTTAGCCTCCCAAGTAGCTAGGATTACAGGCATGCATCACCACACCCGGCTAATTTTGAATTTTTAGTAGAGACAGCGTTTCACAAGGTTGGCCAGGCTGGTCTTCAACTCCTGACCTCAGCAGATCACTCTTTATCAATGGCAAAAATCCAGGCTCTGAATAATTACATAAATTGTCCAACGCTAGAATTGGAACCACATATCTAACCCTCATTGCTCTTTCAGTACAATAATGTTCACCATCAGAACTCAAAATATTTACTGGTAATATATTACCAGCAACAACTAATTTGGTCCCTATGTGTTGCCTGGTAAATGAAGGAGAAAACTGAAGTAACATAAATTTTTTTTTTTTTTTTTTTTTTTTTTTGGAGATGGAGTTTCGCTCTTGTTACCCAGGCTGGAATGCAATGGCGCGATCTCGGCTCACCGCAACCTCCGCCTCCTGGGTTCAGGCAATTCTCCTGCCTCAGCCTCCTGAGTAGCTGGGATTACAGGCACGCACCACCATGCCCAGCTAATTTTTTGTATTTTTAGTAGAGACGGGGTTTCACCATGTTGACCAGGATGGTCTCGATCTCTTGATCTCGTGATCCACCCGCCTCGGCCTCCCAAAGTGCTGGGATTACAGGCTTGAGCCACCGCGCCCAGCAACATAAATTATTTTAAAAATTCATTAAATAAGGAACTTATTAAATTTTGTATTTATTTCATATATAATGTACTCAACACCACAATGCATACAAAGCACAACCCACGTTTGTTTGTTACAAGTATAGAAATGAAGACAGTGAAGTGTCCATCAACTCTAAAGAGAAAACGGGCAAAGAAAATCTGTTGGTCAAAAATTAAGCCATGTGGCTATATAACTCAGAAAGCACACTGAAAAACAGTAACAGTAAATCTGCAAATTGATCAGAAGGTAAAAATATTTGAGAAGAAAATATATCAGGTATAATAGACAGAAAATAAGTCAATAAATTTAGAGAAGCACTAGAAGAAATAGACAAGGTAACAAAGATGAGATAATGTTTACATTCCTGTAATCACATATATGAAGTGAGCCCAAGACACTGTAGGCTTTTGGTCACAGATTGAGCTGCAGAGGCTCTACTTCTTTGGAATCAGGACCTGATTCTTGTGTTCATACAAAAAAAGATACATGCAAACGTCATAAAAATAAAATACCCTGGAAGGGGCAAGGGAGTATCTGGGAGGAATTTGAGCAATTAAAGTCTTGAGTGTCTTCAGTTAAAAACATGAAAATTTTATTTTACTGACTCTGTAAGTCAGAGTTACTTCAGTGTCTTGCTATGTATCTCCTAGAAATGCAGTTCTGGTTGGTACATATAAATTCAATGCTTTTGTGAATCCAAACTGCCTCACCTATTCTATCTGATGGCCAATGCATGGGACAAAATCCAAAACAGGGAGACAGTAGAGGACATTTTCCTCATGTGATGGCTTCTGTTAACTGGTCTGGGTCATTAGCTACTGGGGCAGCCCACTACATCAACTTCTGTCCTGGTATTTTGAGGCCACCAAAGAAAAGAAGTACCTGTAAGTGAGATACTGAAAGATAGCTTTTAAATATTTCTGAAAGTGGCCATAATAAGAAATTTTACATGATTACATACCTTCTTATGTGTATAGTCTCTGATATTTTTTTTAGTCTTTTTTAAAATGTTGAACTCCACAATTACAAACATGCTAAAAAATTGTTCAAATTTTACTGTCTATAAAAATACTTGTTCATAATTTTCTGCATTAATCTACATCTGAAAATTTATATGTTGGGCTATTCTAAAATATAAATAATGTAAGATACTCAAATGTAATTGTTTACTTCTACATAAAAAGTGGTAAGAAATATGAAGGGCCCACTTTCTCACATTTTAACTTACCTCGGCTGCCTTAGCTTGCATGCGTTTCCTTTCCTGCTCTTCTTCATGGAGTTTTGCTTCTAACTCTTGCATTTTTTTCTAATGATAAAAATATCAAAAGGAATAATAGTGAAAAATTTTAAGTGTCCATAAAATTTTATTATAGCAGCATAGGAACATGTAAATTTTATCCTAGTCAACATAAGGTGGTTAGATCACTGTAATAATGGGGGCTCTGAGCTGGACAGCATCCATGATGCTCTCCTCCTTTGTGTTCAATTATTTTGTCCATTTAGCTGGACAAAATTATGAGTAAAATCTACAGCCAAAGAACACAGCACTGTATGAATGTAAATAGGGATATAAAGGCTAAATCTGGAAGTTTATTCTGAGTGGTATTAAATATTAAATATCTTTCAAGTGAAATAATTAAAACTAAAATTAGCTCAGGGAGCAACTTAACTTAAACCTAGTGATACATGCCTTAAAAATACTCAAAAACATTTAATTTTTTAAAAAACATTTCCATAAAGAATTCCCTCATGCCCACCAAGATTGTAAAATGTGAACATTCTCTCCAAATTTATATTTTCTTTTTAAAACTCCAATAGATTTCATTTTAAGATCATTTTTGATGCTATAAATATCCAGTGATACAAAATAATTAACATTGAAAAAATACCCTGATACATGTTAACAATAAAAAGATACATGCACTGACTTCTGCAAGGGCCTGCATTGTGGTAAGTTTGTTATACTCCTGTTCAAGAAGATCCAATTTTTCAAGCTGGCTCTGAACATGTGTTTGACCATGCTGTCGTTCTCTTTCTAGGGAAACCTGAAAAACAATATTCAATACAACTTGGTAATTTGACAATCAAAAAACAGAAAAACACTGACACATCAGACTATGCTGTTATTTGTCTGGCCTTTCACAGAACTACTTCTAGGAAAATAAGATTAAGATGAAACCACAGGGGGCATCAATAAATGACTGATGTAAGTAGATACTATTCTTACCTCAGTTGCCTGAGATTGTAGCTATTTACCCAATATGTAGTTTTATATAGTGATATTATCTTTATGCTCTCGGATAGCAGGGATATATTGGACATCTAGGCTGCACACACAGACAATACTTTTAATTTGATCCTCTTAAATAAGTGAATCTCTTACTTAGGGTAAAAATTATGGTTTTGAAATCTATCTTTTCATATTTCCTTTGAATTCTATGCAAAATATCCTTTTAAACTTTTTTTTTTTTTCCAAGTTTAGAGTCAAAGATTTGTAAAGACTGCCTCCTATATAGGTTATTTTTTTGAGACGGGGGTCTTGCTCTGTCACCCAGGCTGGAGCGCAGTGGCATGACCCTGGCTCACTGCAACTTTTGCATACTGGGTTCAAGCAATTCACCTGCCTTAGCCTCCCTAATAGCTGGGATTACAGGCATCTGCCACCACACCTGGCTAATTTTTGTATTTTTAGTAGAGAAGGGGTTTTACCACATTGGCCAGGATGCTCTCAAACTACTAACCTCAAGTAATCCACCTGTAAACCATTATACTAGGATAAGTTGAAACAGACTAACTCAAGGTCTATTATTGGTAGAAAGTGCCTAAACTTGTAAACCGTGTCATAAGGCTATAATAATAGGTATCATATTAACAGGAATTTGAATATGACAAATTAATATGAAGCAGTAATTTAATCAGGAATTCACGTCAACGTATTCCCTTCTATCTATATCCTAGTAGATATTAACAGCTCTTGACATCTATTATATATAACTAATAGTTGTCTCTGAGATATATATTAGTCAAAACATCTTAAAGTTGTTTTCTTAAACTGACCCCTTTCTCCAGCCCATCCATCACAGTAATGTCAGACAAACACAGCAGCAACAATAATAATATGATTACTGATGTGGTATGGCTCTGTGTCTTCACCCAAATCTCATCTTGAATTGTAATCCAAATTGTGATCCCCACGTTTTGAGGGAGGGATCTCACGGGAGGTGATTATATCATGGGGGTGGGTTCCCCCCATGCTATTCTCATGATAGAGTTCTCACGAGATTTGATGGTTTTATAAGGGGCTTTTCCCCACTTTACTCTGCACTTCTCTGTCTCGCCACCATGTGAAGAAGGACATGTGTGCTTGCCTTTCCACTGTAACTGTAAGTTTCCTGACAGAACTGTGAGTCAATTAAACCTCTTTCTCTTATAAATTACCCAGTCTTGGGTGCTCTTTATAGCAGCGTGAGAATGGACGAATACAATTACACAGCTATTTTGAAAGCAAGAAAGGAAAACCTTCAGATACAAAAAAAGAAAGCAAATGAAAGTATGCTGAAATCAAATATTACATAAGGCAATGCTGGAATCAGGGTATGTAAAATGTGCAAGAACACAATATAAAACTTTAGGTGATATATAATCTACAATGATCAACAATATCAAGCCAATATAATAACATAAATCTGCATCAGAACCAGTGATTTTATTTTATTGACTGATTGATTGATAGACTGTAGAGACCTGGACTCGCTGTGCTGCCCTGGCTGGTCTCAAACTCCTGTACTCAAGTGATCTGCCTGCCTTAGTCCCCCAAAGTGCTGGAATTACAGGTGTGAGCCACTCTGCCCAGCCAGAACCAGTGAAAACTATAAAGTCTAAGCAAAGGGAAATTTACAACCAGCTCATAAGGCTGCCCACACAACTGAGGAATTTATTGTGGAATTTCCACAATATAAAAAATGGGATCACCATATAACTTTTCCTTATTAAAAAAAAGTTCCACTCTCTGGGCAGGGCATCTCTGCAAGAAAGGCAGCAACCCCAGTCAGGGGTTCATAAAACTCCCATCTCCCTAGGACAGAGCACCTGGGGAAGGGGTGGCAATGGGCGGAGCTTCAGCAGACTTAAATAACGCTACCTGCCGGCTCTGAAGAGAGCAGCAGATCTCCCAGCACAGCGCTCAAGCTCTGCTAAGGGACAGACTGCCTGCCTCAACTGGGTCCCTGACCCTGGTGCCTCCTGATGGGAAGACACCTCCCAGCAGGAGTCGACAGACACCTCATATAGGAGATCTCCAGCTGGCATCTCATGATGCCTCTCTGAGATGAAGGATCTAGAGGAGGAACAAACTTTGCTGTTCTGCAGCCTCTACTGGTGATACCCAGGCAAACAGGATCTGGAGTGGACCTCTAGCAGGCCCGCAATTAAGGAAAACTAACAAACAGGAATAGCATCAACATCAACGAAAAGGCCGTCCACTCAGAAACCCCATCCAAAGGTCACCAACATCAAAGACCAAAGCTAGATAAACCCACCAAGATGAGGAAAAACCAGCTCAAAAAGGCTAAACATTCCAAAAACCAGAACCCCTCTTCTCCTCCAAAGGATCACAACTCCTTGCCAGCAAGGGAACAAAGCTGGATGGAGAATGAGTTTGACGAATTGCCAGAAGTAGACTTCAGACAGTAGGTAATAACAAACTCCTCTGAACTAAAACAGTATGTTGTAATCCAATGCAAGAAAGCTAAGAACTTGAAAAAAGTTTAGAGGAATTGCTGACTAGAATAACCAGTTTAGAGAAGAACATAAATGACCCAACAGAGCTGAAAAATACAGCATGAGAAACTTTGTGAGGCATACACAAGTATCAATAGCTGAATCGATCAAGCAGAAAAAGGATATCAGAGATTGAAGATCAACTTAATGAAATAAAGTGTGAAGACAAGATTAGAGAAAAAAGAATGAAAAGGAACAAACAAAGCCTCAAAGAAATATGCAACTACCTGTATGTGAAAAGACCAAACTTCAGACTGGTGTACCTGAAAGTGACAGGGAAAATGGAACCAAACTGGAAAACA
Organism: Cebus imitator; assembly: GCF_001604975.1. Classification (NCBI taxonomy): domain Eukaryota; kingdom Metazoa; phylum Chordata; class Mammalia; order Primates; family Cebidae; genus Cebus; species Cebus imitator. Next base: position 967,278 of record NW_016107651.1, on the reverse strand, counting down.
TTCTTCAAGATATTATCCGGGAGAACTTCCCCAACTTAGCAAGACAGGCCAACATTCAAATTCAGGAAATAAAGAGACCACCACAAAGATATTCCTCAAGAAGAGCAACCCCAAGACACATAATTGTCAGATTCACCAAGATTGAAATGAAGGGAAAAAATGTTAAGAGCAGCCAGAAAGAAAGGTCAGGTTACCCACAAAGGGTAACCATAAGACTAACAGCAGATCTCCTGGGAGAAACCCTACAGGAAAGAAGAGAGTGGGGGCCAATATTGAACATTCTTAAAGAAAAGAATTTTCAACCCAGAATTTCATATCCAGCCAAACTAAGCTTCATAAGCTAAGGAGAAATAAAATCTTTTACAGTCATGCAAATGCTGAGAGAATCTGTTAAGACCAGGCCTGCCTTACAAGAACCCCTGAAGGAAGCACTAAACATGGACAAAAACAACTGGTAACAGCCACTGCAAAAAACATACCAAACTGTAAAAACCATTGACACTATGAAGAAACTGCATGAACTAATGGGCAAAATAACCAGCCACCATGATGACAGGATCAAATTCACACATAAAAATATTAACCTTAAATGTAAATGGGCTAAATACCTCAATTAAAAGACACAGACTGGCAAACTGGATAGAGTCAAGACCCATCTCACATGTGAAGACACAAACAGGCTCAAAATAAAGGGATGGAGGAAAATTTATCAAGCAAATGGAAAGCAAAAAAAGAAGAGGTTGCAATCCTAGTCTGATAAAACAGACTTTAAACCAACAAAGATCAAAAAAGTCAAAGGGCATCATACAATGGTAAAAGCATCAATGCAACAAGAGCTAACTATCCTAAATGTATATGCACACAATGCAGGAATACCCAGATTCATAAAGCCAGTTCTGAGAGACCTACAAAGAGACTTAAACTCCCACAAAGTAATAGTGAGTGACTTTAACTCCCTACTGTCAATATTAGACAGATCAATGAGATAGAAAATTAACAAGGATATTCAGCACTTGAACTCAGCTCTGGACCAAGCAGACCTAAAGGACATCTACAGAACTCTCCACCCAAAAATCAACAAAATATGCATTATCCTCAGCACCACATTGCACTTATTCTAAAACTGACTACATAATTGGAAGTAAAACACTCCTCAGCAAATGCAAAAGAACAAAAATTATAACAGTCTCTCAGACAACAGTGCAATCAAACTAGAACTCAGGATTAAGAAACTCACTCAAAACCACACAACTACATAGAAACTTAACAACCTGCTCCTGAATTACTATTGGGCATATAAAGCAGAAATAAGTAAGTTTTTTAAAACCAATGAGAACAAATACACAACATACCAGAATCTCTGGGACATAGCTAAAGAAGTACTTAGAGGAAAGTTTATAGCACTAAATGCCCACAGGATAAAGCAGGAAAGATCTAAAATTGACACCCTAACATCACAATTAAAAGAACTAGAGAAGTAAGATCAAATACATTCAAAAGCTAGCAGAAGACAAGAAATAACTAAGATCAGAGCAGAACTGAAGGAGACAGAGACATGAAAAATCACTTAAAAAAGCAAAGAATCCGGGTGCTGGTTTTTTGAAAAGATCAACAAAATACATAGACTGCCAGCCAGAGTAATAATGAAGAAAAAATAATCAAATAGACACAATAAAAAAGATAAAGACAATATCACCACCGATCCCACAGAAATGCAAATTACCATCAGAGAATACTATAAACACGTCTATGCAAATAAACTAGAAAATCTAGAAGATACGGATAAATTCCTAGACACATACACCTGCCCAAGACTAAACCAGTTTGAAATGAAAACCCCGAATAGACCAGTAACAAGTTCTGAAATTGAGGCAGTAATCAGTAGCCTACCAGCCAAAAAACGTCCAGGACCAGATGGATTCACATACGAGTTCTACCAGAGGTATAAAAACAAGCTTGTACCATTTCTACTGAAACTATTCCACACAAAAGAAAAAGGAGGACACCTCGCTAACTCATTTTATGAGGTCAGCATTATCCTGATACCAAAACCTTGCAGAGACACAACAAAAAAAGAAAATTTCAGGCCAATATCCCTGATGAACATCGATGCAAAAATCCTCAATAAAATACAGGCAAACCGAACCCAGCAGCACATCAAAAAGCTCATCCACCACCATCAAGTCAGCTTCATCCCCGGGATGCAAGGCTGGTTCAACATATGCAAATCAGTCAACATAAACCATCACATAAACAGAACCAATGACAAAAATCACAAGTATCTCAACAGATGCAGGAAAGGCCTCTAATAAAATTCAACACCGCTTCATGCTAAAAACTCTCAATAAACTAGATATTAATGGAATGTATGTCAAAATAATAAGCGCTATTTTTGACAAACAGCCAGCATCATACTGAATGGGCAAATACTGGAAGCATTCCCTTTGAAAATCAGCACAAGACAAGGATGCCCTCTCTCACCACTCTTATTCAACATAGTACTGGAATTTCTGGCCAGGGCAATTAGGCAAGAGAAAGAAATAAAGGGTATTCAGACAGGAAAAAAGGAAGTCAAATTGTTTCTGTCTGCAGATGACACGAATGTATATTTAGAAAACCCCACTGTCTCAGCTCAAAATCTCCTTAAGCTGATAAGCAACTTTAGCAAAGTCTCAGGACACAAAATCAATGCACAAAAATTACAAGCATTCTATATACCAATAATAGACAAACAGAGAGCCAAATCATGAGTGAACTCCCATTCAATATTGCTACAAAGAGAATACCTCGGAATACAACTTACAAGTGATATAAAGGACCTCTTCAAGGAGAACTAAAAACCATTGCTCAAAGAAATAAGAGTGGACATAAACAAATGGAACAACATTCCATGCTCATGGACAGGAAGAACCAATATTGTGAAAAAGGTCATACTGCCCAAAGTAATTTATAGATTCAATGCTATCCCCAGCAAGCTACAATTGACTGTCTTCACAGAATTAGAAAAAAACTACTTTAAATTTCATATAGAACCAAAAAAGAGCCCATACAGCCAACACAATCCTAAGCAAGAAGAACAAAGCTGGAGGCATCATGCCATCTCACTTCAAACTATACTACCGAGCTACAGTAACCAAAACAACATGGTACTGGCACCAAAACAGATACATAGACCAATGAAACAAAATAGAGGCTTCAGAAATAACATCACACATCTATAACCATCTGATCTTTGATGAACCTGATAAACAAAAACAAGCAATGGGGAAAGGATTCCCTATTTAATAAATGATGTTGGGAAAACTGGCTAGCCATATGCAGAAAACTGAAACTGGACCCCTTCCTTGCACCTTATACACAAACTAACTCAAGATGGATTAAAGACTTAAATGTAAGACCTAAAACCATAAAAACCCTAGAAGAAAACCTAGGCAATACCATTCAGGACATAGGCATGGGCAAACACTTCATGACTACAACACCAAAAGCAATGGCAACAAAAGCCAAAATTGACAAACAAGATCTAACTAAAGAGTTTCTGCACAGCAAAAGAAACTATCATCACAGTGAACAGACAACCTACAGAATGGGAAAACATTCTTGCACTCTATCCATCTGACAAAGGGCTGATATCCAGAATTTACAAGGAACATAAACACATTCACAGGAAAACAAACAATCTCATCAAAAAGTGGGCAAAGTATATGAACAGACACTTTTCAAAAGAAGACATTTATGTGGTCAACAAACATGAAAAAAGCTCATCATCACTGGTCATTAGAGAAATGAAAATCAAAACCACAATGAGATACCATCTCGCACCAGTTAGAATAGCGATCATTAAAAAGTCAGGAAACAACAGACGCTGGAGAGGACGTGGAGAAATAGGAATGCCTTTACGCTGTTAGTGGGAGTATAAATTAGTTCAACCATTGTGGAAGACAGTGTGGTGATTCCTCAAGGATCTAGAACCAGAAATACTGTATGACACAGCAATTCCATTAATGGGTATACACCCAAAGAATTATAAATCATTCTACTATAAAGACACACGCACACATATGCTTATTGGAACCAACCCAAGTGCCCATCAATGATAGACTGGATAAACAAAATGTGGCACATATACACCATGGAATTCTATGCAGCCATAAAAAAGGATAAGTTCTTGTCCTTTGAAGGGACACGGATGAAGCTGGAAACCATCATTCTCAGCAAACTAACACAAGAACAGAAAACCAAACACCACATATTGTCACTCATAAGTGGAAGTTGAACAATGAGAACATATGAACACAGGGAGGGAAACATCACATACCAGGGCCTGTCAGGGGCTAGGGGAGGGATAGCTATAGAAGAAATACCTAATTTAGATGATGGGTTGATCAGCAGACCACCATTATACATGTGTTAACAGGCACATGTATACCTATTAACAAACCTGCACGTTCTGCACACGTATCCCAGAACTTAAAGTATAATAATAATTTTTAAAATAGGAAAAAACAGTTCCCATAAAAAAATAAGATATCATAAGGGAGAATCAATAAAGACAAATGAATGAGGATTAACAATTTGAAAATATCAAATAATTTTTAAAAACCTAAGAATTGTTTATAGTGTTCAAAGAGATAAAGGGAAGGAACAAAAACCACAGAGTAACAGTACAATCTAAGAACAAAACTAAGTGGATGGAAAATGAAAAAATATAATCACTAAAATAAACCCAATAACATAGTGAAGAGACCTATAACACACGAGAATTAATTACTGAGGCATTTTCTCAAATATTGTTGTATGATTGCTCAAATATTTAATTCTCTCCAACAAGGACTGAAAGCTGATTGAGGGTAGAAAACATATACGGTAAGCCCTCTGTATCTGTGGATACAGATCGAATCCATGGATTCGATCAACTGTGGTTTGAAAATATGTGAGAAAAAAGCAAAAAAGCATGGTTGAGTCTGTACTAAACATACCCAGATTTTTATTCTTAATATTATCCCCCAAATAATATAGTATAGCAAGTATTTACATGGCATTTACACTGTATTAGGTATGATAAGTAATCTAAAGATAATTTATAGTATATGAGAGATTGAGTATAGGTTATATGCAAATACCACACCATTTTGTAAGACACTTGAGCATCCTTGGATTTTTTTTGAGACACAGCCTCACTCTGTCGCCAGGCTGGTGTGCAGTGGCGTGATGTCGGCTCACCAGAACCTCTGCCTCCTAGGTTGAAGCCTCAGTCTCCCGAGTAGCTGGGACTACATGTGGGTATCACCATGCCCAGCTAATTTTTGTATTTTTTAGTAGAGACGGAGATCCACAGGGGTCTCAGAACCAATTCACTCATGAATACGGAGGGACAACTGCCTGGTATTTCTTTTTTTTTTTACACTGCAGGGCATCTAGCATAAACATTAAGCTTATAAACATTCAAATTTTGCTTAATAGAGTTAAGATGTCCACAAGCTAGTATTGATAATAAATTCAAATTCTAGATTTGTAACAGGAAAAGAAGTTTTTAAAAATATATGCAAGGCTGCGCACAGTGGCTCATGCCTGTAATGCCAGCACTTTGGGAGGCCGAGGCAGCCTGGTCACTAGAGGCCAGGAGTTTGAGATCAGCCTGGCCAACATGGTGAAACCCCACCTATACTAAAAATACATATACACAAAAAAGCCAGGCATCGTGGCAACCACCTGTAATTCCAGCTACTAAGGAGGATGAGGCATGAGAATCACCTGAGCCCAGGGTGGAGGTTGGAGTGAACTGAGATCATGCCATACACTCCAGCCTGGGTGACAGAGTGAGACTATTTCTAATCAACCAATCAATCAATTTGAGACTGATGTTGCAGATATCTTCTCACAAATGTGCAGGTTACCTAAATACAAAGACCTCTGATGTAAGAAAGCACAAAAATGCTATGCTAAATAACAATTCTCAAGAGTTTTAGAAAGTATAAACAACTTTCAAATCTGCTATCTCCCTGAGCCAATGAACAAATTTCAGAGGTACAGAGGTATAAGGTTATTTACACTTTTTATAATGTAGACTCAAAGAAGCTGACATAACTGTAAAACACCTCATAACTAACTGTATTTTTCCAGTTTAAGTAAAACGCTATCAAACACAATAATAACAACAAAAAAAGCCAATCACATCTTTAGATTTCATAACTGATGTCAAGAAATTTCAGTCCTGGGCTGTAACAGCACCATTAGTCCTCACTGAGAGAAAAAATAAGTCTTTATTCAATTAGTTTTCCCCGTAACTAACTGTTCTTGAGTATCGGTCTATGAGGAGTTTTACTTACTTGTTTCTCTAAGACAGACGTCCGCTCCATTTCTGCATGCTTTATCATATTTCTCATGTATTCCAATTGTTTTTCTAACAGGCTGCATTTATTTTCTGCAGCTAACAACTGAGATGTCAGTTCTAAAAAGAATAGAAAAGCAGAAGTCAACTCACGAATAAAATAGTTTTAACAACTGTTAACAGGAATTGAATCTACTGTGTACACAAAAACACCTTCCATACACCTAAAAGCCTTTTCAGATTACCTAAATCATTCTCTTTTTACATGCTAGTCAAATCAGCCTTGCATTCAGTAAGTAAATACAATGTATGACAACAGCACTTGCTCCTCAAAATGCACCCAAATACAATGCAGTTTTGTAGTACTTGAAGATACCACTAGAAAACACTAATGTATTTTTTTTTAGAATACTTAACACTTCACCACACTTATTTTGACAGAATTTAATTTTCTTCATAATTAAACAAACCTTGATTGTGCTTTGATTCCTCATTCTTTGAATTCTCCCTTTCTTGTATCTGTTCATCCAGTACTTTCTTGTATTCACTTGTTTCTCTAGACAAGGTTTTCACACTTTCTTCTGCCTGAATCCTCTCAAGTTCCAGGCGACGAATCTTATCTTGAAGATTCTTAAGAGCAGAAAATATGGCTGCCAAATACAAACACAAACATGAATAATACAACAGCATATATGGACAAAGTATATTAAAAAAGAATAAACTTGTCTAAATAAAAAATAAACTGATGGGTGAGTCCAGTGGAGGATCACTCTTGGGGAACAATAAAATGTTAATTATCTCATATTTGTTTTTTAAAAAATCAATTTAAAGACACTGAGTATTTGAAATGTTCTAGTTACTCAAGAAACCCTTATTATGGTAAAAAAAATTTTGAAGACTTTTGTAAAGTGCCAAAAAAATTTAGCCAATCATACAAAGTTCACGTAACAGTCCTGAAGTACATTACTATCTTAATCATTTCGTTTTATTAATAAAAGCACCTGTAGAATCCAACTGTTAAAAACAGTCAAGCACAAAAAAATACTATTTTCAAAATCTGCATTTTAAGTACATTATAACCCCCCCCAAGTTTGATTATAAAATTATGTTAACTGCAGTACTGTAGAAGACAGAGAAAAATACACTGAAAAATAACCAATAATCCCATTATCCAGAGGTAATGACTGGTCGTTTGGTTCTTTAAAATTTTTCCTATATGTGTAAAATAAATTGAGACAAAATATATGTAGGGTTTTTCACTTTAGCATTATTATATAGTGAGAATTCCCTCATGTATCAGTCTTAAGAGATTTTCTAATAATCAGTAATTAAAAACTAAAAAAATCAAGTTACTGTGTCAAAGAACATTCACAGACATTCTAATGAGAAAAATATACTACTATAGGTGATTTTCCATTTCCACTAAAGTATAAATCTTTTCGTATACATTACTGGCCAATTTTCTCCCTTTCATGAATTTCCTTTGCCCATTTTTCTATGGGAAAAAGTTTTCTTCATTTTATTATCTGCCTTTAATTCTAGTTTGAGGTACAGATGTTATGATTTTTTAAAGCAGTATACCTAACATTCTTTCCCATCATGTTTTCTTTCTTTATATACTTAGAAAGTTCTTCTCAAACTCAAGATCAGATAAACATTGTATTTTTATTATACTTATCATTTCATATGTTTACATTTAATTTGTTAAGTCATTAGAAAAGTATTTTTGAAGGAAATAAAAACTTGAAATGTCAAATTGATCATATACTAAAATCGCAAATTATATATTAGATGCTATAATTCTTTGTTACATACATACCCTCAGACAGTTTCAGATCTTTCTTCTATTCTGGATTCCTTAATAATATTAGGGAATTACTGCCAGTATTTCAATTATTAAAACTTCATAAACATTGATTCTGGCAGTCACCTGTATCACATAAATCTTAAAATGTTTCCCAACTATTCTTGCCAACTAACTATTCAGAATCATTTTGCCTAAACACTAAACTATACACTAGACTGGGAGAGCTGTTATCTTTTAAGAATTGAGTCCTCTTACTAAACACAAAGTATTCTTGTCCATTTATTAACATAATTCATTCCTTCTCCAAATTTTTTAGTGCCTAGGATATGACAGGCCTCAAATAAGACACCATTTTATTGTAGTCAGCTTATTCTTGCGGGTATGCAATGAGACTACAATCTAACTGGAAAAATACGAACATGAAACACACATACAAACAAGTAGAAACCTGAAAAATCAACTGAAAAGATACTAAGAACTAAAAGAGAAGTCTAGATATAAGATTAACGCTAAAGGGAACAATTTTTTATATACCTGCAATCATCAGATAAATATAATAGAAAAATAAAATTTTAAATGTCCTTTAATGTCGAGTTTTTTTAACCTCTTCTGAACCAAAGGCAAATTTACTAAACACTTCACAATATCAAACACTTTTTGCATTCCTTCATTAAATTATACCTAAAAGTACACAATTGTGCTAATATTTTATTTCTGCATCTATATTTATTATTGAAACTAGCTGGAACATTTCATTTTTGTTCTTTATGTCAGCAACTGTAGTATCACAGGGATATGCTAGGTTAACAAAAATATCCAAGGTGGGGTGTGCGCTTTCCTCTTATGTATTCCTGAATGGCTTATATATCCCTGTTTAAATGTGTAATGTTTATTGTTTTTTTAATCAAAAAATTATTGAATAAGTGCAGAAAATAATTTAGAAAACATGATTGAAAAGGAAAAGAAAATTACACCCTAAGAAAATCTTACCATCTAGGTGTAGTAATTAACACTTTATTGAAATCCTTTAGATCTTAAAAATGCTTTCATATGTAAGATTTCCCTTTATTCACTGTCATATATTTACATATGAGCACACTTTAAATATAATTTATAATATTAAGCATTTTCATTAACACCGTAATAGCTCTCATTATGTATTCAAGTCTTCATGTATGCACCTCAGTGAGCACATAAAATTGGGTTGGACTGACTTGTCAGAAGTGACTTTTTTTTTTTTTAATCCACAGTCTCTTTCCAAGGCCACGGCTGCAGTGTTCCAGTTCTGCTTTGACAACACTCATCATGCCCCGCTTTTCAAAGAAATATTCCAGAAGTTGCCTCACGAGGGCCTAGAGCTTTGTTCTCCAGTCTCTACTCACATTTAAAATTCCATAATCTCTGCTACTGTACCCCAACACTTAAGGCTTATACCTAATGCCAAGACTCCCAATACTGTCCCTAAAGTTTTTACCTTTAGTTCCATCCTTACTGTCCTAGCTTGAAACTTGTTTTATTTCTGTATTTTTATGTATTTTAAATTTATCTAAATTTAGGTATTTTTCCTTTTCGCTTTTAAACTAGGTATTATTTGCTTTTATTTATTATTACACGAAGCTGCTATTTTATCTATTCTGTTTGACAGTAGTGCTGTCTTCCATCCTTTTTATTTGTATGGTAGTAAGTATCTTTGTCAGCTATTTATTTTTTATGTTTCGTTTTATTTCAGGTTTTACTTAAAAAGCATTTATTAGCTTTTGAGGTGACATGATCACATTTGTCATACTTGATACATTTCACATTTTTCATTATATATTTCCTAATTTTGTTTCCTTGAATTTTTCTCATATTTTGCTATATGAAGTATAGCATATATCTTTGGAACTGTTTGCCTGACATCTACCACTTGTTTTCGGAGTTTCCCCTTACCTCAACATGGCTATACCTACAACTTTATTATCCTTTGACAAATCTGGCTAATTGATCCACAAGGGACAACACTGAGGCCTAGACAATGCTTGTCTTCTTGGGACTTTTGTCCGAAACATCAAATCCAGATCTGGTTCAACTTAAAATAAAAAATTGTTAATAATGTTTCCTGCTAGGCAGAAAAAGCTGGTCTGTAGCTAGAAAAAATGAAGTTAGTTACAAGCCTCCCCCTCCCCCTGCCAAAAAAAAGATGGACAAAGTACCAGCCATGTTCGAGTCTCTAATGTTATTCAAGTCCACCTGGGTCTATTTATTGCTTGGGATGTTTCTGCCATTAACATAAACACAGGTTAGTCGTAGATTAAGATGGGGGGAAAAACCCAGATCCATAGTATGCATCTTTGATTTCTCCAATATTGCCGTCTTGGTAGTTCTCCACCTTTCTGACTTTTCCTACTTTTTAGTTTACTGTTTAAATGGTAGTATTTTCCAAAGCCCTTTTCTCTCTCTGCTTTCTTTCTCTGCAGAAACCCCTCTATACTCATGGGCTTCATCCACTACTGTATCCTTGATGATGCCTGAGTTCATCAGTGCAGCATTCTCTATTACACTTCAGACTTTTCACTTGCTTATTATTCATCTCCATCTAACTCACAGGCATCTCAAATTTGATACAGCCAAAATTATATCATCAATTCCTAAGTATGCTTTTTTCTGTGATCTGTCTTAATCATATCACTAATCATCTACACTTGAAACCTCAAAGATTTATCTATCTTCCTCATTCCCGCAACAAAATATGCATAAATCTTATCTTAGTCTCCTGTTTGGTCTTGCTGCTTCAGTTTAGAGTTACTTCTGATGTAAACCTCAGTCCAACAAACATACAGACCACATACGATGTGTGAAGCACTCTGCAAGGTGAAGGAGATAATATAATGATAATGAAGACAGTCTTTACCCTCAAGGAGCTATCGATTCTGGAACAGACGCTGCTATCTACATTTTTCTCACACCTGGAAAAAAAGTAGTTACATGAACAAAATACTATTCTGGATGTACTCATATCCTTAATCATAGTGGTTCTCAAAATGTGGGGCATAGGCACATTGAGGGCAGGGCTCATGAGGCCTTTCCCAGGGTATGTGAGGTCACCACTACTTTTATAATACTATTAATAGTAAGACTTTGCTTTTTCATTGTGTTGAAGTTTGCCAATGATGATGCAAAAGCATTGTTGGGTAAAATTCCTAATTTTAGTTCAAATCAAGGTAGTAATTATTAAACTATAATTTTTGGCACTGTATTCTTCACTTTAGGCATTGGCATAAATTCCCAGTAAGGAAAAACTAAGCCACAATTGTCCTTGATGGAGCAATAAAAATCATCAGATTTATAAACCTTTCACACGCTGTACTCTGTACTCATTCTTTGAAGCTCAGATTATCTATTATTTCATTCTTCCTCTGAGAGGTTTTCCTCTCCTCTAACCTCCCCAACACATACTTATCCCGGTCCCCTGCAAATGTCTTTTCAGAACTCTCTTGGTATTTGTTCGTATCTCACAGCCTTTACTTTTTTTTCTGGGTGAGAAGGGGATGGTGACTTCTGTGTCTTCCCTTCCCATTTGGAAAGAAAGTATTGTTGGATTAAAACATACACTATAAAAGGACAGTGGATTGTAATGACTATCCTGGGACATTGTTAGATTGTAATGACTATCCTGGGACACTGCTTAAACAGTTCACACCACCATGTTCTAAAGACATAAAAGCTTATTTACTGTCTTGAAGGTTACTTTTCATCTTGTTTATTTCTCCTCTCCATCTCCTCTTCTTCCACTTCTCTTTTATTTCTTAAGACCACTGATGTTGCACTCAAACAGAATTTAGCTGTATTAGTAACATGCCTGTGCTAAAAATTTTGACTCTGTGAATATATCTGCCTTCTTAATTTTTCTGATTCTTTGTTAGTAATTTGTCATTTTTTGAACTTTTAAAAAATTTCATGAGTGTAAAGATCAGAACTAGATACAATATGGTATCTAGTTGAAGGATTAATATCTAATTATTAGATTTTGTGTTTCTGTTAGAACTTTGTTAAATGGATATTTTGCTTTGTGCTTATTTTTTAATAAGAAACTTACTGAAACTGATTTTTGTTCTACAGTTATTTTATTATTTTTCGATTTTTAAATCTGTATTGTTTGAAGGTCATGCAACTTAATTTTCTTAAATTGCCAACATGCTATACTCTGATGTATAGAACACTATCAATTGCCGTAATCATTAATTAAATCAAAATTTTCATTGTCATTGAGACACAGTATCTTATAATAAAGAGGCTTCTAGGTTAGTGATTATAGGGTACTGAAATTCTTAAAAGACATCACACTATTTAGTTACATTTATTTCAACAAACACTTCTCAGCACCCATTATAGGTTAGGATTTAAACTGGTATTTGGATATCGTCACCTACTTGGTATTTTACTGTGCAATCAGTTCAGTTTACAAAACAGTTTTATTCTGAGATTTTTAGGATACTTACAATACATATCCCATTTGAAACAAAAAAGTTCCTCAACTAATTTACAACTGCCTGTTTAGCACATGATGCCAAAAATACATTTCTTTTACCTGGAGAATCATTAACACATATAATTGTTGCAACATTAGTGACTAAACACAACTTTGTAAAAAAGGAAATGCTGTAGCATCCCAAATAAAGCAGACATTTCATTTAAATTTCACACAAAGTATAAGGTAGGTATATTTTTAAAAATACAGATGAAGAAACATCTAAAAGATTAACAAATTCAATATAAGAACCATCTTTTCATTATCTGAGTGGGCCCAATCTGATAACATGACCAGAAAATTCTCTCCAGCTGTGGCTAGAGAAATATAACAGCAAAAGTCAGAGATTTGAAACACACAGAGACTCTACCTGCTGTTACTGTAGTAGACCATAAGGAAAGCATGAAGGAACAAGGAGAGTTTCCAGGAGAAAAGACTGTCCCCAAGTAAGAGTATGCAAAGCAACAGAATCTTAGTCCTGCAATGACAAGGAACTGAATCTCGCTAAGAATCTTAATGAGCTTGGAAGCAGATATTCCCCGGAGCATCTAGTAAAGAACAGAACCCCAGACAGCACCTTGATTTCAGTCTTGTAAGGCTCTAAACAGAGGACCCAGATGAGCCTACACAGATTTCGGACCCACAAAAAACTGAGACGACAAATATGTGGTATTGAAAGCTAAATTCATGGTAATTTGTTAAGGCAACAAGAAAATTAATACACATGGCAGGTTCCAGAACAAATGTATTTCAAAGTAGCCAGAAAAAAGGATGGGAAAGGTAAAAACAGAAGACATGTTAGGGATGAAGTTGGTGAGGCAGATGGGGTCTAGGTTATGAAAAATTAGGAATTTATTATGTAAGCCATGAAAAGATGCTAAAACTTTAATTCTGTGGAAGAGATGATGGATAATGACAAATGACAGAAATGTTGTTAACTGGGGATGTGGGGGAGAAAATGGGCAAGGAGATTAATGAGGAATGTATTATCAACATCTGGGCTACAGATGATGAATGCCTAAACCAAAGCAATGAGAACACAAAAGGGCAAAAGAACCAGTAGGCTTTTGGTATATTTCAGAAGCTAAAAAAAGGTCTTTATTCCTGACTAATAGTGGAGATGACAGAGCAGTCGCTGATGACTAAAAAGTATTTTAGCATCAGTAGTTTGGTGGATGATGATGTTTAATGGTCAATATAAGGAATACAAGAAGAGCATAATATTTTGTGGGGGCTAAAAACTGAAAGCAAAGGGGAAATACATTTTCCTTTAATTGCAAAATAATACAGGACAAAATTAAGAATTTTAAAGCAGCAAGTAAACACAAGTAACATCTATTTTGTTAGATTCGATTACCTCTGCTGTTGCTTTCTGGGTAGGCAAGTGTAGGCTTACTTGGGGAGCGTCGTAGATCACTATTAAGGAAAGGCTTATCCGATGGATACACAACGTATGGAGATGAAGAATGCCGAACCATACTTCCATTAGACCTTGATGGTTCAGCTAAGATGTTCTGAAAAATAAAGACACAAATTACCTTTCAAAAGTGTGAACCACAAATAGCAGATTTAAACCACAAATATTTATGACTGAGAACTAGACTGTCCATATAGACAACAGAAAAAAATCCACTGACTATAAACAACAGAATTCAACCATTATTTATTTTAAAGAAATACAACTTTTAAAGTGTTTCATATTAGTCAAAATATGACCATAAGGCAGACACTATAGAAAGGAAATAATGTTCACACAACTTGAATACAAATGCTGTGCAGAAATACTTAAATGATACAATTCATGTAAATGCAGAAGTTAAAAATATATACTGTGAAATATACATTCAGAAAAATAAGTACGTAATTTTACAAGACCAGAAACTGCTACAAATGACTGATCAACAAAATACTACTTAAATATTTATAGTATTCAAAACTCCAGAAAGAAAATAAGGCACTGTCATTGCCTCAAATAATTTACATTTAATTACGAAAAAAGAAAATAATTAGAAAACACTAAGGTCCATCAAACACTCAAATACAAAACTTTATTTCCACAGCATACCATTCTGTCATGAATGAGATTCTGTTAAATTTAGAATTCCACATAATAATTTCAACCCAGCGAATGCTAACTGCAGAGTTTCATTTGTTGTAGGTGACTTCCTATTGACAGATGGACCTAGACTGGGGGATGTATATAAGCTGAGAGCTAAGGTAGAAGATAGTAACTGCCAGCTGTTCAAAATTTTCAGCATCCACTTTCCTTCTTCAAAAGGCCACAGCAAACTATGTTTTTCAATTCTTACCTTTGAAGATGTCTATTTATAAAGTATCAGAATAATCTGTGTTCATTAAAGTACAAGAGCACAAAACAATCTCCTTAAACAAAGGCTATCAAGATACCTGCATTGTATTTAAATCTTATTTAAAATTAAAGCTTTTACTTTCATGTTAAAAATTATGCAAATTTCCAGTTTATTTAAAAAAGCAAATATAAAACATTTTCTATTTATGTAAATATAAAACACACTATGGCTATGAAAATCAAAAGTGGAGACAAAAAGCTTAGCAGAGTAGAGACAAGTCTTAAAAGTGGTACTCAAATAAGTGCTAAGTCTACTATAGTGTGTTCATATACCACAAAGACTAATATTTGTCATTTCCCAAGCTTAATGGCAAATTGGCATCTGGTTTTAGAGGTAACTGGAAAATAGGATGAGTTTTCAATTCTTTATAATATGGTCAAAGGTCTTGCAAAGCATCCTGAATTACTGCATAGCTTAATTTAAATATGTCACAGAGAACCTCAGGTCTTCATTGGTTATTTACAATCCACGAGAATCCTACCTAACATTCAAAAATATCAAGTGACTTGCTGACCATCCTCTGCCCAGTCGGGAATAACATTAATTATGTGATTAGCTGAATCATAAACTAGTTCCAAAATGGAACTACCTCTGTTCTACATTTTGTATGTTAGTGCACTTGCCCTTTACTCACTATTTCATATCACCCCTCATGTCCTATAAACGTTTTATTATCTGTATGTCATGCAGTGTAAGAAAAAATGTATTTTATCTTTTGTCCTTGGTTTCAGATACAGATTCAAAAACTCCTAGAATTTCTTAAGTGATAAGGGTGTTCTTGTTAAGCTGATGAGGGGACTTAAGGTACGGTCCCTAGGATAGCTTCAGGTTTGAAGGTATCTTCTGGGAGGTGGCTGCCAGAAAAACCAACCACTAGATTATAATGAGCTACGAATTTCATCCAGGAGTGGTGGCTCTCGCCTGTAATCCCAGCACTCTGGGAGGCGAGGTGGACGGATCACTTGAGGTTGGTCTACAGTTCGAGACCAGCCTGGCCAACATGGTGAAACTCTCTCTCTACCTAAAATAAAAAAAATCGGCTGAGTGTGGTGGTGTGCCTTGTAATCCCAGCTACTCAGGAAGCCAAGGCAGGAGAATCGTTTGAACCCAGGTGGTGGAGCGAGATTGCACCACTGCACTACAGCCAAGGGGACAGTGACACTCTGTCTGGCAAGGTGGGATGCGGGGGGGGGGGGGAGGAAGAGTTACAAATTTCAGCCCTACACCCTGACCTCAGGGGAGGTAAGAAGCTGAGACTGAGCCCAATGACCAGGGGATAATTTACTCAATTATGTATATATGTAATGAAATCTTCATTAAAAACTCGTAAATAATGAGTTTTGGGGAGCTTCTGGATTGTTGAACATACTGATATACTGGAAAGGTGCTGCCCCACAGAGGGTATAGAAACCCTTTCACACCTTGCCCTATATCTCCTCCATCTGGCTGTTCCTGAGTTGTGTCCTTTATAAAATTGAAATTGCTTAAGTATAGTCTTTCCTGAGTACTGTGAGCTGTTCTTGGAAAGCTGCAGAAATCCCTTAATTTTTAGCTAGCTTGGCAGAAATGCAGATGCTGTGGGAACACTCAGGACTTTGACTGATTTGGGGGTGGGCAGTCGTGTGAAATTGAGCCCCTTAATGTATGGGTGTCTGAGCTTTATTTGGGTACTGTCAGAATTAAGATAATTGTAGGACACCCAGTTGGTGTAGGATTTTTGCTGGAGAAACTAAGTTCTAACAAATAGACTTGATTCTACTCAATAAATCTGCTGAATATTAATTATACATTTCCTCCCCAAAACAGGAAACTAAATATTATTTATAAAAGATTGTCTTTTTCAACCAAGTGACTATAACGCCTTAAGAGATCAAAAGCTTTTAGGCTTCTTTATGTTTAACAAATAGCACAAATATCATAGGAAGGCTGTGTACAAAGGAGCCTAAGTCTAACTTCCCTCTTTCCATGACTCTACGCACTCAGTAAAAATTATTCCAACCAAAATATGATTGTAGGAGAAACTTTCAGGATTAAAGGAAAAATGTTTAACCTGATCACTATCTTTCCTGCAGCCTTTAGTTGTTAGGGCAAGTATCTCATTTAGGAACACAAAATTCAAATATTTATTTAACATCTTTTTATGACACTGTGTGAAGTATGAAGCATAATTTAAAAATGCACATAATTTGCTGTCTTTATAAGCGGAACATGCAACATAGCTGCAAGGTATTAGGTAGATTAAATTCAAATACAAAAGAGTAGGTGGGAACTGCTAAACTGGATGTAACAGAAGCTAAGTGTAAATTAAATTCAGATGCATTCAACAGAACATTGCTTCATATCAGTGTGGTAAAGGAAGGTCTTTATTAGTGTTAAAATCGATACTGGGTTTTATAGATTGATACGTATTCTGATAGGCAAACTAGAAATGGGTATGAAAAGCAATTGTTTCCAATGTTAATGAATACATTAGTTTAGTGGGAAAAAAGAGTGTGTGTACACAAGTGGATTGAAATAAAACTGGAGAAGTCAAGGTCCAGTGATGGAAGAATGTGATGTAGAGCTCTGAGCAGTGCAATCAATGCAATAGTGTCCAAGTTTCATGTTTGAAACTAAACAAAGTTTCATGTTTCATAGTTTCAATATCCTAAACATATCAGTTATACCCAAAGTAAAAATCAATACGATCAACAAATATAAAAAAGCATTCAATAAAATTCAACATCCAGCCATTATTTAAAAAAATAAAAGAAAAACTATTTCCTTACGATAATATGAAGTTTTACAAAAAAACATGGCCAACATACTTAATCGTGCAAAACTTGAAATGTTCCTTTTAAAATAAGAAACAAGACAAAGATATCTACATCAATTCTAGTCAACACTGTACTTCATTTCCTAGTCTGCACACTATGATAAAAAAAGAATAAGATATTAAGATTGAAAAGGAAGAATCCCAATTTTAGATTATGACCATCTAAACAGAAAAAAAATTCTCAATTATGAGAATTAAGATTGCTGAATAAAATAGATACATAACAGTAATTTTATATATTAGAAAATGCAACTTATGAAAATATATATCACACAAACACTAGAAATAAAATGAACAAACAACATACAAGACATGAAAGTATACACATACTGAAAAACGTTAAAATTCTAAATAAACGGAGTAACATAACATTCAGACAGAAGGGTCAATATCCTAAACATATCAGTTATACCCAAATTAAGCTACAAATTCAATAAAATATCAATCAAAATTCCAACAGCAGGTTCTAGAATTTCTACTGAAAAAAAGCAAAGGATTGATTAATATCTAATATTTATCTTGAGCAACAAGGAAGGTGACTGACCCACCTACCCCCGAGTGATTCTTAGGAGAATCACTAAGACAATGGGTATCTAAGTAGGAGAGAGAAATACAACAAAGAAACAGTCGGCTAACACACCCATACACATATGGAAATGAATATATTGGGGAAAGGATGAGTTTCCAACAAGTACTGTGGGAACAACTGTGTATTTTAAGTAAAACCATTAAACTGAATCCCTATCTCACAGCATACAAATTAATTCCAAGTAAATTAAGGACATAAAAAGCTCCAACTTTAAAATACATAGGGAAAAAATATAGAGTACAACCAAGGCCTTGGGGAAAAGAAGAATTTCTTAAACAGAAATCACTAACCATAAAAAGACTAACACATCTTACATTAAAAGTAATAACTATTAATCAAAAGGTATCAAAGACAAGCCAGAACAGTCTTAACAGACTGATAATTAACATCACAATGTGTTAAAAAAATGCCTATAAATCAATAATAATAGGCAACCCAATTGAAAAGCAGGCAAAAGACATGAACAGGTATTTCACAGAGGAAAACACACACAGAAGACTAGTAAAGGTGTGAAAAAAAAAAACAGGGTGCATCTTCACCAATGATTAGAGGAGCACAAATCAGAAAAAGGATACCATTTCACACACACAGCAAAAATTTACAAGTGGGACAATACCATCCATTTAGAAGACAGAGAATAAAGAAGACCGCTGGTATAATCACTTGGTAACAATTTAGTATGAATGAGTAAAGCTGAAGACGCACATACTCTGTGAACCAGGTAATTCATTCAGCTGTATATGCTCAACTGTTTTCTCTCTCTCCTTTCTTGAAAATTATATGGATTGACCCACAGTACATATACCATGACCCACTACTGAGTTGCAATCCAGAGCTCAGTCTATGGTTTAGGGGAAAAAAAAAAAAAAAAAAAAAAATCACTGCTCTACAGTTGCCCCTGGCAAACTTTTTCCCTCAGGACCCCTTTATACTCTAAAAAAATTTAGTGAAAAGAATGGCACTATTTTACATTTCTGCCAATCTCTTTAATGTTTGGCTTAAAATAAGGATGCTGGATTCTCTTATCTAGTTCTGTATTTGCTCTGTTGGATCTATTATTTTGCCGGATGTATTTAAGAAAACCTATTCTACCACAAACGTGGTCATTATAGAAGGATCTTGTAGACTGAGAGGGTCTTGGAGATCTCTAAGGATTGTGAGACCATACTGCACTCTAGAGAAACTTGTGCCATGTACAGCATATAGGAATGAGAACAAGACTGTTTACAGTATCTGGCAAATAAACAACAAAACCCATTAACCCCAAAGCCCATCAAGATACTGTCGTTTACTAGCTAGACAACTTTGACTCAACCTCTCTCCGCCTCGTTTTGCTCATTTGAAAAAGGAAATATTAATGCCAATCTCAGAAGGTTACTGTGAGGATTAAATGAGTTAATGTATGATAAGTGCTTAAAGGGCCTTTAAGGACTATGCCTGCCAGATAGTCCTATATAAATACCACATATTATAATCTTAAAATGTGTAGTGGGGGCCGGGAGTGGTAGCTCACGCCTGTAATTCCAGCACTTTGGGAGGCCAAGGCGGCAGTATCAAAAGGTCAGGAGTTTGAGATCAGCCTGACAACAGGGTGAAACCCCGTCTCTACTAAATATACAAAAATTAGCCAGGCATGGTAGCACATGCCTGTAATCCCAGCTACTGGGAGGCCGAGGCAGGAGAATCACTTGGTTGAAGGACCTAACCAAAAAGTCAGAGACAAATGAACAGATTAGCTCATTAAGTCCAAAGTGACAGGGCATTTTCACCAGGGTTGTGAAAACATTACAAGGCTGACATGAAAGACACTCTTGTGTTTCAACACTTTGCTGCCCATACTTCTATATGAAATTAATTTCATTATGCCCAATCATAGTTGCTTTCCTGCCTTTTCCATGAGTCGAGTTTATCAACTCAAGAGCAGTCACTCAATAAATGTTACCTAGACCTAACTGAAACCTAGTGCCCTACTTCCTCGTCATTCATTTGAGATTTACACAGTCCCTACTTCCTAAAGATGGTTATTTATGAATCTATTTGTTAAAAAATCCTTGCCCATAAAGCATCTCGATGTACTTATAACTAGCTCCGTATGGGTTTATCAATGCCAAAAACAGTTGAATGTAACGGTTGTTAATTTTCACAACCCTGAAACCTGAATATAAGTTGCCTTCTCAGTTCATGGTATAGTTTTAACAAGTTTTCTTTTCTTTTTTTTTTAATGCTGCCTTATGTTAAGATCAGCTGTTTGTTAAGCTAAGTGCTTTTCCAATGCTGTTGGAAATGGCAGCCTTATTTCTGACGGGACACCTAAGCATGACCTTTTATTATGCACTAAGGAAACAACTAAAGTTAGTCATTTTTGTTTTGAGAAATGGTAACTTCCAAATTAGACGTTTTGATGTAGCAGATTGACTTATGGTTGTTATACTTTGATTTGTAGAGGATCCTAGATATTCTTAGTGTACCCCTGATACTTAGAATGTAATTAAAGCTGAGCTTAGCAAAAAAAATGTATTTGCTTTCCTACTAAACAGTCTTTGGGATTTCTGTCAATGCTACAGTAAGTACTAAGAACTGACTATATCCCAATGCCAATGCTCAGCTAGGAGGCCTTGGCATAATGCAGCTCAATTAAACATTTATTTAATATTTTATAGAGACAGGGTCACTCTGTCGCCCAGGCTGGAGAGCAGTGGCACTATCATAGCTCACTGCAGCCTCAAACTCCCTGGGCTCAAGTGATCCTCCCGCCTTAGCCTCCCTAGTAGCTGGTATTACAGAGAAGAGCCATGGCACCCAAACTCAATTCAACATTTATGAGTATTCCTTATTCAGTCTCCAAATGCTTAACTTTTGAGAGCTGTAAAAAGTCCTGTTCTCCCAAGTTTAATCACATGTCCTATAAAATCTCATCATCTTCCATCTGCTGACACTTCTAATAGTTTATCTTACTTTTTTCTTTTACTGACCTAATCCTGAATAACTTTCAACTGTTGCTTTCATTACTTCTTTTTAACTTCTCCAGACCTCTCTGCAAACTTCTAATTCCCACTCTGTTCAAACACTGTAATACTTCTGGTCCCATTATTACAAATTCTAACAAGTCTCTGAAAGCTGAAACTGACTTCTCCAAGGTGGCAAGCCTTTCTTAGCATTCCCCACTCTTTCCCCTTAGATTCTACAAAATATCTTTGTTCTGATACTCTACCAGCTCCTTCCCTCACCATCCCCTTTTTTTCCAGGTTTTTCCTTGTTTCCAATTCAGCTCATCCAACTCTACCTCCATATTACTCCTGCTCATTCCAAATGATCTCAAGTTTCCTGAAACTACCTACTGTCCTGGAACATACTCCAAAATTCCTGCAGTGCCTTTTTCTCCTTCCTCTACTCTTGGCACAAGCAATTACAATTCCTTCGACACGCATTTAGCTTCATCTTCCCTTCTAGGAAACCTCTAGCCTACCCAAGCACTGCTAATCACTCTGCTTTAGATTACTTTAGTGCTACCGTACGGCGCAGTAATCACCTAACTACGCGCAGTTGCTCTTCAGTGTTTTGCGTCTTCAAAGCAGGGTTTCTACCCTACTCATTTGGACCCTCAGCCCAGTCAAGGGCTCCAACTTTGGCTTTCACACATTTACTTCTTACCTCTTCCTTACCCCGCGGTTTTTAAAAACCTAAGCGTTGGACACTCCAAAATAACAAATGCCAGCGACGAAACTGGCTAGTGACCTTTCAGGAGGCAAAACTACTGTTTAAATTCAATTCCCCTGTCGCCTAAAACTGCATTTCCACATTAGTCCTAGTACTTCTGGATGGTGGGAAGAGCGAGCTCCGGCTACGAGGATCACACAACAAAGTTAATGAGAGGATGAGAGTGGGAGGCACTGCAGGCATAAAAAACAACGTAATCAATGGCTAGTAAGCGCTCGAGAGACGGCGGACTACTACTCGGTAGCTGTCTCTTAAACACATTAGCGCGCCTACCTGATCTGGCGAGTTTCCTAGAGGGGCTGCTGAAGCCACGTGACCAAAGGAACTACGATTTCGCAAGCCAGGGAGTGGGCAGTTGTCCCAGCCAAGCCTTGGGAATGTTAGGCAACCGAGGTTGCCACGCTGAAAGGTGAACGAGGGATGGGGAACAGACGTGAGCCAGCCCAGTTTCACTGGAAGCCAGAGAGTGCAGCCTCGACAGAGGAACAGAAAATGGAAACTTGGGGAGCACGGGGCAATCTAGGCGCCCCCGCCGTCCTCCAGAATGGGGTCAGAAGCTGGACTGACAGCGCCCTAAAACGTGAGGAAACTCAAAGAGGCGCTTAGGGCCGACGTGGAGCCCACTCGCGCCAACTCCTTCTTACCGAGAACTGAGAACCAGAAGCCGCAGAGACCGAAGCCGTCGCCATCTTTCAGCCTGCCCAGGGGTTCTCGTGGTCTTCTTCAAGACTCGGGAGCCGCCCACCAGGGGCGACCCTAAGCTAAACCCCTGATGGAAAAGGGCAAGGGTGCTGGTGCTGGTTTTGGAAACCCGTGCCACACACACCCTCAGCGACGCCTACGCTCACAGAGCACACAGAACGGGCAACACGTCCTAACGGACGTCTTTCCTAGCCAATCAAAACAGCAGACGTCTTCCGGTAGTAGGAGAGAATCCGCCTTTTCCCCGGTGACGTCACAAGGTAGCGCGTAGTGGAGCCCGCTGGGGGTTGACAACGCTGCGGGCTACTGGCCGGCTCTGCGGGGATTCTATGGAGGGGCGGGCCTCTTCCAGTAAGAAGTGTGGGTGAGTAGTGTTGTCGTCAGTGGCAACCGAACGGAATAATGGAGACAGAACAAAAGCGAAGGCGAAGTTCAAGCACTCCCCGAGTTCCCTCGGATTACACGCTGGAAAGAGCGTGAGTTTGCCTCGGGGACGCCTCTCCAGGTGAAGTACTTACCTTTTGGCCAATAACAAATAGGATTAGGAGGGACTAAATGACTTAGTCCAATAGAAGGTAAGGGAAAAAAGAGTTGCGGCAAAGAGCCAGCCTTTCGCGAACATTTGCCCAATTGGATTGAGGGACTCTCACTCAAACCTGGGACTGGCTGTTAATAGCCGCGACCGCAGACCTTGGGGCGGGGCAGGTTCAAAGCGGATTTCGCGCGTTAAGAGCGCCCGGCTGTCATTGGCCAGCGACTTCCTCCCTTTGTGGATGATCCCTGCGTCGCGGAAATTGGGAGTTGGGAGGAGCCACCGAGTGACGCGGTGGCCTCCACAGCCAATCAGGCATGGGGAAGGGAGGCCGAGAAGGAAGCGGATCCGCGGCCGCGCAGCGAAACAGCAACCAGCTATCCGCTTCGTCTCCCTCCGCCGCTATCTGGGCCTAAGCGGGAGCGGCTGGCACGGCGTCACTGGGTGGGCTGGGGCGGAAGTGGAGGCGGAGGGAGACGGTGGCGTCGACCGCGGGGCCCTGGGCTCTTGGCTGGGCTCTGGTGGGCGCGAGGCAGGGGGAGGGGGGGAGGAGGAGGAGGAGGAGGAGGAGGAGGAGGAGGAGCCGAAGCCCGCGGCCCGGGCGGCGGTAGCGGCTCTCGAGTTCTCCGTAGGGCCCCGCCTCGGAGCGGGCGGCGGTGGAGGAGGAGACTGAGGAGCAGGATGGCGGCCTCGGCCCTGTACGCTTGCACCAAGTGTACCCAGCGCTATCCCTTCGAGGAGCTCTCCCAGGGCCAGCAGCTCTGCAAGGTCCGTGGGCTCCGGGAGGCGGGCGGGATGGGTATCCTCCGCTGTAGTCCGATGGGGGCCGGGTGGCCGCTGCGCTGCAGCCCCTCTCTCTTTGCCGGCGCCTCAGGGGTTTGGGAGTCTGGAGCCCTCGCCTCCCCACTGGGGGACCCCTTTTTCCGGGGGCTTGAGCATCAGATGGGATGGGTCCCTGAGAAGGAGGCAGGATCGTGCCCTCTTCCAGGCGGCCCAGGATGGTGCCGGGCCCCGTCAGCGTCCGGGGGTCTCGGGTGGGGTTGAGTGAGGCAGCCACCTGTCTATGCCGCAGAGACCCTGGGGTGGAGATGTTTTCATCTCGGTTTTCTGCCTGGTCTGTCCTCTTCTTCCACCAGGAGGCAGGGGACGGTTTTTGCACTTCCTTGCTAGGAACCCGAAGCCGCAAAGCTGATGGCATCCTTCTTCCCTGTCCAGGAAAGCGAAGCGACTGGTTTGGGAACAGAATGCTCTATGATTTGGAGCTCCTCCCATCCCATTAAAGCCAGGATGCTGTCTGTGAGCAACGGTGCAAAATAATAAGTAGTTTCACATTTAACCAATCCTTGGAATCGGCCCTGACAGCTTTCTTAATTTGTCTGTAATATACCCCCACGTCTACTAAAGACAAAGACACCTATGTCTTCCCTAAGGAATTATACTGTGATTGGCCACTTACATGATAAAACATCCAGTTCTTTACGTTGGGGCCACGTTTTATCAATGTTTTAGACATTTCGCTAGGTTGGGTAAACAATTTTCTACTAGAAAAGTGAGATTTGGGACTTTCAGATAAATACTGACTGATGTATTGTCTTATTACAGGAATGTCGGATTGCACATCCTATTGTAAAATGTACTTACTGCAGATCAGAATTTCAACAAGAGAGGTTTGTATATTAAACAGTTTTTGACTGTTAAAGAGAAGTGTTGTCTGTATAGAATACCTGGAGGTTGTAATGCCATATATTTATGAAAGTATTTTTTTTTAATTGTTTAGCCCCAGAAATTTTAAGTTGTAAACCTTTTATACGTGGTGGGAGAATGTTGCCAAAAAACTGATGTTGCCAAAATCTAATTTACAGTTAGATTTTATATGAGAGAAAGAATAAATTACTACATGGAAAATGTATAACCTTGCTAATGAAAATGCAAATGTAAACAATTACTGTTAAACTTAAAAAAATATATGGTAAAGCAATTACGGACTGAGGAAAGGTCTGTAATGTTACCAATTGCCTTCGAAGGGTGAAATCTAGTAATTTGTTACATGGAAGAGTAGTTAATAAGTTTTTTAACAGTGAGTTCCACTCTGACAGTATATACAGAAAGTAGCCTCAGAGAAGAACAAATAATTTCTTCATAAGTAGGTGTGAGCATTATTGTGTTGGACAATAGCCAACTGGAAGGCTAGGTGTGCATTGGTATTGTGCTATGCATTAATGGTGGCAAGTGTAAATATTTTGGAGCTACGTAGGAAACATTAAGATATTTTCTTTACAAAAAGAAATACACAATAAAAATGTATTAAAACATTTGTCTTAATTTGGATGAAACAACCCTGAAAAAATTCTTGTATTTTTGAAAAAATTCATGGTCCATATTAGAGTAAGTTTTAAGCCCTACAAACCTTTGACTCACTCATTTTATTTTGACATTGTGCTAATTACCTTAGAAAGCTACATAAACATGATCATTTGTATACCATTTCTTTTTCAGCAAAACTAACACAATTTGTAAGAAGTGTGCTCAAAATGTGAAGCAATTTGGGACGGTAAGTATGTCTTAGGTTTTCATTTCATGTCATTGTTACTAGTCAGTATTTTTCACGAAGCTGGACCTTTTAGAAACTATGTACAGTATTGTTATGCTCTATTTCAACATACGGTATGTTATGAAAAATTTTCAGTACACATTTTGATGAAAAGATGACAATATTTAAAAATAGTTAAATTATATGCATGTTTTACATATATTCAGTATCAGTGTGAAATTTGTGAAGCTGTTCTTTAAAGATTCAAATAGAGCAAATTCTTACCCATAAAATTAGTGTGATCAGACTTTAGCCCACTTCAGAACAACCTCCTCAGAACTATTTTTATAAAACAGCACAATTAAGATATTTATTGATAGAAGTTATGACACAATCCTAGTACAAATTGTCTTAGATGTATACTACAATCATTATAGGTATATTATACCAATATTACTTATTATTGGTCAAAAATGCTAACCTTAATGTTCTAAACTGTCCTGAATCATCTTTTGAGTATCAAAGAAAATCAAGGTATGTTTTTATGGTTTATGTTGAATATGCTGGTTTCCATTTTTTTAAAGTTGAAAACTTGCCTGTAGTATATATTCCTTGTATTGTTTATTCCTATACGTGATGAAAAGTTAATATTTTTTGAGTAAATGATATGGTCACTAAGCTAACTAGGATATTAAATTAGTAGAAGGACATTTCCTCAGATTCTTTATTCATGAGATTTCTATACGTGTATACCTTTATTTTCATTCTTTGAAACTGTTTTTTTTGTGTAGGTTTTGTATTATCTAACAGACTTTGCAAATCAGAAATCTGTTTCTCATAATCTTAGGGTAATAGTTTTATGACTAGAAGTAAATATTAGTTGAATGCATGGAAATACAGTATAAAAGTTATTTTATATGACAGGACAACAGACTTGATAGAGAACAAATTTTTTACCTATGGGTTTTCTTAACTCCAGAAATATGTCTATAATGCTGGATATATGCTGTGCAACAAATATTTAATGTTTTTAAAAGTCTCATCTAAAATGTATATGTTTTTCAGCCCAAGCCTTGTCAGTACTGTAACATAATTGCAGCATTTATTGGTACCAAGTGTCAGCGTTGCACAAATTCAGAAAAAAAATATGGACCACCTCAGACCTGTGAACAGTGCAAACAACAATGTGCTTTTGATCGGAAGGAGGAAGGAAGAAGAAAGGTATGCTTTATTATGACATTTTCTAGAAATTAAATAAAATGCCAAACAAGGTGGAAATTATAATTAATACACTACTGAGACATGATCTCTTTGGGTCCGTGAAAGCAAGCAGTTAGACGAAAGTGCAGGAATAGTGAGTATCCTCCTTGTGTGATTCATATACTACAAAAAATATTCTGTGGTGGCTATTCTGTACTATTTGGCTATCCCACATTTGGTTCAGGAGATTTAACTAATTACTGTTAAATAACTTCTTTTACTTTACCGCCTTGCTGGTTACTTGACACTGCTGGTGTAAAAAAAATACCTGATGGCACACTGGCACCTAAAATTCAGTTACTCTTGTGCCTTTTGATATGGGCTCATATTTGAAACCACTGTTTGTTTTTGTTTACCTACAGTGACTTACTATAATAAGTATATGTGTTCATGTGATATTCCTCTGCCGATCAGCATTCACACAGGCCTTCTGTTGCCTATCAATTTTAGCTGATTTGGAGAAGTCCTCTTTGAGGGGCTTCCTCAGGTCTCCCCACAGCAGTGTATATTCCCCATTACAAGACCTGTCCCTCCAGCACGTCTGGTACATACATACCTTGGAATACTCTGGTTGGAATAGATGTGAACAAACAGATAAAAATTTGGTTTTATTTTTAAAGGTTTAGTCAGTACTTTTGGAAACACTCTCTTCTCTGAGACAGGTACAGTTGATTCTCATTATTTGCAGTAGTTCTTTAAACTTCCCACAAAACAGTGAATACAGTAGTACCCTCCCTTATCCATGGGGGATACCTTCTAAAACCACTTGGATGGATAGATGCCTGAAACTGGGGATAATAATGAACTCTACCGTGTTTTCTCCTGTACATACATGCCTAGGATAAAGTCTAGTTTTTAAATTAGGTATAATAAGAGATAAAAATAGTAGCAAAATAGAACAATTATAATAACATATTCTAGTTACAGTTATGTGAATATGGTCTTTCTCCCTCAGAATATCATATCACATGTAACATTTTTAGACTAAGGTTGACCATGGGTAACTAAAACTGTCAGTCGGGGGACTAATGTACTGAAGCATTGCCCAAGAGAAATATAGGATTAAGTTCATGTCTCCAGTAATAGCATGTTGGTCATTCGATCAATATATGACCTTTTTTTGTTTGTGTTACTCTTTGAAGACAACTTATTTAATATACACTGTCGATAAATGTAACTGAACTTATGGCCAACAGCACTAAGGGTGCCTGAACATACCTTAAGTAATACACACATTGTAGGGCATGTCACAACATTCTTACCTTTTTTATTTTTAATTTTTTTTTTTTTTTTTAAGTTCAGTGGTACATGGGCACGTTTGTTATATAGGTAAACTTGTGTCACGGAGGTTTGTTGTACAGATTATTTCATCACCCAGGTATTATGCCTAATACCCATTAGTTATTTTTCCTGATTCTTTCCCTCTGCTGCCCTCTACCCATTGATAGACTCTAGTGTATGTTGTTTCCCTCAGTGTGTTCATGTGTTCTCATTGTTTAGCTCCTACTTATTAGTAAGAACATGCAGTATTTGGTTTTCTGTTCTTTTGTCAGTTTGCTAAGAATAGTGGCCTCCAGCTCCATCCATATTCCTGGAAAGGACATGATCTTGTTCTTTTCTATAGCTGCATAGTATTCTATGGTGTGTATGTACCATGTTTTCTTTAACTGGTCTACCATTGATTGGCATGTGGGTTGATTCCATGTCTTTGCTATTGCACATTATAACCTTCTTGAGCCTAGGAACACTGTATAGCACTTTGGCAGTACTCTTTGGGACTATAAAAACTTGAAAAACATGGCACTAAATAGACTGTGTAAAGGATACCTGTCTGAGAGATAAAACAAGGCAGAGCATCACCTTGTTCCATCTCAGCTGAGAACATGTGCAGTTGGGTGGCATAGATTTTTCACCACTCTGTATATATACAGTGGCCACAAAAAATGCTACAAATACTGAGTTTTGGGATCGCAGATAAATTTTACTGAGTAGGCAAATACACAGATAGGAAACGAAAAACAATGAGAGTCAACTGTGTATATCATTTAGGCTTTTCTGGTTTTTTTTGTAAATTTACAGTACTTACTGTAGTGGGAAATACTTTATCAGTAATTGTGCAGTGATTTAAGAATTCAGGCTGTATTTCTTGGAAGTTTATCAGTCAGTTTATACTTATTCCCCTGGAATAAGAAAAAAGGTAACATTTTTTTTTCTTCAAATTAAAAATGCCTCAAAACTAATGGAAATCTATATGTCATCCTCATTAATTTTATAATTTTCCAACCAAGTATTTTCCCAGGTTTCAGAAAAGTCCAATTTTACTTCTGTTTGCAAAACAATTTGTGAATATGTGCATACATGCATTTGTGCATGTTATGTGTGGAATACAGGTGGAAGTTGAGTGGTTTATCTTACCTGGCTTCATTCACAGCCAGTTTATATGGGTACATTTAATTTAAAACACTATTTTCTTAAAAGGTTGACGGAAAGTTATTATGCTGGCTCTGTACTTTATCATACAAAAGAGTTTTACAGAAGACGAAAGAACAAAGGAAGAGCCTGGGATCATCACATTCAAATTCATCTTCTTCATCTCTTACTGAAAAAGACCAGCATCATCCAAAACATCATCACCACCATCATCACCATCACCATCGTCACAGCAGTAGCCATCACAAGTAAGTACTTTGAAGTCATATTTTCTAAAATTCTTCCTGGCATTTTAATGCCATTTATTGGCGTTTACTTCATGCAAATATTTACTATGTGCTAGTTTCTGTTGTACAGAGTAGGCTTCTTGCATGTCTAAGGCCATGTCTCCATTTTATTCAGTGTATAATATTACACACATGGAATATGTTTAGCTATTTACCATAGTACAGGTAAGACGTTTAGGAAATTATAAAATTATAATCATATAAATTCAAAATACAAGTACATCAGTTAACGCTTAAATAACTTATCAAAAGCCTCAGTTTTCTTCTTTGTTAAAATAATTGTTAAGGTTTTATTTGGAAAATTATATTTATCTCAGTGTTCAATTTGTTCTATTAAAAACAAACCAAAACAAACCAATGACTGGGTTTGGAGAACGTATTTTAATACTATAATTTGTTACTACGATAGAAGCATTTCTAATCTTTGTGGTCCCCAAAATGTGAGAAATATTTTTAACTACTGATACTTTGCTGTTTTTTTTAATCCTTCTTAAAAACAGACAACTGTAGCTTTCCCTCAGTATGCTTGAGGGATTTGATGTGGAACCCTCTCATGGACCAAAATCTGCGTATACTCCAGTTGGCCTTGTGGAACCTGCCTATAGGAAAAGTTGGCTTTCTATACATGCAGGTTTCACATCCTCCAAATATTGTATTTTTGATACGTATTTGCTTGGGGAAAGAAAAGTTCTTGTATAGGTGGTCCCATGCAATTCAAAACTGGGTTGTTCAAGGGTCAACTGCACTTGATTTTTAAAGTGACCTGTGGGGGAGGAGTTACGTAGTAGTAGTAGTAGTACCTTAACCCTTGATGTGTTTAGTATAAAGTCTTTTTAAAATGCAGTTTTAGTCTTCGTGGAACAAACAAGAACATTAAAAAACAAACTCATGTAAACACAAATTAAAATAGAAAAAACAGGGACATATTGCATGCCCATTTTCAGAAGAATTTATTTTTTGTTTCTGAGTCTTTCAAGTTTCAGATAATTTAAAACTGAATTTACAAAAAACTGATGGCCACCACATTTTGGAACAAATGCAGTATTTTTGGAATGTAATATAGCTCTATCTAATTAGTAAGATTTGTTCTAAACCGTATTCAGTCACCTTTTAGATGATGAGGTTATGTTGAGGTTAGTGATGTTTAATTCTACCATTGGGTAGACTACAATGCAATACCTTGTCTTCTGGTTGTTTTGAAGAAATCTTGTGATCCTTATATCAGAGTATATCAAGGAGCAAAGGAATATAAGACTACCTTGATTTTGCTTCTTGCTTTAAGAAATAATGTGACAACTATATACTATAATAGCAATGTCAGACATACTCCTAAGACTGCCAAAATGTCTCCTTTCTCTATTATTTACAGATAAATTTGTTTTACCATAATGTAAAAGGACACAATCAGATTATTTTTGTGAAGATCGAAGTATGTGACAGCAACCAAATTTTTGAAAAAAATGACAGCTTTCAAAAATAAAGGGAAAGAAGACAGTATTGAAATTGAAAGTCTTCAATTTTTTTACTTTTGGTTCCGTAAGAAATACAAACACTATTTTCTTTTGTTTTTGTTTTTGTTTTTTTTTTGAGACGAAGTCTTGCTCTGTTGCCAGTTTGGAGTGCAGTGGCACGATCTTGGCTCACTGCAACCTCCGCTTCCTGGGTTCAAGCAATTCTTTTGCCTCAGCCTCCCGAGTAGCTGAGACTACAGGCACGTGCCACCATGCCTGGCTAGTTTTTTGTGTTTTAGTAGAGGTGAGGTTTCACCATGTTAGCCAGGGTGGTCTCGATCTGACTTTGTGATCCACCCGCCTCTCACAGTGCTGGGATTATAGGTGTGAGCCACTGTGCCCAGCCACAAACACTATTTTCTATTTGATGGCTATTGACCATTTGATAACAGTTAGTTTGTAGGGTCCTATCTTAAGTTCAATAGATTAGACTGAAAGTGAGGAGCATACATATTGTGATAGATGGTGATTGGCTAGAGTAGGGAATGTGGTTGTGTGGGTGGCACTAAGGTGGGTCTGAATCTAGGAATGGACAATACTCAGAAAGCTAAGATGGGAATTCCAAATGTTTCTATCAGCCATATTAATGTGATTATTCTTTGAGATATGGTTAGTGCTGTTAATTCATGTATCGCTTGTTAAAGCTTATAATGAAATTTGTAAAAAAAAAAAAAAAAAGACAACTGCATCCCTCAATAGGATTTCCATTCACAAATAAGAAGAACTCAGGTTGATGGAATTATCGCTGTTTTTCCCCTACTTGGTATTGGTTTACAGCTGAGTCTTAAGGTCTGTTTTTTTCTTTTGCTTAAAAAACTCCTAAAGCTGAACCAATAGTAAATTTTAAACACATGTATGCATATATCTATTTTGTATATGCCAGCACTATACTAAGTGCTTTTATATGTATAACTCATTTAATGCTCATATCAGTATAAGGTATGTATTACATCCATTTTACATATGCGAGAACCAAGGCTCGGGGATGTTAAGTAATTTGTATGAGGTCACAGCTTAGGTCTTCCAATATCTTCTAAATTGCACAAAAACATGGCATCTGGTTCATAGGAGATACTCTATATGTGGAGTGAATAAACTAGGGGTTAGTGAAGGATTGACTGATGTGCCAAGTATAGGAGGAAAAAAAATGTAGGATTCATAGAGAATTACAAAATGATTATTAGTATTATGCCAAAATAGAAAAGGAGTTTTACAGTATTATGAGTAAAAGTAAAATCATTTGTTACTATGAAATTTCCCAATAGCTTCAGCGTGACTTCTCCAGAATACTAAAGAGAGATCTAGGGACTTTGAAGAGGATTTTTAAGAAAACTGGGAAAGAATCAAAGAAATCAATATATTTCCCCATTTAAATAGACATACTATTATGAGCAACTTGAGTTACTCCAAAGGAAGAATCTCTACTTTACTAGGAAAGCCTTTGCTTTAAAGATACAAATTTTGCGTCTGAATTAGTAAGGGCAGCCAAAGTACAGTGATAACTAGACTTTATAATTTTAGAATCTTGTTGTGGTAGTTTTTGTGCTTGTATACTCCACCCTTTGTATGATATTAAATTAAACTGTGGAGATGCTGATTAAAAAGAATTCTTGAAGAACTTAAGATGGCCAATAGTCATTTGATTAAAATTTGTCTCATCATGTGATTTATTCAATATTAGCTTAGTCTGAAAACTTAAATATGCCTTTCTCTGAACAAGAGATTATAAACATAATTTGTATCCATTGAGAAAGAATGTTAAATTTAGATGTATTAAATGAATGTTGTTATTAGATGTCATTTGTATATTTTTCAGAATCAGCAATCTAAGTCCAGAACAAGAGCAGGGACTGTGGAAACAGAGGTAAATACATTGCTGTATTTTCTGAAGTATTTTGAAATGTATTTTTGTAAGTGTATGATACTCCTTTAACTTTGTTGCTTAAACCTTACAAAAATCAGTATTTTCAGTAATGTTTTAGGGGAAGATGAATAACTTACCATTTGGTTCCTCTGTCCTTTTTACTCTAACTATTCTTATTAATGTTTGGTTTCAGCCATAAATCCTCTGCAGCAATTCAGAATGAAACTCCAAAGAAAAAGCCCAAATTGGAATCTAAGCCATCTAATGGAGATAGGTAAAAATGAATTCTTTTAGTGTTGTGAAAATTCAGCTTAGTTGCATAGTTATGGTTGATTGCCAGTTATTACTAGATAAAAAACTAGAAACATGTATTTTCTACATTGACTTGAGTCACCTAGAAGAGTAAACATGAATCAGTTTAAAATTTTTAACTTAATTTTGGCAATAAGAAAGTGGCACTGAACTATGTTGTTCTATTTGGGAAATAAATTTGGGTTTTGAAAAAGAAAACAAATCTGAATGGAGAACATTATTTTTATCTTTATTCTTCAATGAAACACAAATCTAATTGTGATACTTTAAATTGACCTGCTTAGAAAATGTTTTTAGATTAAAAATAGGAGCGTGACTTTGTTTTAGTTCATTAGCCAAAAGTTTGCTGATGTTACTGTACAAATTGGCTGCCTATTGCTTTACACTAGAAGTATTGACCCCCTAAAAGCTAATACTGAATTATATTTCTGCAGGTGTATGTAATGTGTGCCATTAGTAAGGTAATTTGCCAGTTGCATCCATTTCTGTCAGGTACATATTTTTTTGCATTAGCCTTAAGGATGTTTGTGGAATTGTCTAATTTATGCAATTTGAACACCTGCTAATTTTCCTTCTACTTCATTTAACTGTGTTTTACTTTTTTCTTTTTAGTAGCTCTATAAATCAGTCAGCAGATAGTGGGGGAACAGACAATTTTGTCCTTATAAGTCAGCTGAAAGAAGAAGTGATGTCACTTAAGCGTCTCTTACAGCAGAGAGACCAGACCATTTTAGAAAAAGATAAAAAGGTAAGAACATGATTCATTGAAGTCTGATAAGAATTATGTCTTGACTGTTGCTTAATAATCACAAATTTTAGTAGTCTTCTTTTAATAATTTGGTAATGTTTGTTATGCATGATTTTTATAAGACAAATTACAAAAGCCCTTCTGCCCCCACAAGCCATTTCATGAAGATAGGTAAAAAATGGTCTTTCAGAATTTTAGTTCTAAGAATTAACTGAGAGCTTACTTAGGGTATAGTTTCTAAACTTTAATTTTCAGTAAACATGTAATTTAAAAATAGGTCTACTAATACTTTAAAAGTGAGATATAAATGGAATGTTTTGTAAACTTTTGTTATTTAAGAAAGTAGTTTGAACATAGTATTTGATATTCCAATCTTGTATTTATATGAATTCAGATCAAATAACTGCTGAAAAGTAATGGTATGGGAATTTCCTGTGGTAATCAGTAATTTGCAGTAGATGTCTAAAAGGTCATTGTGTAGGAAGTAAGTGTATTTATTGGGACTTTATCAGTCAAGAGGAATATCAAATGTGTTATCCATTTAGCAAAAACAGGAATATTAACAGAATTATAGACAGATTTAAGGTCTTGTGCTATGAAATCAGGATGGCATAATAGTGGTCAGGCGTGGAACGGTAAACAGTTTGGAAGTTATTTAGCCATACTTAGATTCAAATTCCAGTTCTAAGATTTTCTCTGTAACCAGGAGCAGAATGTGTACTTTTTTCGGCCTCAGTTTTCTCATTTAATTGAGAGCATAATACTATTTCAAGTGATGGCTGTGATGATTAAGGAAAATGCAATTATTTATTATAGCTTTTGGCATGTGAAAGCACGTAAGGGTTATTACTGATACTTGATCATCTTTGTACTTGCTTATGGTCCCAGACAGTGTAGTTTGACCTGTATCAAATTTATTATGCATTAGAACACTAAAATCATTTCTTTTTAAAAGAATAAGACCTTATTATGGATACATACATGAATCATATCCATCTCTGAGTACCTATAGCTGCAGACTTGAATCTGAGGTGGCTTTTACTTCTGGCATTCAATAACTTTTGTTACATCTTCCCACACCTTGATGGTTAGTTGACTTAATTTTTAATACATTTGTACCTTGCTTTAAGCAAATTCAATATATGAAAATTAGGAGTGACATACAAGATAAAAGTAGGATGGTTACAGGTGTCTTTGTCTTATGGTCCTTTTTAATTGACAGCATTTTTTAAATTAAAGAGCTTTTATGGAAATTTGTTCTATGTACAAAGTTTTAGAGACAAGCCAGGTATGTCTGTATTAACCTTGAGAAAAGTTAAATAAAATGCCACATTTACTGCAAAATTATGATTTCTAAACCAAGTAGTAATCAGCTACAGAATATTGACTGTTAGATTTTTCTTTCCTCTCTAGCATAAGAGATATTATCTTTGCATTGTGCAGTTGAAGTTTTCTGCTTTTGTTAGTATTCCTCTTTAAAAAAAACCAAAATACCAATGGGGATTGAAATTAACATTGTTGTATAAGAAAAATTCTAATGGTAAACCTAAAATAGCTACACATTTGCAGCTTTTTCTTATAAATCTAAGACAACCAAGTTATTTTCCTGAATTGATTTTACAAAGTTATTCAGTGACTTCTAGAGCCAGACACTGAACTAGTTCATGAGGATACAAAGATGAACAATTAAGACATAATTCTTGTCTTCCAGAAGTTCATAATTGGGAGCAAGTCACAGTATAGTGAATAGAGTGATTGTCTTAGCTGATCTGGTGTGAATTGGCATTTCAGAACAGAAAATCTCTTGTGAATATAGAAAGTTGAGAGAGAGAGAACTTAGTTATACTTTGGATTTGACAAAAGCAAGGGCTTTTTTGTGTGTGTGTGTGGAAAAATAAGTATATAAGACTCCATGATTTTCTGTTTTTGCTGTTGTGTGTCTTTCAGTTTACTAGCTACTAGGTAATTACAAAAGAATGTGTAAACCTTTACAGCTGACATAATGAAAAATGTTAAAGAATAATTTGAAGCTGCTTCTGCATGGTTTTAATAGTGAAATTACATAATAACTTATTCCTTGGTTTGAAGTCATGAGATGTTATGCTTTTATGTACGTCATTTATGTTTATGAAAAAATTATGTAGCCTTCCTTCTCAGAGCACGATTTTTTTCTTACATTAGCCCAAATTTTATAATAACCCTCTTTCCTTTCTCATTCTATGTAGTTGTATTTCTGTGCTTTGTTTTCTGTTTTTACCTCAAGTGTTAGGTGGTTGTGTACATAATCCTGGACTAAATTTAAAAATTAAAACAGTGTAGCTTTTGGCTGAAAAGACCATCCCTTTTTATATTTCCCAGTGGGAAATTAAAGATTATTTTACCCTTTAACTAGTTTTAATGTTTGTTTATACTGTTATAAATGTTATTGAAGTACCTTTTTGAATGAGACATTTTCCAAGTTATTAGCCGTTAAGCGTTTTTTGTTGACATACCAGTTGCTAAACTCTATTCCCAGTCAAGCTACGTTTAGAAAAAAAAGAAAACTCAAAAATTTTACTGATGGTCGGGTATTAGCATTAAAATCACACTATTGTAAAGCAGATAGAATTCATCATTTCACAAAACAAATTTTAGATAGGTTGTACAATTCAGGAAACTGCGAAGAACATCTTCCACTTTTGTAATGAATTGTGAGTTTATTTTGAAAGTTACATATAATGGTGTGTGTTTGTGTGAGTGTGCAAATATATACATATGTATCTTTTTTCTTTAATCTCTCAGTTAACTGAACTAAAGGCAGACTTTCAGTACCAAGAGTCAAATTTGAGAACAAAAATGAACAGTATGGAAAAAGCTCACAAAGAAACTGTGGAACAACTTCAGGTAACTACCATCATTTACATAAAATATTAGGCAAGGAGGGCTGAATTTGAGTAACAGCATTCATTGACTTAGATTGTATTGGTAGCCCTGGTTTTGCATAGTTGGTGCATTTCAGTTTTGATTTTGACTTTATACTCATTTTTAATCTTGATCCCATTAGAAGTTGTTGTTTGAAATTACTTGAAAGGTGATTTAATACATTAGTCCTGAAAACTTTTGCCTAAACTTCAATTGGGGTTTTTAGAGTAGGCTATTATTGGTGTATGTTCAATTGATTATTGGGCTTAGAGCAAAAAATTAAAAATCAGACTCATGAAACTAAGGTGAAAAGCTGCTCTTCAGTAGCAGTCATTCTTCGTATTAATATTTCCTTCCAGATAATGGGAAGGGAGGTGGGTGTATAAAACCAGTTCTTAGGACATTAAGTGGCAAAAATGTATACAAAGCAAAAGAGTTTACTTAATCTACGTCCAGTGGTTTGCCGAGTGCCAAATAGGGTACTACTAAATGCTAACCAGTAGTGATCCACCTGAACCTCAGAGTACTGCACAGTAGCATTTTAAGTATACAAAACAACTGAATGGTGAAGTCAGGTGTCAACACAGTAACAATCTGATTGATGTCTGTCATGCAGAGATGGTGAACATCCAACATGAATACAGATTACTACCATATTAAACTTGTTCTCAGCTAGGTTTTATAAATTTCTAGAAATCAGACCACACTAAATTAATTACATGTTCTCTGATTTATATAGTCTCACATTTGTAAAATTAATCTTTAGTGATGTTTAAGGTTAAGAAGTTTTAAATCTTAAAAGGTTAGAAGATGGATGCATACAGACTTCAGTCTTAGGAGAGTACAGCTTCAGAAGGAAGGAGTTAATACTGCCCTATTTCATTTTGTATTTTTCACATTGTAACATCAAGGGATATTTGCTATTACTTTCTTTTGGTTTTGTATTAATATGTCTTTGCAAGTAGCTTAAATTAGTAGAATTTAGGAACTTGCTGAAATTCAAGGTACAGATTGGTCTTAATCGTGATCATACTATTACAAAGATGGTTGAAAAGGAACCTCATGTAGAACCTGGGACATAGTAGGCATTCAAATGATTTATTGAATAAGTGGTGATTTATGGAAATCCCCATCTGCCCTCCATTCTGAGAGACTGCTTATATCATATATCAGATTCTTATATATTAATGTTTTTTATCTACCAGCAAGTATTATTTTTAGTTTTATGTTATTTCTATTTTTCTTATTCAGTTATTAATGCTGAATGATTGTCTTGAACAGAATCTTTCACCTGATGGTCTTTTATTTAATGTGATGTAACCAAAGCTCTGAAGTAAATCCAGAATGAGATAACAGAATAACTGCAAGAGGTACTTAGATATGTTTTAACTTAGTACTTCCCACTGTTCAAAAGAGCAATTTGTGTTTTGGTCTTTATTTTTTAAAATAGTTGCAAAGACATGGGGTCTTCTTTGACTTAGCCTGATTGGTATCTTAAGCCTACCTCCTTTTGGTTGGTAACTGATGTTTCACATAATATAAAAGTAACTACTATTTATATAAAAATATGGGACATTTTGACATGATTTTACATATGCTGTCTTGTTACAAAAACTGAGTTATGTGATATGCCCATTTTACAGAGGAAACTGATCACACAGTAAGTGGTGATATAGAAGTTTCCATCTTCTGGCTCCAGTTTAACTACTTTTCCCTGTTATACACTGGCTCCCACCATTTCAGGTCACTCAGATTTTCTATTTCATCCTTCCTATCAGACGACTTACCTGATTTTTTTTGTGTGTTATGGCTACAGGCATTCTGTCATAGTTGAGTGCCATCTTTTTACATTGCTCCCTTTAGCAACCAGTGGCACTGGTAGGATTCTATACTGAGGTGAGGAAATATATGTAATATTTTTCTTATCTTTATGTGATAAGGAATTGAATCCTGTGACACAAGATTGATCTTAGAGCTAGTAAATATTTTTAACTACCAAACTATGACAAAGCACTGAACATCACAAGAAAAATTGTCCAAAATGTAACCCCAAAATACCTCAAATATTGAAAATACTGAGAATATTAAGTAAAAACTTTATAATTCACTTAATTAGGTAAGTGGTTAAAAGGGAAAGGGATATAACATTTGAGTGCCTTCTATGTACCAGTAACTGTGTTAGGCTAAGTGTTTTATATATTTGATAAGTTCTTTAAACTCATTATGAGTTTGGATGGTCGAGTTACTGTGTTAAAAATGAGAAAATATTTTCCAGGTTATGTAACAGGTAAGTAAGCCAGGATTTAAAGCAGGATCTATATAATTGTTAATCCTCATACTCTTTCCTTTAGACCAACATGTCTAAACTTTTAAACTTATCTTTTATCTTAAGAGTCTGTAAAGAATATCAGTGATTTTTAAATATTTTTGCTGGGCGCAGAAGGAAGTAATTTTAGGATAAAAAAATTTAAATGTACATATATTGAAATATTGCATTATAAAATTCATTTTTAAGATATTCAAATTAGAATAAGAAATTTGGAGTTGTACTTAACAATTGTATTATTTATTTATCTTAAAAGATTAATGTAATTTATCAAGAAATAACTGTATTAGTGATCCAAATATATTAAATGCAAACTGGAAATTAGCTACTAAAGCATTAAAAGGAAAAATTGCTTTAAAGACCTAATGTTCAAATTATTGTATTTTGTACTTAAAATATGAAAATTATAAACACTTTTTTGTTTACTTATTGATGATTGAGGAAATAATTTGAAGATTCACATTTTAACTATTTAGTATATCAGTATAAACATTTTTACATAAATATAACTTACAGACCTGGTAAAGATCTTTTTGAGTCAAATTTGCATACATATATGTTCCTCAAATTTTTTATTTTTAGCCAGTGTGTTTATTATAGTTATAGATTAAATAACATGTAGCTAACACGTAAAGAAAAAATTTAAATTACTGTATTGACAGGGACTGGTTAGCTGAGTAATGAACCAATTGATGATAAATGTGCTGCTTTATTTCCCCCATCTGCTAGGTATTCTCACTTAATTTTTCCTGTGAGTTTCTCAAGCTGTTTAGTTTTAAAGGAAAGTAAAAATCCTTTTCAGTTCTTGATGGTTTTCTAAATTTGAAATAGATATTGAAGTTTTTCATTACCACCTTAGTTATTAATAGTGACTGAATAGGAAAGTCCTATTAATCATGCATCTGAACATAAAAAATGATTTGATTTGCACACATAAGATAGTACTGAGAATGTTTGCATTTTAGAGGTCATGGGTGTTAATTAGCAAGTGATTGGAGAAGGATGAGGGAATGGAAGTACAAAGTTTGAAAAAGGTTATTTCATGAAACCTCTATAAAATGGCATACAGAGAAGGCAGGTTGTTATTTGGCCATAGAAAGCTAAAATTAGAGTAAAAGATGAAGTCCTGAGGCTAAAAAGTCTGTCGAGATAATAAAAATTCCTCAAACCTGTGAAGGAAAATTGTGTTGAAATGTAGTCAGAGAGTATCTTTTTAAAACATGTTAATTTTAGGATAGTGCTCAGGTTTCAAACTATTTTCATCACTTTCCCCATTTTGGCTCAGACTATAAAAATGCTTGATCATTAATGTATTTGTATATGTGGGAATCCTTACTCTCTAAGTTTCCACATTTAAGAGACTGAATAAGGTGGCAAAGGCAGTCAAAATGTGAAAATATTCACTGTACTTACACATTCCTCCTCACTAAACTAGTGATAGATGGACATTTAATAATGAAATTCAAGTCAGATGATGAAATGAATTTTGTATCTTTGCAAAAATTTAAGCTTTCATGAAATAGGAAATGATGATGTGGAACTGCTCAAGTCACACTAAAACCAGTGTGAAATGACTATATGGTAATTAAAGGAACTACAATAAGATAAGAATGAGTGATTCTGATGGGTGCTTTAAAAAATTGAATATCATTGAGTGCCTTTGGCAAAGTGACACATTCTGAGGTATTTTTTGCAAAAATGATTTCTTATACTTGTTATACAAGAGAGTAAACAGAAAAAAGATCTCATAGAGCTTGCCAGGAAACATTCCTCCCAAATCTTGATTCATTCTTTGATTTTGTGGGTTGTAAAAAACAACTTATAGTTTTCATGTATTTAAGATAAAGGTCCAAACATTTTTCCCCTATTAAAATTTAGACCTTCTTTTAAGTGGATTCACTTTGTCTCCTTTTTTGTAACCAATTGTATATCTTTGGACAACAATTTTATTTATAATTTCATTTACAAAGGGGGCTGATGAGACAATCTAGAATTTTCCTTCTGCATATTCATTCTTAAAGAGATGAACGTAAATGTATCAACTCTTTGATTTAATGTAGTGCTTCAGTGAAATAATTATATAAATGAAAACCATGTTAAATAAGTAGTATTCTCCAGCATGACTTAATAGTATTTCAAACATTTTAAATCTTGAATGTTTTTGTCTCCCACAGGCCAAAAACAGAGAACTACTCAAACAGGTTGCAGCCTTGTCAAAGGGTAAAAAATTTGACAAAAGTGGAAGCATACTAACATCTCCTTGAGAAAGTAATTTGTTTAGCATTTTTTCTTACAGTGTAAATTTGAGGAAGAAAATTCTGTGAAGCCCTAAATTCTGTGTAGTAGAAAAATATTTTTGCACACCAAATGAATTGGTGTGTTTCCTATTCACTTTTGTAATTGATATACAGCATTTTTTAAGTTGTAAAACATTCAAATAAAACTTCAACTGGTTTGAAGTAACTTTTTAATTATTTGATATCCAGGAACTTTTTTGCCAGCAATAGTATTAAACTGTTGTAAAGGAGTGCATGAGTAGTGCTCTTTATAAAACGAAACATGCAATAATAGAGTAGATATGGTTTAAGAAGTCAGAACAGCAGGATTTTTTGTTCTGTTTTTTTGTTTTACACCATGCTAATTTCAGACAAGCAGTTTTCAATTTAAAAATACAAAAACTTTTAAACTCGAAAAATGGTGAACACTGGTTTTTTGGGAATTGTGTTTTTACTTTGCATCAACATGAATTTAGGAGAAAATCATGGTGCTTTTTATTAAATGAACTTCAAATATATGTAAATTTGTTTTTTAAAATTATATCATTAATGTTAGTAACCTAGCATTTTCATTATTGGTATAGGAATTAATGTTTATTGTACAGTATCTAAGGTAAAATGTGTTTCTGTTTTGTAAAAACGACTGTAGATTTTTACTTACAAGTGCCTTTTTGCCACCTAATGTTTTTATTTATAGGAATGCTGATCTTTTGTACATACAGTTTGTTTTAAAATCATGTTTAATAAATGTTTGTATATAAATGCATATGTACAGAAGCCTATTTCAAAAGGAAATCAAAATTGCTAGTAAAACGTTTGAGATTGCATTAAGAACTAACTGATAATGCATATAGATTTAGAAAATTTTGTGATTTGTTTCTGTGTGGTAAGGGAAGCTGTTGGTCTTTGAATTCATTTTTGTCAAAATAGTTCCTCAAAGATTTAATTTTAAATTGCTTCTTAAAGAGTAATTTTATTTTTTATTTCATATGGCTTCATATTCATATTTTGTGAGTTACATGTTTTGCTTTATTATTTTTTATAAAATTTCTTTACAATTTTAATGTTTATACCATGATCCATATATCTTCTTTCCCTGTGTGTGGTTATCTAAGTTAATATTTATGTACACCATACTTAATTTAAAGCAAATCTGAAAAAAATTAACCGTTTAATCCAATCTGTGATAATCTTTGAATAAATTGGAATCTAATATGAGATTCAGGAACTATAAGTAAATTGTCTCAAAGTCTTTAAAATTGTCTATAAAAGGTTAAGGTAGGGTGGGATAGGTTATGTGAAGTTATTGACTAATTATATTCTGATCCAGTGGTTTTCAGCCTGAAATGGAATTTATCTCCTAGTTATTATCAGTTCAGCATTTTAGTTTGATTTTAGTATAGTTGGATACACTGTGTAGAGTGAAAGAGTTGCTGCTTTTAGGAATTTATGGGCAAAGATAAATTTGCTTCGTGTAAACTGTTACTTATATCAGTCTTAAAGGTTTTTATACAAACGTTGATTATGAATCTCATTTCAAAGATTGGCTTTCTTAACACATGATTGTAACAATTTTTTTAGCATGACGCGTTTCAGTAGAATATTCTTGTAGTTCATTATAAAGTGATACCAAATAATTCTTTGTCCACTTTGAAAGCATAATATGGGTAATTTTCAAGTGGTAGAAAAGATTCAGTCAGAATTTTGTAAACTAAACAGTTTATTTTTACGGGATCTTCGTGTAATAATAATTTTAAATTTAGTACTTTCAACCATGATAGACAATGCCTTAACATGGATTTTAACGTTTGCAGGATTTGCTAAATTCATAAAATAGTTATTACCTTTCTTTGAAATTTGTAATGTGTTATATTCCTGTTTCATAGCCATTTGTCAATCCACAGTGGTCATTATGGTTTTACTTTGTGGTAGTTCTTATACCTTGTTGGAGAAACTACAAAAGAAAGTTGTCCTTGTCCTTGTCCTTCTCCTTAGCTAACATTAAAATTAAAAATAGTTTAATGTTAGCTAATATTAAAATTGAAGGCAATTGAGTTTTAATGTTAGCTAACATTAACAGTCTCATAATTTAGCTTTGTAAATTCCAAGGCTAAAAACCTTTCATGGGCTTCACAGTATTTAGTCCTAATTAAGTACCCTCTCTTATTCCATGACCTTATAACTTAATTTTTTTGCAATTGTATAAGCTAGTAAATCAGTCCCAGTCCTGGATCTGTAGTGTTTTGACATAAGAAACTCATATTCTTTAAATGTGGACCTGTAAGAGATAATATGGTGTGGTGTATTGTGCTTTTAGCCTGTTTTCCACTATTAATTAGCATTAACCAGTGAGGGTCATTTTGGCTCAAGTTATTTATGTATTAATAGCCTGTGAATATTACAGTCCTTTTTAGATTATATTGGTCT
The DNA here is from genome assembly GCF_001604975.1 of Cebus imitator. Taxonomy (NCBI): domain Eukaryota; kingdom Metazoa; phylum Chordata; class Mammalia; order Primates; family Cebidae; genus Cebus; species Cebus imitator. Next base: position 923,037 of record NW_016107651.1, on the reverse strand, counting down.
AAATAAGCATTCTGCAGTGAACCTGTTAAGCTGTTCACATGTATAGACTATTGAAATACTGTACTTGTACACATCTGACTGTTGACATTTTGTACTTTTTTCTAGATTCAGTATTTCACAATAAAAACTTGTCAAAGGCTTTGTATTAGTTTCCAGTGGCTGCTGTAACAAATTTCCACAAACTTAGTGTCTTAATACAACAAAAATTAATTATCTTATGGTTCTAGAGTCCAGAAGTCCAAAATCAGGTTCACTGGGCAAAAGTAAAGGTGTTGGTAGGGTTTGTTCTTTCTGAAGGCTCTAGGGGAAAGCCTGTTTCCTTGCCTTTTCCAGCTTCTAGAGCTGCATTCCTTGCATTCTGTGCGTTCATTGACCCTTATCTTCAAAGCCCAAATTGTAGCATCTGAAATCTGTCTCTGCTGCTGTCATAACTTCTCTCTCAGAGTATCTCCTTCTTGTTCCCTCTTATAAGGACCTGATGAGAAAAGTATTGGCTCCACCTGCATAAACAAGATAGTTTTTACATCTCAAGTTCTTAACCTAGTCACATCTGCAAAGTCCCTGTAGTCATATAAGGTAATGTATTCACAGGTTCCAAGGGTTAGGGCATGGACATCTTGAGGGACCGTTATTGAACTTAACATAGCTTCATCTACATTTTGCCTCCTTTTCCCAGTATGAAGTCTTAAACGATAGATAACATGAAACTAGGGGTTTAGGCCAAACATTAGAAATGATTTTCCTATCTGTTCATTCAGACCATTTCAGTGCAATGGTTATTTTCCTGGAAGAAAGAAATTTGCATTTAATTGAGTAAGTATTTCAAGCTATATGTAGTTACATTTTTGAAAACTTTGGAACATGACTAGTACCATGCTAGATTCTTTGATACTTTAAAAGTTGAAGGTGTAATTCTTTCATTTATAGACTAGTTGGGCAGATAATATACTTGGGAAAAAATCCAGAACCTAACGTTGGTTTTATAAAGTGTAGTAAAAGCTAATAGCGTTTAGCAAGGGCATTCCAAGGCTTGTGGGAAAGGTGTAGTCACTTGTTTCCCGAACTTTAGCATACATCAGAGTTACCTTTAGGACATGATAAACACATGTTGCTGGACCTTATCCCTGGTTTCTGATTCAGTAGGTCTGGGATGGAGCCTAAGAATTTTCTAAGTTCTCAGATAATGCTGCTTCTGGCCCAGGGCTCACATTTTGAGAACTATCATTTTAATATTTCCTGCATTTCCCATGCAAACCATACCATTGGGTAGGCAAGTAATAGATGGAGGGTAGTTTCTCTGTAAAACATGCTATTCTAATGAAAAAGGAAGGATGGAATTGGCTACATTGCTGTTTTACAGCCTCTCATGGAGATAAGGATTGGTCAGCAGCTACTGACAATATGCAAATAAACACGTTTTTAAAAAGTGCTTTGTGTTGGAGGAACACACTGCTACCTATGAAGTTTTACCTAAAAGAATCAAACCTAAATTTGACAAAGCATCTACCAATTCACCTAAAATAGGATGGAAGATCATGTTGAATGACACAAAAAGGATGCAGTTGGCACAATTGTTCAATAAGTTACAAGCAGGAGAAACCTATAGCGTAAGAGGTACTTCGATATCAACCAATCAGAATATGTGAGCCTGATATGGATCTTAAAAATTTTTACCATATATAAGAACAGGAAATTTGAACACTGGTTATGTAATGATTTTAAAGAATTACTGTTAACCTTTCAGATGTGATCATGGTTATTGGAGCTATCTTTTTAGAGTCCTGGAGATACCTACTAAAATATTTACAATGAAATGGTGATGATTGGTATTTGCTTGAAAATAATATAGGGAGGGAGGTGGATGAGAATATAAATGAAACAGGATTGGGTGTGAGCTGTTAATTTTTGAAACTGGGTGATATGTATATGGTGGTTAATTATATTAAACTTTTGTTTAAATTTTTTTCATAACAATGCCACCATCACCCCTGCCAAGTTACACTCAAACAATACATGCTCATTGAAGAGAAATATGCACAGTACAAAAAACCAGAAATAAGGGGTAATAAAAGACCACTCACAGTTCTCCAGGGGACATACTTGTTTCTGTTTTAGTTTTCTTGCAACATTGTGAGTAATGGCTATGATCATGCCACAGTATAATTCTCGTTCCTGTTTCCATCCTTCCTTTCTTTCCACTTAACAAAAGCAATTTCCACAGTAAAACAACAATGGTTATTTGTTGTAATTTCAGAGCTGTACATGTGAGGCATTTTAATCAATTAAAAAATAACACATAAAGGTAATATAAAGGCTAATTGTCTTTTCAACTTTCGAGCATGTCCTTTGACGCAGTCAATGAAAATAGAATATTAGGGTTGATTAATGGCATCATAGTTTTCAGCCATGGAAACTTTTTATTTTTAATAAAATCAGGAGTCCCAATATATAAAACAAAAGTTGAGACACTGGTTGAAGTTGACACATGGTTTGGTATCCCTTTCATAGTAGGATCAAACATGAGAGATGCTGGTGACTGTGTCCTTGATGATGCCACATAATTTAAATGTCACAGTTATTTGAGTTATATATGAGTTTTTGCTAATTTTTAATTGAGAAACTCAATGAGCGATTATATATAAATAAAAATAGGACATTTTTATTTCAGGGAGGTGAAGTTTTTGTTAAATTTCATTATCAGTTGAACATGTGTTATGTGCTATGTACCAGTCACTATGCTAATTGCTGCAGAGATGCAAAGATAAATCTTATTCCCAGGAGCTCACAATCTAGAAGAGACAGCCAGGTAAATAAATTATTGTAGAAAGTATAGTATAGTACAGATATGCACAAATGTTTACATTAGGGAGGAACTTACTAAGATGAAACCATTTTGTGTAAAGAGAAAAAATGTGTGCAAAGATTCATGACTTCTAGAACATCACATTTGCCTGGTTTGGTTTGGTTTTGTATTGTGTTGTTTTGTTTTGTTTTAACCCCCTACCTTTCTTGATGCTTTTCAGTTTCTTTCGTTGGCTCCTTCTCATCTCCCTTACATGGAATGATTGGAGTTGCTCAGGGCCCTTTTTTTGTTTGTTTGTTTAATTTTAAACATATTTGCTTTCTAGGTAAACGCATTACTTGTAAGCCTAATGACTCCCAAACTTAAAATAACAGCCTAGACCCCTCCCCCTAATTTCCAGACTTTATTTTCAGTGAAACTTGATACCTCTTGCAAAGGCTCTCAATTAACACGTTTAAAATTATGTGCTTCATATTTGCACTCTGCAGTCCAAACACTACCAAGCCAGCCACTTTGCTGTCTTCCCATCTCTGTTAATGGCAACTCAATTTTAGTTGTTCAGGCCAAAATCCTTGATGTTATTACCGTGGACTCTTTTTCTCCCACTTCATGCCTATTCTTTGAAAATTTCTGCCAGCTCTAACTTTAGGATTTGACCTTTTTTTTTTTTTTTTTTTTTTTTTTTTNTTTTTTTTTCTTTCTTTTCAGTCATCTCCATTCCTAAATGGTATCTCTGTTGCCTGCAGTCTGTTCTCAACGAGGGATCCTATTAAAAGATGTCATATCATGTCATCCCTCTATTCCAGTGCTTCTCAACTGAGGGTGATTTTGCTCCCCAGGGGACATTTGGCAATGTCTGGAGACTTTTTTTATTATTACACTGGCGGGGTTGGGGAGGGGTTGCTACTAGCATCAAGTGAGTGGAGGCCAGTGATGCTGCTAAACACTCTACAGTGCACGAAACAGCCCTATGCAATAAAGAATTGGTTAACTGAAAATGTCAGTAGACTCAGCTGGGAGATTCTGTGTGTCGTGAGGGCCCATTCCTCATAAACAGGACCTTCTCGTTGTGTCTTTACATGCTGGAAAGGGCAACACAGCTCCCTGGGACCTCTTTTATAAGGGCATTAATCCCATTCATTGGAGCAGATTTCTAAAGACATAATCATCCCCAAAAGGCCTCTCTTTCTAATACCATCACCTTGGTGATGAAAATACAACATATAAATTTGGGAGGGAACACAGACCAACTGCTCTATCAAAACTCTAAAATTGTTTTACATCTCAACTCATATAATGGCCTAAAATTCCTTTAAGGAAAGTCTTTATGCCACACTGCAGCTATTCCCCACCTCTTTTATTCTGTAAATATTAAGAGGAAATAAAACGTACATACGTAAAAGATTTTAACCTTTTTCTTAAAATTCCTACCTATGTCCACTAGGGGGAGGGCTTCACTACTAAATAATACAGTATATTCATTCGCCCGCTGTTACAGAAGTCACTGTAATAAAAGCAAGCATTCTCGTACTCGTAACAGAATGTTTTCTTATATATGGTAACCCATTTTCAGATGCAATTGGTTTTTTACAATTCCAATGTACATCTTTCAATTCGATAAAAGTGAGTTTTAAAATGTAATTTTGTATTTGGATGGATTGTTTTTGAATTCACAATTACTATTTTAAGGAGTTGCTTTAAAGATTTCCATATTGGATTTTTTGTGCACATTTCTTTCCCTCTAAAGCCAGTCCTACTGATATACCAGGTGCAACTTTTATTTGGTCTCTCCTTTATCTATCAGTGAGGAAGTTCCTGCACCCAGTATACCCAGGGGCAACATAATAGGTTAGGAAATCGTCAATTCTACGTCAGAAGCCCAGTATCTCCAACTAAGCTATTGTCTCCTAGAGAGACAACATGGGCACTGCATTATTGAGCTTTTCATTGTCAGTGCACCCCTGGAGGCCTGGAATTGTACAGTACACAACCTGTGCAGCCATGAATGATATAGCCTGAGACTTCGATTACCCACTGGGCTAGAAATGGTATACCTTGAATCAAGCCATTGCATGTATTAAATGCCTCCTAAATGATCATTCTTTGTAGATTTTGCTCACTTCTGCACATTCTATGTGACATTAATTTTTCTTTGAGAGGGTTATTAGGCTTCCCCTATTATTCATGGGACAGTGTCTACTGAGACATCAAGAGTTCATAAGGGCCGGGCCATTCATCTTCTGTTGTGACCCCCTCTTTTAATTTTATCAATGCAGCTAGAAAAATTGTACAGTTTAGAAGATACCTTAAAAGTAATGAATGAAACTAAAAATGATGAGGTGATACAGCAGTGAGGAGGTAACCTGAGAAACCTGAAAAGTAGCTGAAAAGAAGGTAGGGCTCTGGGAAAAGTAGAGTTCAACCAAAAATGAAACACCAAGCCAGCATCCAACTTTTGTTTAGATTAAAATGACCTTATACAAGCATGACTTAGTCTGGGGTTATAGCATAACCATTCTTTAGCTAGGTGCTTTTATTGTCAAACTACTGGTCAAAACTCATAAGCAGTAAATATAATATGTGTGTATGTGTGTGTGTATATGTAGATATATATGTAAAATGAAATCTGCATTCTTTTCAAATTAAGTTCTTTTTGCAATATACGTTTTATTAATTCAAACTGAAGGCATAAAAATGGCTGCAGGAATTCAGAGACTTTTAGAAATCATTTCCAAGTGCCTTTCAAAAGGCATAAAAGGTATTTAATAGAGTGTTTTCCTTACATCACCCTCTGATTTCCTTCAGCATAGCAGCTCTGAGCACACAGAAACCGCAATGCAGACCTCTGATGTCATCAGTTACCTGCTCCTATGGTTACCAAGATGGACTCACAATTTCTGATCATCTCTATCAATGAAGTGGCCCATTTCCTAGACTGTTAAGTATGTGAGTAGTTGTGTAGAATGGAGGGATAAAAGGATATTTGTCAGTATTTAATCTTTCCTCTGGGTAAAGAAGTAGGAGGAGTTTGTAGTATGACTTATTTTAAAAACAAAATGCACATTTTCTATGTTGCCTCAATAGCTAGGCTCTCCATATGCCTGTCTCAAAGTACTAGAATAAGAAAACCTTTAGGAGCATTTGAAAAGGAGTGAAAAACATTTTATTTGGAAATAGGGCTATGAATTCAGCTTGGGCATACAGATCACTTATCACAGGGTATGAGATGGAAATTTATTATTGAGACACCAAGGTACCAATAGATAGCAAAGTAAGATGGGCCACCCTCAGGCACTTCTAAAAAGGAGGTAGCTGAAAACTCAGGACACAATTCTTATTTCCTCACCAGAATTGACGGGCTAAAGAGGTCAAGAGAGGTATCCAGGAAAAGATTTTGAGAGAAGTGAGATGTAAGCCCTTCCTGTCTATCCATGGAGATAGGCTTGCAGTGTTTTCCCTATCAGAAGTGAAGATTTTCAATGAACTCAAAGAACTTGGTAAGTTCCCTCCCTTTAGTGGAGGACAACATGGACTGGTATCCAACTGCCCCTGAAAAACTTAAAATCTGGCAGAGCTGGCCAGCTTTTCTGATGGTACCAACAAAGAAAATGCTACCACATTGAGATCATAGTCCATCCTCAGAGATTGTTGAGTCAAGGATAAACAGGTATAGCTGGCTTGGAGTTATTCTAATTGTTGAGATTCACTCAGGGTGGCTGGCAAAATATTATGGAAAATATCAGGGAAAGTTATAGATTATTACCAAACATTTTGGAAGGCTGAAAGGTTTTATTGGGGCAGGCTGAAGGCAGCTGGTCCATCACTAGGGAAGAGATAGGATGATAAAAGCCTTTCCCAGTTTAAGTCTATTTACCCCAGATCACTTTGTCTCTACTCTGTTTACTCGTAAACTTTGTGCTGGATGGTCCTCTCAGGTGGAGATGAAAGGGGGATTACTCATTAATAGTGTTTACTCTGGGCCCAGAACCTACAGCTTTTATAATTTATAAAACCACTCTTTTAACCATGTTAATAATCCATAACCATGTTGACTTAGAAACTCTGTTATGAAATATTTTACTGAATAAATATGTGGATATACAGGGGGTCTTGGTCAGCTGGCTGCAGTCATCCTCTGAAAACAGCTGATGACTGTCCCTAGCCCACTTGAATCACTGTAATTGGTCATTGAGTCAGGGTCTGCAGGCCAGAACTCTGCAGGTGGTGATAAACATCTCAAACTTTTGCTTAAGGTGATGACTTTGGGTAGGTGGGAGATGAGCCATGAGGGAGTTCCAGCAGAAAGTCTTTATTAAATAGCTGAGATAAAACCTGAGCTTTTAGGGCAGTGGTGAGCCATAGGAAAATGTCCATGTTATGGAAAGTACAATAAAAAGTTCCCAGTGACTTGGAAGGAGATCTCAAAAGAGCACATAAAAGCACCAATTCAGCCACCTGTCCCATCACAGAAGAGGGAATCAGCCCCAAACATTTGCCAAATTCAGAGAGTGAAGCTATAGTATAATAACACCATTTAAGTAAAAACTCCAAATTCTCTTCCTGCTCCAGCTTTCCCCTGCTTTGGCATTAGCTGGGCCAGAAACTGACAAGCTGGAGGAAGAGTACAAATGCCAAGTAGAGGAAGAGAATGACCAGGACCTCTCTCTGCACCTACTGCAAATGGCCTGCCTTCAGTAATCCTCAGTTAGGAAAGAGAAAACATCTTAACTTTAAAACTTTAAAGTTTTAATTCATACACAAATATGGTATGAATTACCAATCCCCCCAAATTACCCCACAAATCATGCCTTCCAATATTCATACCATGTTTAGTTCCCTGCTGCATTGACCTAGGATGGCCTTGTGTCTGCCTTTAACCAGTATAATGCAAAGGAGGTGACACTGTGTCAGTTCTGTGCCTAAGCCTTGAAAGGATTTGGCAGCTTCCAATTTTGAACTCTTGGGAGACCTTCATATACAAAGCCCAGCTGTGCTGCTAGAAAGGCCACATGGAAAGACCACATGGAGGGGAAAATCTGAGGTTACATGGAGAGGGCAAGAAGACCAGCTGTCCTACCCAAGCTGAAGGTCAATATTATTTCATCTGTATCCATACCCAACTTCCCACAATTACCTCCGAGGAAATCCTAATCATCATATAATTTTAATATATGTTTCTAAACAAAAATATGTGTCCTGAAAACATAATTGTAATTTCATTATCTCATATAATTTCTTAATATTATCAATTATCAGGGTTCAAACTTTCTTAAGTGACCATGTTTTAGTTTGTTAAATTAAGATCTATAGAA
>NW_016107651.1:892333-914757 GCF_001604975.1 Cebus imitator | reverse complement strand
TGGCTCACTGGAACCGCAGACTCCTGGGCTCAAGTGATCCTCCTGCCTCAGCTCCTGAGTAGCTAGAACTATAGGAGCACACCACCATGCCTGGCTAATTTAAAAAAAAACTGTAGAGATGGGGTCTTGCTTTGTTGCTCAAGCTACTCTCAAACTCCTGGCTTCAAGCAATCCATTGTCTCTACCTCCCAAAGTGCTGAGATTACAGGTGTGAGCTACTACCAAGGACATGCATCTATCCAGTGGGGCCTGGCATTTAGACAGAGGAAGATCAGCAGAACAAGTAACATAAGCACAATCACCTAAAAATGATGACAAAGAGAAATGAGCACTTGAATGGGAAACAATAAAAACCACTCGAAGAACTATACACATACAGAGGAAAAGAGATTTTCTATACCTAAAAAGGAGGACTTTTCCACCAAACATTTAGTAAATAGAATAGTCATTGCTGAAACTGGAACAGTGGCCTGGAAAAATAATAACAGGAAGTATATCCCAAATGCAAAGTAGATGTGATGAGAAAAGAATTTTTTGTTTTGCTAGATAGATCAAGGAGTCCAGACAAGCAAAGTAGTAATAATCTAAAAGAAAACGTTAAAAATGAATGGAAGGAGTGGAGGCATTAATTATAGCAGAAAACATCCTAGAACTGATGAAAGGCTTATCTGCATATTAGATGGAGTCAATGTTTCTAATAGGATTTATTTTTTAAGAAAAAGATATATCCTGTATTCTAAGGCTTATGATAAAATTCTGATAAGCTTCTGACAGAAAAAAAATAGGTTTCCTGTAAAGGAAAAGGAATCAGACTTCTCATCTGTAACACCGAAAGTGACAGTGAACTAATATCCCACAAACTGCTTAGAGAAAAAGACCTGCCACTTCAGAATCCTGTACCAGCCAAGTATAATTCTGACAAGATGAAAGAACTTGAATTTTTGATATGGGTATCATCAGAGAATATATCACCCAAGTTGTCTATAGGAAGAAAGTAATCTAGAAAGGACACCAAGCAAGGGAACTAGAAAAGAAAACTTCAATATAGAGGTGTAGTGGACAAGAAAAGTGATAAACAATGAAGCTTGCAAGATATATTTATCCTTAAATCTAAAGAATATCAGACTAGGATTTTTTAAGATCAGGAAGGTTAAATGTAGATTCTTCAAAAAGGAGGGACATAGCAAAGGTTTTTAGTGATCTCAGGCAAATCTGTTAGAGATAAGAGAGTGGAATAGATTAGTGGAAAAATAGAGGGCATATTTGTGTGGGCAAGGCAGCCCCCCACAAAACCATATTTTATGGGTTTAAACAGACTGGGATGAGGAGGAAATAGACTAGAACCCCTGGGGTGGGAGAAATAATGGTCTTATTTTTTCAAATAAGAAAACATGAACATGATCATGAGGGCAGGAAAAGATGGGTATTCATTAATGAAAAGGGGCTAGAACATTCAAAATGTCAGTGGAAAGCTGGACTGGAAGCAGTTTGATCTTCAAAACAGTAGCAAAAATCACAAAGAGTAAACAAAATTGAAAAATAATGACAGGAAGGGAGAAGTGGCAGGTAATGTAAGTGGTTGGAGAGAAACGGAAGGCAAAAACAAAGACCAAAGATGGTGCTGTAAGAATCTAGCAAGAGGCCAGGTGCAGTGGCTCATGCCTGTAATCCCACGACTTTGGGAAACCGAGACAGGTGGATCACCTGAGGTCAGGAGTTCGAGACCACCCTGGCTAACATAGTGAAACCCCGTCTCTACTAAAAAAATACAAACATTAGCTGGGCATGGTGGTGGGAGCCTATAATCCCATTCTGGAGCAAGTTGGGAAGCTGAGGCAGGAGAATTTCTTGAAGCCGGGAGGCAGAGGTTGCCGTGCGCTGAGGTCACACCACTGCACTCCAGCCTGGGTGACAGAGTGAGATTGTCTCTCATTAAAAAAAAAAAAAAAAAAAAAAAAAAAAGCAAGAATATAATCATATTTATACATATGTAAAAGTTAGGTGGGTGTGCATCTTTAAAAAGTACTGCTTAAGAGCTTTTTAGTTTTAGAAAAAAACTTCACCTTATGTAAATAGAAATAATTATATAATAATAACTTTAGCATGGATATACAAAGTTAAAGTATGATAACTTATACATCTCAAATTGCAGAAAAAACAGTAATTTCAGGAAGATTATGTCTTCTGATCACTAAAGTTTAATTAAAAGTTGAAATGCCCACGAATATTTTAGAAGAGCAGAAGTTAATGGGTGAGTGGTTCCAACTTGGCAGAGTGAATATAGCGGAGATATAAGTATTTGCAGAGGAAGATGCCAACAACGAGGCAACCATTTGACTTTGCACATCCCAGGAACTTGAGGTAGGGGTGAGAATGGGCTGCATGAAGGAAGACTGATTGAAAATAGACTGTTTGAACTCCTCTGCCTTCCTCCACAAAGCTGAGCATCTGGAGGTTTATTTGCCAAGGAAATTGAATCAAGACTCTCTGGACTTAGTGATGACAGACACAGCCAAAGGCCAGAGTGAGTTACTTCATTAGAAATGAGGATTATTTTAAATTCTTCACGACGAATGATAACGTCTCTCAGTCCACTTCTTTAGCTGGATGCTGAAATCACGGTAACTTAGCATGGAAGCTGGGGTTTGGGGTTTTTAGTCCTCCAAAGAAATGGGCATGGCAAGAACTAGGTTCATTATTTATATATTTATTAGCAACAGATAATAAATTTATCTTGCTGGGTCTCCCAGGCCGGAGGGCAGTGGCATGATCTCAGCTCTTTGCAACCTCTGCCTCCTGGGTTCAAGCAATTCTTGTGCCTCAGCCTCCCAAGAAGCTGGGATTAGGCATGTGTCACCATGCCTGGCTAATTTTTGTATTTTTAGTAGAGATGGGGTTTCACCATGCTGGTTGGTCTGGTCTGGAGCTCCTGGCCTCAAGTAATCTGCCTGCTTCAGCCTCCCAAAGTGCTGGGATTACAGGTACAAGCCACCATGTCCAGCCTAGGGTCATTACCAATGTTGTATAACAAACCACCAGAAAATGTAGTGGAATAAAATATAAACCATTTTATTATGCTAAAGGTTTTTATTGATGAGGATTTCAGACAGTGACCTACTTAAGTAAGGATGCTTTTTCTCTGCTTTGTATCAACTAGGGTCTCTATTGGGAAGACTCAAACATCTGGAATAACTCATATGGCTAGGGACTGGAATCATCTGGAAACATTTTTAACCACAGTTATGTTGACTGGTGTTATACCATGAAGACTAAGCTTAGTTGGGACTGTCAACTGGAATGCCTACATATGGCCTCTTCATGTGGTCTGGGCTTGCTCACAGCATGGTGGACTGTTCCCGCAAAAAAACATAGATGCTCCCTGATTACTCATGGCCCAGCCTTATAAATCTATGTCTCACTTCTATTGTACTTCATTGGATAAAGCAGTCAAAACTAATTCAGATTCAAGTAGGGTATAGGCAACACTTTTTAATGGGAGGAATGTCAAATAATTTGTAGCAAGGTTTTAAAGCCACCACATATAGTCATGATAACAACAGTCAAATAGTCAGGACTCTTCAGAGAAATCAAGGCAGAAACCAAAAGAAAATCAGGCTGATCTCTGTTGATATGGGTTATGATAATAAAAATCATTCCTGGATCCAACTGCTGATGGCTGAGGCTGGTGCTACAATCTCTGGCATGTTACTTAGGAACTAAAAGGAAGAGTATTTAGGGCCCTAGATGGGATGATCTGGAAAAGTAGAGATTGAGTTAACCTCTGGAGCCCTAGCAACTAAAAGTTCAGTGTGAACCTTGTTTTTATCCTGCTTCAAAAAGACAATCAGGGAAATTTGGACACTGATGATATTGAGGATTTACTTAATATTTGGGCTTAATGATAATAGTGTTGTTACACTAAAAATGTTAATTTTATTTTGTTTCAAAAGGGTCCTTATTTGTTAAGAAATAAATACCCTAAACAATGTGTAGATAAAGTGATGCCTTGGATTTGCTTCAGCATAATCCAGTGAGGGAAAGAGGAAGAGATGGGGTTATAGGTGAACAAGTTTGGATATATGTTGATATGAAAACCAATGAGAGGTACGTGGGAGTTCTTTATATAATTTTATCTTCTTTTGTGTGTGTTTGAAAAATTTCACATGGAAAAGTTTTTGAAAGTTTACACACACACACACACACACACACACACAGAGAGAGATAGGTATTAACCTCTAGAATGGATTTGCCATATTTAAGAGTAATAAGGAACTTCCAATAAATTGTATTTGCATTTATTTAAGTAAATTGTTGTCTTTGTAGATAACAACTGTGTAGCACTTCTTATTTCATGAAACTCTTTGACCTTCACAATAATTCCACAGGTAGGCAGATAAGTTTAAGCATAGAGGGATAAAATGACATGTTCAAGGTCACACAGCTAGAGCATGGAGGATGCAAATCTCAAATTTGAGTCTTTTGGTTTAATAACTCTTTGCTATTACATGATAAGTTACTATGCAAGAGTAGTTCTTAATATTTAGGGGCTGTGTGCACCTTGATGATCTGGTCAAAGCTATGGAACATTTTCCCAGAAAAATGCATATGTGCACATATCCAAAAATGTGAAGACAATTTCAGGGATGCTGAGGTTCGTTTCCACCAATACATCTGAAGCCTACTCATGAATCTCAGGTTAGGCATTACCACTGTATAAAGAACATGCTCGTTGGTCAATTCTATTTCTCCTTTGTTGGCTATCATAACTCAGCCTTCTAACAGAGTTCTGGCTTGTTCCCTTAACCAATTATCTACATCAAATCTCCTCTTTTGCCTTCTTTCTTTGTCTCTGATAACGATCTGAGCATTGAGCTGAGGGTATCCCCCTTTAGCTTTAAATCAGCAGTTCCTCACAGGCCTCACAGATAGTCATTTCATTTTGTGAAGTTTTATTCAATGCTCCGTGTATCTCTTACAACATTACTAGTTCAAAATGGTCTCAGTCCTGAGAAACTCAGGTATACTGTCTGTAATCTATTACTGAAATGGTACCTGGTCTGGGAAGCTTTTGATTAATTCTCCATAGCATGGAGCATTTATCTCTCTTCTGTGCTCAGATAGCTTTCTAAGCATGTCTCTATCAAATGAGTTCACACCATATTATAATGATCCAGTTATATGTTTTGCTCCTTCAAGAAGTTGTGAGCTCCTTGGTAACAGGAGCCATATCAATTCATCACTAGGGAATGGCTAGTGCAAGGCATGTGAAACAAAGTAAGTGAAATAAACATTTCTTGCATTAATTAATAAATTATTCCAAACATTCAGTTTAATGAAATACTTAAAATAGTAAAACAAAACAACCTGTAAATACTTGCTACATACAACTGCACCATCCTCAGAGGTCAATTAGATAGGAATTGTTTTAAATGCTTCCTTCTGTTGCTCTTCCAGATACTAGAAGGAGAGACATATATTTTGGTTAAATGTTATTAAAGGTTCTCCAGTTCTATTAACTATATTCCTGAAGACTTATTTTAAAGCCTCATCTGATTAAAATGTTTAGCCTCAATGACTAGCCAAGAGGAGTGATTATTTCTTTACCTGAATTGCTTAGCTGTTTTCTTTTGGGTTAAACAACAGAGGCAGAACTGTTGTCTCTAGAAGGCATTTGCTGAAAAGAACAGGTGTTACCTTGATAAAAAGCAATAAACCCTGAGTTGAGCTAGTCTTCCCACCACTGCTGGAGCCCATCTATATAGTCCCTGAATAGGGAGTTGGACGCTGAACAAATGGATAATTAAGCAAGAAATTCTTTTGAGAGATATTTTGGAAAAAGTAAGAGCACAATGTATTACATGGGAGTTCAGAACCAAAGATGCAGGTGACGAAATGCGGTTAGGCAGGAGACTTGCTAAATGAAAAGAGTACAGAAACTTTAATTATGAAAATCTTGCCGGGCGCGGAGGCTCACGCCTGTAACCCCAGCACTTTGGGAGGCCGAGGTGGGAGGATCACGAGGTCAAGAGATTGAGACCATCCTGGTCAACATGGTGAAACCCCGTCTCTACTAAAAATACAAAAATTCAGCTGGGCATTTTGGCACGTGCCTGTAATCCCAGCTACTCAGGAGGCTGAGGCAGGAGAATTGCCTGAACCCAGGAGGCGGAGGTTGTGGTGAGCCGAGATCGCGCCATTGCACTCCAGCCTGGGTAACAAGAGCGAAACTCCATCTAAAAAAAAAAAAAAAAAGAAAAGAAAATCTTGCCAAAATGAACACATTTGACCATTGGTTCTTTGTGCTTCCTCAAAGTCTGTTTAATGATAAAAAAAGGGATTATTATGGTCTTTGAAGGACAAGGTTGTCCTTCGTAAATTAATGTGAATTTTACTTAAATCAGAAACTATTTTGCCTTGGGTATAACAGTAATCAAACCACAGTGTTTGACTTCCATAAAGTAACTGAAATTGGACTTGCCTTCCTACCAAAAACACTAGAAAATTGTACAGAAATGAATTAAACAACTGTCTTCAGACTTTGAACAACAGGTAGTACAAGGCTGTGATCCTCAAAAGAAGATAAATCAGCAATGTGGACCCTAAAATGATCTCAGCTTTCTGTACTTTATGGACAGCACAAAGTTGGAGAACCCAAACAGAACTCAGTGGTCTTGTTGTGTTGAAGACATAGAAACTGAAGATTGGAGAGGCTGAGGTAGCTGTAGTTTGTAGAGCGGGGACCTGGAGAGTAGGGAGCCATGCAGAGAAAGGGTACCAGAAATTTGCATATAGATCACTTGAGTCTGTTGCTGAAAACTAAGCAATGCATGCTGAGGAAGAAAACTCAATGCTAAGCAAGGAACCACTAGGGTGCTGCAAAATAAGCCGTTTCCAGCCATTTCCAGGGGTCATACATAACTGAAAGTTACTTGAATTCCAACCAAAAGTGATGAGACCTCATTAAATATAGACCCTGGAAGAATCATACCTTAGTAGTAGGCTCAAGAATTTTTTAAAAATAAAGTTAGTGAGGAAGGAAAGAAATATTAAAAACCTGAAGCACATGGAACTTCCAGAATGAAAAATCAATATAGAAAGTGAAAATATTGCAGACGTGACCTAACAGATTAAATACTGTAGAATAAAAGGTCAGTGAAATGGAAAATGTAGAAATAGAAACTACACACATGGAAGCAGAGAAAGAAAAAAAAAGTAATAAATGAACAAAGCTTCAGCAGTCTTTGGAACACTTTCAAGTGATCTACATTTATGTCATTAAAATCCTGGAAGAAAAATGGGGGATTTTAGAAGTATTAGATCAAATAAAAAAGAACTTCTGAATTTGATAAAAATCATAAAATTAATATGCAATCATACAAACATCAGATAAAAATCCACCAAGGCATATATTAATCAAATCTCTGAAAACCATGATAAATGATAAAGATCCTAGAAATGGCCAGAGGAAAAAAGAACTGTATACTATGTAAAGGGGAACAAAGATAAGAATTATACAGACTTTTTTGGTCCGAAATCGTACAAGCCAATACATAGGACAACAGAGTTAATGTACTGAAAGAAGAATAAAAAAGATATGTTAATGCAAAATTTTATGTTAAGCAAATTTTTCCCTCAAAAACGGAGACGGAAAATATCTATTCTGACAAATGTAAACAGCCCATAGTAAGATCACAGATTTAAACCCAACTATATTAATAATTCATAAAATTGAAATGCCTAAAGTCCCTAAATAAAAGTCAAAGATTGTTAGATTGGATTTTTTTAAAAAGCAATACTCAGCTTTTTGATACTGCAAGAAAATTCGGTTAAAAGTAAAGAATGAAAAAAAAACCCTGAAAACGCCTAATTAAAAGAGTGATTGTATTAATATTAAAGTACACTCAGAACAAAAAGTATTATTAGAATAAATAAATACATTATGATTAAACTTCTAAGACAATACATATTATACACTAAAGCAAATAAATCTCAAAGTAAACAGGTGGAAGAGAATAATACAAATAAGAACAGAAAGTAATTAAATGGAAAGTAGAAAAACAGATAAAGTTAATAAAACCACAGATGATTATTTGAAAAGATTAATACAATGGATAATCCTCCAGCCAGAGTAATTAAGAAAGAAAAGATACAAATGAAATGATCAATATCAGTAATAAAAGAGAATTCATCACTAGAGACCCTGAAACATAGAAAGGAAAATAGAAATATTATAAACAATTTTATGTCAAAAATTGATAATTTAGATGAAATAAATATTTCTTGAACAGTATAAATTACCAAAGTCCACACAGGTAAAAACAGAATATTTGAATGGTCCTATATTTATTAAAGAATTTTTATTAAAAATCAAAAGATTTCCCACAAAACTACGAATTTTCTAGGTTGTTTCACTGGTGAATTTCATCAAATATTTGAGAAATAATATGAGTCCTATACAAACTTATTTGAAAAACAGTTGCGGAAGAAAACTTCATAGCTTGCTTTATGAGGCCAACTGTCTTAGTCTGTTTTATTGTATTTGTATGTTTTAGCAATGAATCACTGAAAAATGCAATTAAAGTGACTCCATTCAGTCTAGCATAAAAGATAAAATAGAGATAAATTTAACAAAAGGTATTAAGAATGTTCAGTATAAAACCTCAAAACTACAAAACCTTGCTTAGTAATGAAAAATGACAAATAAATGGTAAATATATCATTCAGTGATTGGATGAGTCCATGTTGTTAAGAATGTCAGTTCCCCCTGACATGATGTAGAGTTTTACCTCAGTCACAGCATGTTTTTTTTTTTAGAAATGTCAGTTGATTCAACAATTTATATGGAAATGCAAAGAACCTAGAATGACCAAAACAATTTTGAAAAACAAGAATATTGCAAGATTTAAACTACCTTCTTTTAAAATTTATAAAAGCTAAAACAATAAACACAATGTAGTATTGATGAAAGGATAGACATGTAAATCAATGAACAGAAGATTGCGTGTGTGTGTGTGTGTGTGTAGAATTGCCTTTCACCCACTGTTTTCCACAAATGATGCTAGAACCACTGGGTTATCCATTAAAAAAATAAATACCACTCACGCCTGTAATCCCAGCACTTTGGGAGGCCGAGGCAGGTGGATCACGAGGTCAAGAGATCGAGACCATCCTGGTCAACATGGTGAAATCCCGTCTCTACTAAAAATACAAAAATTCAGCTGGGCATTTTGGCGCGTGCCTGTAATCCCAGCGACTCAGGAGGCTGAGGCAGGAGAATTGCCTGAACCCAGGAGGCGGAGGTTGTGGTGAGCCGAGATCGTGCCATTGCACTCCAGCCTGGGTAACAAGAGTGAAACTCCGTCTCAAGAAAAAAAAAAAAAAAAAGAAAAAAAAAAGAAAAGAAAAAAAAAAAAAAAAAAAAAAAAAATAAAAAAACACCATACACACCTTACTTCATAATTTGAAATGGCTTATAGGCCTAAACATAATGCTAAACCTATGAAAGCTTTTGAAGAAAAATATGAAAACATATTTGTGACTTTGTGTTGGCATGGATGTCTTAGGCACACAGAAAGCATTAAACATGAAGAAAAATGGAAAAATAGAACTTTATCATAATTAAAATATTTTGCTCATAAGACCATTAAGAAAATGAAAAGGCAAATATGAATGGAGAAAATATTTTCAAAGTTTATCTGACAAGGGATTTGTATATAAACATATAAGAATTCTTGGACTTCAATAAGAAGAAGATAAAAAACCCAAGTAGAAGATGGGCAAAAGATTTGAATAGATTCACCATAAAAGAAGATATACAAATAGCCAATAAGCACAAAAAGGATGCTCAACATCACTAATCGTCAGGGAGTGCAAATTAAAACAATGATACAATCACACATTCACTAGAGTTACTAAACTTAAAGGGTTTGACAATATCAAGTGTTTACAAAATGTGGAGCTACTGTAACTCATAAATTAGTTATGGGAATATAAAATGATAGAACACTCTGGAAAACAGTCTGGCATATTCTTATAAAATTAAATACAATTACCATAGGACCAGCCATCCTGTTTAGGAATCTACCAGAGAGAAAGAAAGCATATGTTCACGTAAAAAATTTTACGTGAATGTTCATAGCAGCTTTATTCCTAACAGCCAAAAAAAAAAAAAAAAAAAAAAAAAAAAAAAAAAAAAAAAAAAAAAAAAAAAAAAAAACAACCAAACCCAGCAAACAACTCAAATGTCTATGAATAGGTGGATAAATAAACAAATTGTAGTATATTCACACACTGGATTACTACTTAGCAATGAAAAAGAGCAAAGTACTGAAACATGTAACAGCATAAATGACTCTCAAAAATATGCTGAATGAAAGAAAATACACAAAAGCAAACGTATGAAATTTTAGCAAAGGCAAAACTCAAGTGACAGATGAGTGGTTGCTTGGAGACTAGTGTGGGTATAATTTGCTACCAAGGGGACAAGGGAACTTTTTAGGATGATGAAAATGTATTGATGACTGTGGTTACACAGGTTATACATTTGTCAAGTTTCATTCAACAATACATGTAAGAAATAGGTGTACTTTATTGTGTATAATTTATACCTTAAGTTGATTTTTTAAAAAGTATTTTTTCAGGCCGGGTGTGGTGGCTCATGCCTGTAATCCCAGCACTTTGGGAGGCCAAGGTGGGCGGATCACCTGAATTTGGGAGTTCAAAACAACCCTGACCAACATGGAGAAACCCGTCTCTACTAAAAATACAAAATTACCTGGGTATGGTGGCTCATGCCTGTAATCCCAGCTACTCTGGAGGCTGTGGCAGGAGAATCACTTGAACCCGGGAGCTGAGATTGTGCCATTGCACTCCAACCTGAGCAACGAGCAAAACTCCATCTCAAAATAAAACAAAATAATATAAAAAAATATTTTTTTCTCTCTGGGAAAAAGATAAGACCACAACAATGCATGACTCCCTGACAGATCAAGGAGCAACTATTTACATGACAAAATAGTTGCTGCTAGCATTGGTCAGCTAGCAGCAACTATTTTACTGGTCATATAAATTTATGTTACACTGATTCACTAAGTTAGGAGGAGACTATAGCTCCTTTGGTACAGTGATGGGGGCTTTGTATGGCTAGAATTTATTATGACCTCCAAGCAGTGGGAGATGTGATGAGCTAACCCCAGGATGAAGGAAAAGGAAGGCAAAAGTGCAAAAGTCTGTCATGTGGAAACTAATGTTCTTGGCCAGATGATACTTCTATAGGTCGCAGAGAAATCTGAGTAGAGGGAAAGGCCAGACAAATATACGCTATTCCTTGTCAGGCTTTTAGCCCCTCATGCTGCATTTACATTGTGAGAAGTGAGTTTTAAAAGATACAAAAAGGGAACAAAGTATTAAGAAACAACAATTTACATGGGAGCAAGAGTTTGTGAACTCCTTAGTGTTCTGCTCTCAACCTTTCAGCCTTAAAGAGCCCAGACTTAGATTGTGTTCATTGTGTACTACACATTTCTTTCAGATTATTTATATATATATATATATACACACACACATATATAAATATGTATGTGCCATATATTTAGACACATGCTGTATACAGATATTTGTGTGTGCACACATGTATGTATTTTACATATATAGTTATGCATTATTTAATGATAGAAATGTCCTCTGAGAAATGGATTATTAGGCCCATCTGTCATTGTGTGACTATCGCAGAGTATACTTACACAAACCTAGATAGTAGGTTATATGATGGTCTAGCCTATTGTTGCTGTGAGGCTACAAACCTGTACAGTATGTTGCTAAGCTGAATACTGTAGGCAATTGTAACATCATGGCAAGTATTTGTGTATCTGGACATATCTAAACATAGAAAACTTATGGTAAAAATACAACACAAGAGAGATAAAAAAATAGTACACCATTATGATCTTATGACCATAATTGTATATGCAGTCTATTTTTGGCAGAAACATTGTTATGTGGTGGGTAAGTAGCTGTATATGATTTATTTATATCTCACGACAACCTTGATTATCGCTCCTATCTGATAGTTCAGTCATTGAGGCACAGAAAGGTAGCTAGTCTGCCCAAAGTCACACATCTACTAAGAGACAGATCTAAGATTTAAACCTGTAGAGTATGGTGCTTTCCACAGTTCTTTCAGTTGAGCTCTGAAGGTATCAGCACTTCAGAACTACTTCCTTCACAGGTAGAATCAAGCGAAGAGTGACTTCACCTCCCCCTTCAGATTGAGAAATGTAAAAAAGAACCCCATCCTTTATGTATGTACATATGAATGTGTGTATTTGCTAACAGCAACTGCCTACTATCACTTATTTGATTTTTCATTTAACAAATATTTGTTAAATGTGTGACTTCCATGTAT
The DNA here is from genome assembly GCF_001604975.1 of Cebus imitator. NCBI lineage: Eukaryota > Metazoa > Chordata > Mammalia > Primates > Cebidae > Cebus > Cebus imitator. The sequence continues at coordinate 902,354 of NW_016107651.1, read as the reverse complement.
CTGATATTATGCCAATCATTAAGGATTCAGAAATAAATACATTGTAATTCCCACTTTCAAAGGACTGGGAATTCTTCCAGGATGACTTTGTGAAAGGCACATAATGCAGATGAGAGTTTAGAACACTGACCACACTAGCTGTAAGCTGGCTATTTAGGCCGTACAGCATCCATGTATGTTATCAGAAGACTGTCTGCACTTGACTCATTGAAGGTCATACCTGGGCATCCCTGGGGGTCCTCTTATCTTTACCATTAAGCAATGTGAAGCCATAAAATGATTAAGGATGGCAATGCTTTTTACAGGATTAATGTTCTAACAAATTGGGTGATTTTACTCAGCTTAGCTATTGAGGATAACATATTGTGAATTTACTGAGCTCATCTGTGACCAGATTCCTCTGCAGCGTAATTGAAAGTGAGTGGAAATGGCTATTTATGTATTCTCAGCCATTACATGTTGCTTTCATCTCTGATTTCTTTGGCTGATAACTCAAAATATATACTGAGATCATTGCCTGTGGGTGCCACTTTGCATGTTCAATTAACTAAGGCCTGTGCTTAGTACTGGACATTAAAAGACAGATGGTGAAGGGAAGCTGGACCCAGATTTCAGAAGTGACCCACCAACCAAATGGGGGTATATTTCTGAATTGCATCTTCCTTTAGGGCTTGATGGTCACTAGGTGTGTGTGTTGCCCTCGGCTAAATTCACAGACTTGTGGCAGTGTTGCCCAAAGTGTTTGTCTTGATGTTAAAAATAATTTTAAAACCCAGAGGGGCTGCATTGAACTAGGTTGAATGCATTTCTTTAGTGCAGGATTTTTCAGCATCCTAGGTAGCTTTACATGTACTGGTACTCTCTGAGAGATGAAGGTAATAAAATTGTCAAGCTTATGTAAGGGAACCAGCACTTACCGAGCACCTATATATTATTTATTACATTAAATACTTTATATAGATTGCTTTATATAATCTGCATAACTGTTCTAAGACCTGTCTTTACTTTTGGGAATGATGGCACTGAGGACTGGAGTGCTCACATAGCTTTACCAAGGTCACAATGAGCATGTGACATTGCTGAGATTTGAAGCTAAGCATTTTGGTTATAGAACCTATACTCTTAAACACAATGCGCTATTTCTTCTTTTCTTCTTTCCTTATTTTTTCCTGAGATGATCTTGTTCCAGTGGAGACTCACAGATTACACTTTCGGAAGAAATTCCTAGGATAAAGATATCAAGTATTGTTGGGAAATGCCCCAGCTCAGTTACACACCTGAATGGTATAGTGGACACGGGAAACAAAGAGCCAGTGTTAGACAGTTTCACCTCACCCTCGCCTGATTCTGTTCTCTAAAGTATCCAATAAATTAATGACTCCTGGAGTTTTGGGATGAGAGCTGGTTCTACATTTTTTCAAGTATTGGAGTGACCTTGTCGTGATCTAGCTCATTCTTCACTTTTTCATTCAAGCATCGAAAGGACTCTGATAATATAATTTCATTAAAGTCACCCATTTTTAAATGCATGTAATGATCCAGGCTGGCCCTATGCTAGTGTTGCATTCAAGAGTAGATGCGGGAATCTGACAGAGATGTAAAACTGGCTTTTTTGGTAAAGCTGATTAGAGAGTGTGAAAATAATTAAAACAAAACCAAAAAAAAAAAAAAAAAAAGGAAGAAGAAGAAATAGGGTATTGTGTTCAAGAGTTTTATAACCAAAGTGCTTAGACTCAAATCTCAGCAAAGCCAGTTCGTCATTGTGACCTTGGCAAAGCTATGTAAGCACTCAGGCCTCAGTGTCATCGTTCCAAAAATGGCATCCTCAGTGGGCCACCTAAGACTTTACTACTGAATTAGGCAGACTCAATCTACCCACCCACCTCTTCTAGGCCCTAGAAGAGCAGTAGAGCCCCTTCACTCTCTAGCACCCTCCATACATTTACCCCATGATAGTTGCAGAGAATATGGGTGTCCTGCAGGCAGGCCTGGTCCAAAAGGAGAGGTGGATGTAATGGAGGTGAGTATGATGGTTTCTTGTCCCACATTTTCCAATGAAGTAAGCCATTGGAGAGGAGTGAGGCAGCGCCTAGAGAGACATCACAAGCTCCTCCCATGCTTTTTTCTCTTCTGAGTAGGAGATTAGAAATTCCTAATCCTGTGTAGCTGGAAACAAGTAGTGGGGAAATAAGTGTTCTCCCACCCCAAATGTTAGTGGCAGGAGATAAGACTGCTAAACATATCTGACATCTCAAGGATTTCAGAGTCTAGTGGCAGAAACAGGCAGACAAAACGCCAAACAGCATACTGTGAAAGAAAAGGGTGATGAAGAGGGGATAAAGCAGAAGGTCTTAGGAGAAATGTGGTCCCAATACTATTTTCAATCAATTAAATACAAAACAGATATTGTTCGTTCTCTTCCCTCTGTCTGGATTACATTTTCATATATTAATATTTCTCTTCCATTCATTCATCCATCAAATGTATATGAGTACTAACATGTATTAAGCCCTGGAGATAAAAAGCTGGCTAAGGTGAAGCCAGAAACTCCCTTCCCTAATAGAAATTTAAAAATTTCTCTTGTATTAATTGTCTATGAATTAATTATGATGAAACACTTTTTTTTTTTTTTTTTGGTTATATGAAAATTCCTCAAGGTAATGCCACATATGGTGTAAACTTTGAGTAGGGGAGGCACACAGTGCAGGTCAGGGAACTGCTTGAGCACTATCAACTGGAAGCAAAAAGGAAGAAATTCCTGTAATAAATGAGTTAAGAGCCTGAGAAATGAATTGTGGAGCAGCTCCCACTCCATTTTCACCTGCTTTGCAATTTTTCCCAGAGTCAGTATGTGTTTTATTAAAATAGGATTGTACCCACGGAAGTTCAAATGAAGTCCAGGGAATCAAATGAAAGTCTTAGAATTGAATTGCTAAAACGCGGAAAGTGGTTGCACTGTTCTGACGTCAGAGGACATGAGCTGGTAATTGTTCTGTTTGTGAAGGGAAGATGGAAAGATCGAGGACTTGGAGATAGAAAAGCTAAATTAGCCCTAATGGAATTTAATGCGTATAGAAACCAGGTATCCTAATATGTAGCTCCACACTATCAGATGTGGAAATTAAAAGAGTAAAAATTGCTATGTATAATTTCATGACTTGTTTGAATAGGAAAGAAACAAAGCTATTCCTTGCTAGTATGAAACGCTATTTCAGGAAAAGGGCTGTGTGCCTTCGCAGAAATCTAACTCTTTGGCGCGCTGACAGTTGGGAGGACATGAGGAACTTTTTACTTCTCTCACCAATGCCGCCGACTCAGCACTCCTAGAACTGCTCCGTGGTTCGTTGTTTTAAGCCATAATACTTATCACTTCCTAGCACCCTGTGTCATCTACTTCTTGTCTATGTTTCTTGTTCATTGTCTGCCTCCCTCACTAGAATAAAAGCTTCATGAGTACAGAGATCTTCCTGTTTCTTGGTATGCCCAGAGTGCCTAGAAGGGAGCATGCGTGGCATGCTGTAGGCCTTCAGCAAATATTTGCTGGAAGATAAATTCTTGGCTAACTTCCTCCAAAGGACTAACATGGAGGTACTTTCATGGAAAAAAGAAAAAGTGGTTTTATGAATAAAAGGATTCTCTGGGAAGAAGAGTGGGTGGGTTTGCAATAGGTCATTTTCAGGGTCTGACTTAGGAAAGCAAAGCAACTCAACTAAAACCAGAACTGGGTGGAAAAACTGCCTCCCTGGAGGCATTTGAATGAAAAAACTGCAGCAAGAAACCGCTTATAAAGCTTATCTTTCCTCACGCCTTCTGTCAATTATGTTAAGGCAAAACTGCCCAGGTGATTTTCATTTCTTCTTCTAATTATTTAGTCCACTGTTTCGTAGGAAATCCTTGGTTAGCTTGTTTGAGCGCTTCCTAGACTCAGGTGAACCCCATACATCTGGAATCCTTAGGGCTGTAAAGATGCAGTCATGCAGCTGGGTGCCATGAGTGAGTTTGATGGGTCTTCTTTCAGCTGTTGCATTTGAGAAGGCATCAAAAACTGTTTTTCCTTCTCTAATCCCGAAATTGTTTTCTCTTCTCAAGACTCCGGTAATTATATAGTAGCTATTTTCGGGTTGCTTCTGACTACATAATGTTTGTGTTTGGTGTTTCTTCATTGGCTAGAAGGAGGGCTTATTTTTGGGTCCCCAAAATAAAAAGGAAAACAACAGAAGCCAAACGTTTGTGCTGTAGTGCCACCAAATTTTATTTTATTAAATCATTACAATGGCTTTGTGGAGTGGTACCATGACTGTAGTTGTTTTATTTCAAATCACTGGAGGCTCAGAGTCATCAAGTTGTTTGTCCAAAGATACACAGCCAGAAAAGTACTCCAGGTAGTACTTAGACTCATGTCTTAGAACCAAAACCCTGGGCACTCTCTACTGCCCATTAAGTTATCACAGTGCTTATGCAACAATGATCTAGTTGTTAGCCTTGTCATAACATTGTGCCTAGTAAATTACAGACGTAAGTATGTGAACACTTGAATTTAGGAGCGCAACCTTTTTTTAGGCTGAATTTTCTTTTTGTTAAAATAACTTCATGATGTCAAATAGAAAAAGAAACTTTACCTCCCAATTATGTTTACTGGTTTCGTGTCTCTAAAAATACACAAATCATCAAGATTAGTATCAAGATAAGATCCGAACTATTACTATTCATCTTTTTTTTTTCTATGCTGCAACTGAAATAGCCAGAAATAACATGGAAACTTCTGACACCTTTTCTCCACTTCACTATCACTAATCTCTGTGCCATAGGAGGCCAAGAGAATAGGATTGTGGTGGGATGAAATAAAACAAGACTCCCTTTTTCAAGCTTTGCCTGAGAATTGATCTATTTTATTAATGTTTACCATTAAGCTAATTATTCATTCTTTTCGTTCATTTTCTTTTCTTTCTCCTTTCTCTTTCTTCTTTCTTTCTCTTTCCTTCCTTCCTTCTTTCTTTCTCTCTCTTTCTCCCTCCCTTCCTTCCTTCTTTCTTCCTCCCTCCCTCCCCTCTCTCCCTCCCTCCCTTCTATTCCTCCCTCCCTCCCTCCCTCCTTTCTTCCTTCCTTCCTCTGTCTCTTTCTTTCTCTCTCTGAACCTAATAGAGCATAAGCCATTAACCCTTCCTGATGCTAATACATGTATTTTGAAATGTTCTGAAATAGCACCATACAGAAAATCATCTACCCTGATAGAAATTTTTGAAGGTTTTTCAAATTCTGCTCTGTGTGTTTATTCTAGCCTTGCCACAATGCTGCTTGCTGCCCTCAGATCTATTCCTTGCTGTTGGCCTGCTTGAAGGGCTGATCCCTGCAGGCTGATTCCCAGGCTCGTGTGTCAGTGGGCTCCGGACTGTGTGTGGACAGTGGGAAGACCTGCAGGAGCGGTGACAGAAATGAAGGTACCAGGGAATTTCTCTTCAATTATACATTTTTGGGGTTATCTCCGGCTAGGTTGTATATTTTCCATGGCACAACTCCTGTCTGACAGACCTGCCTTGAAACTGACTTTTGTTGAGTAACCCTGACACCTGGAGTCTGGTAACTTTGTCATCTCCCTTTGTCTAGTCAGCACAGGGAGAGGAGTGATTCCCTGATGTTGCTAAGGGTTTCCTCTCACAATTTCATTTGGCTTCTCTGCTCCTTTATCATCTATAGAACCAACTTCCTGTATTATGCATCCTCTGTTGTAAATACTTAAAGTGAATTACATCTTCCTGGCTACACCCTGACCAAAACAGGCACTGATATAATCACTTTAAGATTGCTAAGACAAGCAGCACTCTTAAACTGTAATAAACATTGACTTAACAGCTAGTGCTCGACTTACGACCACGGTCGGGACCGCGGACTGGTCGTAACACGATTTGGTCGTAAGTTGAGTAGGCTATATGTACAGTTGAAATGGTGCACGTGGAGATGGTAGTGCTGCCGGAAGCTGGTCCGCACTGTCGTACTCCCAGCTGGGCAATGTTTGCGCTGCCAGACGCGGAGCAGTTGTGGCTAGCGATTGTGGTCGTAAAGTCGAATGGTCGTAAGTTGCATAGGTGGTAAGTTGATCAATACCTGTACTTGATGAGAGAATTGGCTTACACTCTGAATGTGTTCACATTCACTTTAGTGGACCAGTAAGAAAATGAATGGGCAGTGATTTTTTATTTACATGAACTCACAGTTATCTTTAAGGCAGAGCTATCATTACTCGTTTTTTTTTTTTAAGTTAATAAACTTATCTTTTTTTAGAGCAGATGTAGGGTCACAGCAAAACTGAGTGGAAAGAATAGTGAGTTCTCAAATAGCTCCTGCCCGCACAGGTGCCCATTAACTCTTTCTAATTGTCTCAAAAGTTGAGGACTTAATAAGTAAATAGCAATCCTGGTTTTGCCATTTTATTCGTAAGAGCTTGTATTAGAGGGCAAAAGAAATGTAGCTTTCTAGAATTTTCTGCCCGATTATGTCGCAAATAATAGCTAATTCTACATAGTAAATGCTTGGAAAAAAAAAACACACACACACAAGCCATTAGTCTATTCAGCTGGAGGAATTCTGGAAATGGAGTATATGAATGCCTTCAAGGTCTGAGGAAATGGAGGAGGGGTGGGGTTTGGGTTTTTGTGCTACTTATGGGACACGGAAAGAAGCTTGAAACTCCCTTCACAATTGGCTGGTGTGTGTTTGTAGGAGGAGAAAAGAGAGACCAGATGGACACATCTGGACACACTAAATCAGAAGCAAGCAGATTAACTGTTGATGGATGAGACATTTTCATAACTCTATGTCAAAGTTAAAATACAGAGGCTTTTTACACAAGAGAGCACCTTGTATGTGCTGAAGAGGAGCAGGTTGGAAAACGCACAGTTAGCACACATGGGGCAAGAGTGAGCACTAGAATTTACTAGGAACAACTGGGTACTACCTCTGCAACTATGGAGACCTGAGGAGTCCCATAGAGCATCTGTGACCTGGCATTCTGAGAGACACCACAGACATTGCCCCCTTGCTTCTCCTTCCTTCTTTCCCTCCCTCCCTCCCTCCTTCCCTCCCTTCTGTCCCTCCTTCCCTCCTTCTCCCTTTCCTTCCTTCCTTCCTCCCTCCCTCTCTTCCTTCCTTCTTCTCCTTTTCTTTCTTTCCTTCTATTTAACAATTATTTATGACTGTCTACTTAAATGTTAGGCACTGTTCTAGGCAATGTTAAAACAATAATAAACAACAGAGATTTTTTAAAAGCCCTTTTGTTCATTCTGGTGGAAGAAAAAAAATCAATACATAATAATTTATTATTATATAGCACAATAAAGGGTGAAGATTGCTATGGGAAAATCTGGAAATAGTGAGAGTGCTAGGGTTGAGATGAAGGAAAGAGTTGGAATCCATAGGTAGAGCTCATTTAAAAGGTGACTTTTGGCAAAGACAAGGAAGCCAAGGAGTTATCCATGAGATACCTACAGGGAGAACATTCCAGGTAAGGGGAACAGCAAATGCAAAGGCCAGAAGGCAAAATTTCTTTATAAAGTTAAACATGCATTTTAGCCTATGGCCCAATAATCTCAATCCTTGGTATTTACCCAAGAGAAATAAAAACATATGTGTACACAAAGACTTGTACACTATGTTCATAGCATCTTTGTTCATATTAGCCCCAAATGGAAAACATCCCTAATATTTATCAAGAGAAGAATGTAAAAATGAACTGTAATATATTCATAACAATGAAATACTAGTTAATTGAAAGAAGAAAGCTGTGAATGCATACAACGACATGAATGAATCTCAACAAGATTATGTTAAGTAAAAAAAAGCTAGACGTAAAACAATATACACCATTTGATTCCATTTAGATTAAGTCTAAAAACTGGCAATGCAAATCTATCGTAACAGAAATTAAGATTGTAGTTGCATGTACGTATGGACTGGAACTGACTGGAGAAGAACCTGAGGTGACAGAATATTGTTCTCTATCTTGATACAGATGGTGGTTACAAGGGCCTGTAGAACTGTCAAAACTACGAACTTAGCACTTAAGATTTGCCCATTTTATGTAAATTATAACTGAATTATAAACAAACAAACATGACTGTAGTGTTTATTCAGGAAATCAGGGTACTTGGTGGTACTTGGTGTGGAGTGAGCAAGGACGGATGTGGCATATGATGCAACCAAAGGTGTAAGAGGGAATGAAGTGCATCGTGTAAGGCGTGTCGGCTATCAAAGGGCATGAATTGGTCTGATTTGTGTTTCAGTAAGATCACTCTGGTTGCTGCACTGAGAAAGACTATGGGCAGATCCATTGGAAGACCACTGGAATAATCTGAGCTAGAGCTAGTAATGGCAGCTAGCTGCTGACATGGGGGTGACAGCAGTAGAGATAGCAAGAAGAGGATACACATCTGAATAGAGTTGATGGGAGTTGTAGAAAGATGGAACATGGGTTAAAAGAGGAAGAGAGGAATAAAAAGTGACTTTCAATTTTGGTCTGAGCAACTAGAAAGACGGTATTGTCATTAGATGAGAGGGGAAGATGGCAGGTGGAGACGGCTTTCTGGACATAGTAAGTTTGAGAAGTCTGTTGGGCATGCAAGTAAAGATGGTGATTAGGCAGTTGGGTGTTGGGAATTGTTAGTATATATATGTTATTAAAGGCCACCAGATTGGGTGATATCAACAAGGAATTGAGTGTAAATAGAAAACGAGGAATTCTACAGATATTTGGATATTAGCCACACTGAAGTGATTGCAGGCCCGCCCATGTTAAGCAGGAAAGGAGAGGACACCAATAGAAAATAGATGAAAACCTCAGCATGAGCAGGTACAGGAGAGGAGATGCAGGCTCTTCTGCTTTTTCTGCCTCAAGGCTAGAGGAGGATAGGAAGCAGGATGGAGAAGGGTAAAGAAGAGACACACAACCTTGTTTTCTCTCTTTGCTCTCCTCTCAAGTTTTTAGAGTCATGTGTTTGGCTTGTGCTAGGATGAAAAAGAAAGAGGCTTTGGATTGAATTTGAGATTGCAGCTAAATGAACACCACTGACTTTTAAAGATCCAAAATGTGACTATTTTTACAACTGAAAGTGACTGCAAAGTCATGGAGCCAGAACGATACCTTAAGAGATGCTGTTTCTAAGCCTGGCAAACAGTAAAGACTGAAGAATGGTATTGAGGGGCTGTGTGTTCAACAGAGTATAGGGGTACTCGTTATTGGAAAAAAAAAATCCAAAGCTTTTACTGTTTATTTCCCTGTGAATTGAGATAGCTCACAAAACTGGGCATGTCGGTATTTGATGCTGTAATACATATGAGAGTGATAGCTTTTGGCTTTAAATTGCTCATATTAAAATAGGTAGGTTGGGCAATATGATAGTCTATGAGATCATTTCTAAATCTCAAATTCTGTTATTTGATTTGATGCACTTGAGATCAGTGGTGGCACGTTGGCTGGTGCTACGTCAAAATTTTGGTAAAGTTTGATTTTTTTTTTTCTATGAAACTACATATGAAAGAACAGGATGGGACTATGTAAGTTGTACTGAAACTAACAAGCTTTTTAAAATCAAGTTATTAAAATACTTCTAAGATTCTGCTTTTAAGGAAAGCATTACCAATAATAAGGAGCACTATAATTTCAATCTGTATACAGAACAAGCATATCAATGAAAGTTCAGTTTATGCAGATGCCTGCTTTACTGGATTTAATGAGAATCTAAAAATAAGAACTAATGTCCTGTGTGGCAATAAACACTCTGACAGATTTGTTTGACACACAGAGTTCCCAACATTGAGGAACATATCATTCCAACTCATGTTTCAGCCCCTTAAGCTTTCAATCTTTTAGCAAACTTAATGACAGATGTGTTCCAGAAATGATTCCCTATAGTTCTTCCACATTAATGTAGAAATTAAGGTCATAGAGGCCGGGCGCGGTGGCTCAAGCCTGTAATCCCAGCATTGTGGGAGGCTGAGGCGGGTGGATCACGAGGTCAAGAGATCGAGA
>NW_016107651.1:879360-892059 GCF_001604975.1 Cebus imitator | reverse complement strand
ATTTTGCCATACAAAATTTATTCTAATTTCCTCTTTGGAAAAACTTGGCAATTGACATTGGTTTTGAATAGATTTGGGGCTCACTTATCAGTTGTAAATATATCAATATTAAACCTTAAACAGAAACTAATGGTGATATCATCTCTGTAACTACATATGTTATAAAGGAGGAAAAGCCATCAGAAATCGACCCTGGGAATTCATTGCTATTTTGAGCAAACTTGTTTTCAAAATTTAAAACATTAATGCAATTATAAAAAATAGGATTTTTAAGGAAGCTGGTTATATAATTCCAATAAAGGAAAAAGCTCTCAATAAAATCTTATCTGATATGTTTAGTACAGTCTATACCCTTGGTGGTTATTAACTGTGCATTTCATTGGTGTATTAGTTTGTTTTCACACTGCTATAAAGAACTTCCCCAAAACTGGGTAATGTATAAAGGAAAGAGGTTCAATTGACTCACATTTCCATCTGGCTGGGGAGTCCTCAGGAAACTTACAATCATGGGGGGAGCTGAAGGGGAAGCAAGTCACATCTTACATGGCAGCAGGTGAGAGGGAAAGAGAGCAAAAAGCGGGACGAGCTCCATACTTATCAAACAACCAGATCTTGTGAGAATTTACTCACTATCTCAAGAACGGCATGAGGGAAACCACCCACAGGATCCAAACACCTCTCACCAGGACCCTCCCTCAACAGACACCTGGGGATTACAAGTCGAATTACAATTCAAGATGAGATTTCGATGAGGGCACAGAGCGAAACCATATAGGGTTTTCATAGGGATGAAGGCGCCAAATATAAAAAAGTTGCATCTCATTCATTTAGAACCGAAGCTGTGAACCTTAAGCTGTAATAAAATAGTAGTCTAAGATGCTAATTTCAGTAAAATTTGAAAATGGTTAAAAGTATACATTTAATAGTTCTTATCCAGAATATTAGAATTTTTGGTGGTTGGCTTGACTGTGTTGCATATTTTTTTAAACTTTTATTTCTGTATACATACTTTAAAGATTCTAGAAATGTCATTCTCTATGGAAACAAAGAAACATGGTACTGTGTATATATATATATGTATATATATATAAAGATGGCTAGATATAGTTGTAGGGGCATATGCATACACACACACACATATATATATATGCTTATATACACACTTAAACATGGCTAGATATACTTGTAAGGACATATGTATACACACACACATATACATATATGTCTCCTGTGTTGCAGATAGCAGGGACTTTATAGCTAAGACACCTGCAGTTTGATCTTGGGTCAATCACTTTTCATTGTATAACTTTAATTCAGACTTTAGTATCTCTGAAATTATTTCATCACCTATAAAGCAGACAATGATATAATTTTATGAAAAGGCATTAAAATATAGTCTATAAAATATAAAGTATTAATAATAAAAATAGCAAACAAAAGAGCATTGAGAGTTTTGTCCCAGTATCATTCTGTATATTTACATATAGAGAGAAACATATATATATATAACATGTCATCTATATCTATATCTAGCTATATCTATCTACTATGTACAAGTTCTTTACATGATTCCTCACAGTAAGTTGTGAGATCAGTGATAACCCTAGATGAGAAAACTGAGCTCAAAAATTTAAGAAATGTGTTCAGGCTCACAAAGCTAGTTAATTATGGATAAGGATCTTTAGTCTATTTGGCTTGAAACCCATGTTCTTTTCACTCTGCTATGTTCTACCCTTTTCTGCAGACCTACTATGGAGGCAATACAAATCTATAAAGAAAATTAATGAGAAGTGATTATTTCATTTCACATGAATCCGCTACAAATTTTTTTTTAAGATCAGTGTTTAAATACCATCTGCCTTTATATACATTTCATTGCAACGTATCAACTTTTCAGGAATCTAAGTATTACATAACATGAGACATGTCTTTTAAAATGAGTACCAATCAATGTGTTCTGGGCTTCAAAAGATATTTGTTGCTATCTTCCATATGTTTAACTTCCTGACATCTTGAGTAGTGTCATGGGTAGAATCCTTTAGTGAAAGTAAAAATGACATGGAAGGGATCACATGTTTGAGAGGCATCAGGACTGTCATAGATAGATTTAATTTGAATTCCAGCATTGTGTCAGAAGGCATTCAGGAAAGGGCAGACAAATGCACAAAACAACTTCCCTGCCATTAAGTACCATGACATAATATAGTAAAGAGGCAATACTCAGAGAGCTCCATGGATAGAGAGATAGAAAGATATTCACATATATCTAGTGATATATACAGCATATTTCCTAAGCCAACAGCATCAGAATGGCAGTACAAATATGGTATTCCTTTGGCTTTGCCTCGTTCACACCAGACTCCTTTAAAACCTTTACTGATTACTTCTGAGTTATTCTCAGAATATTTCACCAGAACATCCCCGCCCCCAGACACTATCATTTTACTTCTTTCCAGCCCAGCTTTGCTGCCTAGGGTAGGGTCTGCTGCCAAATATTCCAGTGCCAAAGAAGCAGATGCTGCTGCCCAGGGCTCTTGCCTTGGCTCCCTCCTGCCTCCTGCCCCCTGCTTTCCCCAGTATTAAAGTGATCTCAATTGTGCCAAAACCACTGATGCGGGCAGCTTTCTACGGAAATCTCATGTTGTGTTCTTTCCACTGGTGTGTGGAAAATTCCCTCTCTCTTTTGTATCACACCCCTGGTATCTGTGTAACCCATGTCCTCAGGCCTCACCAGTCTGTTGGTAGAAATGGAGTCACATTAGCATAATGCCCAAGATTGGCTGGCTCCTTTCCTCTCATTTACAAAGCAGGAGTGATTTACCAATTCCCACCCTTGCCCAAGACTCCCCACTTAAGTGGGAATCCTTAGAGAGCATCTCTGTGCATTCAGAAACACATCTGTTAGCTGTTTCTACCCACTGAGTCCTCCTTTGAGCTGTTTCTTCTTTCCTCCAGCATCTTCCCTTTCTTAGATTCCTGCAAAGAATGCTTAAAAATAGCCTTTAGCATCATGAGCCCCAGACATACGATCCTTGTAATACATTTCCATGTTTTGCTTAAGCAGGCTTAAGATAGTGTCTGTTACTTCCAAGGAAAAGAAATCTCAACTGATACAAGTGTAGCAGGAAGGGGTGGTCTATTTGTCTCTGAAATATAGTCACTTTTTAATGTTCTGAATCATTTCATTTCTTCCAAATACCCAAGATTGTCCCCAAACACTTCATTTTTCTAGCTCTATTCTACACAGTGAAGCTCTTTCAGATTAATGTTGAGAGCTCCACTTATTTCTCTGATGTGATTTGTTGTCCACATTGATTAAGTGAACAGATTGGTAATTTTATTTTCCTCTGATATTTCAAAGGTTAACATTCTCAATCTCATGATTTGTTTTATATTTTATAAATATGTAAATTTAAAAATGTCATTTAGATAAATTACTCTCTTTGCAGCTGTGCTGTTATGTTGCAGACAGCACAAACTTCACAACTGGACCTGCAGTCTTGTCCTAGGTTCATCACTTTTTGCTGTATGACTTCAATTCAGACTCTTAGTGTCTCTGAAATTATATTATCATCTATAAAACATATCAATGATGTAGTGTTATGAAAAGGCATTGAAAAATATGAAGTCTATAAAATGTAGTACATTAATAGCAAAAATAGTAAACAAAAGGACATTGTGAGTTTTTTCTGTTTTTCTATGGGAGTTAGGTTTGCAACATTTTTAAATTTAAATTCTTTCCACAGTAATTTTGGAAGTACTCTAAGAAAGAATTTCAAATTACATTTAAGCTAAAATTGATAGAGAAAAAAATGATGATGTAATTGAATACAAATTTATAGTAGAATAAAAGATATATTTATTCATTTATGAATGTGATAAAATGTGTATTTCCATCAGAGCCTTCTTTGTAGTCTTTTTAGCATTTGATATGGATGATTTTTTTTTCTGGATATGCTACCATTATAGAAAGCTAATTTCTAGTCTCATATTATGAATAAATATCCAAATTTATCAGTGTCAAACCTAGATAAATAGTCCTTAACTCAGCCAAATTTCAGAATGGAGAAAGGGGTGACAGAAGTAATGTTTAATTCTTCCTTTGCCAAGGGCTGGGGAAGTTGTTAAAACATCCATTTCTTCAACAGGTGCTAGACAGCATCAACTGAATTAGACTAAAATTAAGATTAGACAGGCAATGCTGGCTTCCTGACTACTAAACAGCGTTTGGATTTTGGACTTAAATATATTTTTATGACTTGCTGATGATTGCTCACACAAGAACATCCTCTTATTTGGAGTTCTAAGCACTGCTTTCTCCTTTCATTTCTATTCTAATGACATTGTTTTTAGCATTATTTTATACATAGCAATTTGTGGCAGGCTTGGTAATACTAATACAATATAACATCATGTATCCAGAGAGACTGTGTCTAAATTAGCCTATACATAAAGAAATCTTAAGAAGTATGCTTTTATATATTAAATATAATTTAACATAGGCTTGTTTCTATCAAGTTAATTAATATAATTAGAATATACCATTCAATATATTGCATTGGAGTTGCTAGGTTTTATTTTTATTCAATAGAACCATAGGGAATTCTCTCTGAATTGTCACAAATTCTGAATTACTGGCGTACAAATTGAGATGGCATCTTGTAGATTTTAAATTTAAATGTTCTCTCTAGTTTTTTCTGTTTCTCCACAGCATATTCCCTGCTTCCAGAAATAAATTGGATGAAACTTCCTTTCACCCTCCACAAGATAAATTGAGTTTCCTTGTGTGAAAGCAAAGCAACTGGAAACATAATTTTTCCTGTCTTGGGAAGATCTGTTGAGTTATAGCATCATTGTACACAAGGCTTTTACTGATAAGGAAGTGAGGTGTGGAGAGAAAAGACCTCTTAAGGAGAGAGAGGCGTGTTTAGGGGGACAGGGGAGACCATACAAAACAAACTAATAGTTTGTGATCTATTGGAGAAAAGAGAACACAGCATGTTGGAGTAGAACATGTTCTGGAATAAATAACAAGATTTGTGTGAGGTTCTAGCTAAGCCACTGAATGTGGACATTACATGTGCTTGGCAGTTTGTACAATCACATTTAATCTTCATACCAATTCTGTAGGGTGGTTATTGTTAGCTAAATTTTACTGGTGAAGAAACTGTGGCTCAGAGAACTGGTATGACAAATAGAACATGAATTTGATCTTGAGTCTTCTGATTCTAATGTGTTGATTCAGTCTTACAAGCTCTACCTTCCACAGTCTTTTATGTCATCAACAGACAATGTTTGCTGGCTGAGTTCAAAGGCAGCCTGTGGCTCTGAGGCCTAGAGTCAAGGATTTGGAACCAGTCTCAGGAAACCACTTCAGCCTTTACAGCCATTAGACTTCATGAACTCCTCAACATGGGTTCAGCCCTTCTATCTTATTTAGTTGCCCAATGTCACTGCTTCAAATTAGACTATAAGCTCCCTGAAGGCATGAACCAGGTTTGTTTTACTCATTGCTTTATGTGAAGTGCAGACCAGCATAATGCAAAACCATAACAGCATTCATTTGTTCAATGTAGAAATAATAACTTTTAAAATACACTTTTTATTTTAGAAGTTTTAGATCTATAGAATTATTGTGAAAATAGGTCAGTCTTCCCACATACCTCACACTCAATTTCCCCTATTAAAAATATCTTACATTCATATATCACGTTTTTCACAATTCATGAACCAATAATGATACATTATTACTAACTAGACTGGATACTGTATTCAGTCCTTAGTTTTTGTTTTTTTTTTTTTTTTTTTTTCTTTTTTTTTTTTTTTTTTTTTTTTTTTTTGCCTTATGTTCTTTTTTTCTTTTGTTCCAGGATCCAATCTAGCATATCATATTACATTTAGTAGTCATGTCTTCTCTTAGCTATGACAGTTTCTCAGATTTCCCCTGTTTTGAGGACCCTCATAGTTTTGAGGAGCACTAGTTAGATATTGCTACCATCTGATTGTCCCTTCCAAAACTGATGTTGAAATTTAATTGCCATTGTAGCAGTATTAGGAGGTGGGACCTTTAAGAGGTGATTAGGCCATGAGGGCTCCCTGTCATGGATGGGATTGGTGCTGTTATAAAAGTGTGAGCTTCGCCCCCTCTTGCCCTCTCTTGACCTTCACTGTTCCACCAGGGGAAGATGTAGCCAGAAGGCCCTGGCCAGATGCCAGCCCCTCAATCTTGGACTTCCTAGCCTCCAGAACTGTGAGCCAATAAATTTCTGTTCATTATAAATTACCCAGTCTCTGTGGGGGCATTCTGTTGCAGCAGCAAAAACAAATAAGTCAGGTATTTTGCTGAATATCCCAAATTAAGATTTGCCTGGGTTTTTTCCCCATTGTTACACTGGGTAATGTGTTTTGGAAAGGATGACCACAGAGGTAAAATGCCGTTGTCATTATATCATATCAAGGGTACACAGTATCAATATGATTTATCACTGTTGATGTTAACCTTGATCTGGCTTGGTAGTATTTGTCAGGTTTCCCCACTGGGAAGTTGTTTGTTTATGTCCTTTTCCTTACTGTATTCTTGAGAGAAAGTCACTGTGTGCAGCCCACATTTAGTAGCTGTGTATTGTGCTCCCCCTCCTTTAGGGTGGAATATCTGAAGATTATTTGGAATTCTTCTGCATGGGACATTTATTTCTTCTCTTTCATTTATTTATCAGTCATTTATATGATTGTGTAGTCATAAATATTTATTTTATACTTTGATTTAGAATCTAATCCTGCTTTATTAATTTTTTTGCACATATGATTCCAACTTTGGCCATTGGGAGATATTTCAGTTGCCTCTTGTATTGTTTTGACATATCCCCATCACTGTGGGGTTTTGTTTTGCGTTGAGCACGTTTTTACTTTCTATAATTGCAAGGTGTTCCAGGCTCATCTTTCATATTTTCTGCTAAAGTTCTGGAACCAGCCATTTTACCAGGGAGCCCTAGTTCCTTTTATTGGAGAATGGTATTAGAAACCAAGATCTGGGAACTAGCTGTGCTTGTTGCAACTGGGGTGTAATGGCTTCTAGGCCATCTCAGAAGACAAAGCAAGGAGAGACGTGTGTGTACTCAATGGCATATATATATACATATCTATAAACATTTCTATATGTGACCATCTATATCTATATTAATCTAAACATGAGTTTATATTGATATTTCCAACTCTAACCGATCACACATGGATCATTCTAGGCTCCTCCCTTTGCTTATCTGTACCCTCTAACTCCAACAGTAAGGGACCTGGCACCTACCATACACCATCCATTTACTTAATCGCTCAATTCCAATATTCATGTATATTAGTTTCAGAATTATTGGCCCACACTCTTGAGGGAAAATACTTTGTTAACTAGAGTACACAGAATCTCTTTTGTCTTTAGACTTATGAACTGTACTCATTTCCAAAGTTATTTAAGCCACACCTAATCCCCCACCCCATTTACTGAGATTGTTTCATGCATTTAAAATATTACAGACCTTTGTTATATCTGTATTCAATTCTGAGATCCTCTGACTTCCTAAATGATTTTTTAAAGATTTGCATAATTTATAGTGACACTTTGACCTGTAATGGCCTATAGGCTTTGAGGAATACATGGTGTCATGTACATATCATTAAAGTATCAGACAAGATAGGTTCATACCCCCCAAAATCCCACATACTTCACCTGTTCAACCCTACTCACCCCATCTTCTGCTGGAACATATGGCACTCACTGAACTATTTACCATCTCCATAGTTTTACCTTTTCCAGAATGTTACATACTTGATATTATCCATTGTGTAGCATTTTTAGACTTGCTGTTTTTACTTAGCAATATACACTTAGGAGTCATGCATGTTTTTGTGGCTTGATAACTTATTCCCTTTATCACTGAATAGTATTCCATTGCATGGATATAGCAAGGCTTGTTTATGCATTCATTTATTGAAGGACATCTTGATTACTTCCACTTTTTGGCAACTGTTAATATTAATTCACTTGCTATAAACCTTCATGTGCAGGTTTTTGTGTGTACATATGTTTTCAAATCAGTTGAGAAATACCTAGGAGCATAATTACTTTTAAGACCATATTAGCTGCATAAGAAACTGCCAAACTGCCTTCAAAAGTGGCTATACCATTTTTCATTCCCACCAGCAATGAATGAGAATTTCTGCTGCTCTGAATACTTGATAGCAGTTAGTATTAACAGTGTTTTAGATTTTAGCCATTCTAATACATGGTAGTGGTCTATGTCTCCCTTGTTAAATGGATGAATTTTTCATAGACAAAGGTATAATTCATTCATGCTCCCTTGGAAATGTATACAGATCATCTTTTGGACTAAACCCTTGTTTTACAAGTAAGTAAATTGAGGATCAGAGAAGAACAGTAACTTTGCCAAGTCCCGATAGAGTTTGGTAGAATGAGAAATCACACGGAGGCCATCAGTGTGACATTTGTTCCTTTTTCTTACCATTGTTATTTCATAATAATGGACCAAACTTTATTGGGTAGAGTTGGAAAAACTTACATTGGCAAGAGGTGTTTTTAAAAATGTTATGAGTCTTCAGAACCCAAGGCAGGTACTGTGGACATGAGCAGGTCTTTGGGGGTCCAGGCACTGTGGAACTCAAGAGCTCAGGTGATACAGGGCCATGTTTATAAGGCTGGGATGGAAGTCACTCTATGTCCAGCTCTGATACCTTTATACTAAAAGCAACCCTACTTCCTGACCATGAGATTACAAGATTACATCTTTTAAATGCTTACAATAATTAGAGCAAATATATGGATCACTGGAAGAGAAAATTTACCTTTTTATTTATTACATTTGCTGTTTGCAAAACACAGAGCTAGGAGAAGAACATCCGCTGCTCATCTATCCTTTTTGTCTAGATACCAGCATCTTGACTGCAAAATTTAGTGAAGTTTCATCTCAGTCCAGAAATCTTTTTAAATACCTGGAGGAATTCCTTAAATTTGATTTTAGTAAGAACATAAAAGAATTAATGAATGGTTAGCAAATCTATATTATAAAATGAAAAGTGTGTAAACTTTACTATGTAGTTAGCATGAATAAGATCACAATAATGTGTAACAAACCTAAAATCCTATATTCTTGTATCTATTTTGATTCCTCCATCCCAAGGAACTGGCAAAATCCTCTGCCAGGTGTGACCAAGGGAAATATTTCTATTTTGGTTCTTTATGCAGGGCTTGACTTGCCTACTCTGCTGTACCTCACACTATTTATGTCCCAGACTCACTGTGCAGATAGATTACTTTCTTCATGGGGTTTCATCTAGTTGTACAGAATGTCTGTATTTCTTCTGCTAGTTCCTAAATTTCAGATGCAATATTTTGAGTTTGAAGATGTTTATTATCTCTAGCCATCTTTTTTATATATATTTTCAGCTACAATCAAAGCTCTGCAAAATGCTGTATTCAGCTTTCTGTATCTCTGTGCACCATGCATGCAGTTATCTGTGCAGTGATGGGTAGGGTATAAATTTTTGCCTTGTAGAGGGAAGGGAGTGGTTGCCCAACTAGGTATGACCTAAAAATGTTCCCCAAAGGCACAGAATTGGTGGGTTCTCTAGGCTGATAGAGTAGACATTTGTGGTTTCCTGATGTGGCAGTTAAAATGGGTGCTCCCATTGTCATCTTTTTTCCTGTCCAGAATTGGCCAAAGGTGGCTCTGGGCCCCAGCCTCCTCTTAAGGGCAACACTGTCAATTTTAGTAGATGTTCTGCTGAAGAGCGCACTGGGCAACACTTTCTAACGGCAAAGTACACCAGACCTGCTGGATCACGTTGGCATCTGTTATTTCTGTGTACTTGTCTGTGTACATGAGATAGATCTCAGAAGTCTAGCTACAAGATTTTCTGATTTCGTCCTATTCCCTTTCAACAAATGGGGAACTGGGGCAGTAGCGGTCCCAACAGTGTTTTCTCCAAAGATTTATCTCTGCTTCAGGGTTCTCAGGTCTCTTCTGTTCAGCTCCCCTTTCTACTTTATTCCCCTAAAGATCCCTCAGAGTCAGGCAAATATTCAGCTGTTACTGTCACTCACCAGCTGTTGCATGAGAACTGTCAGTAAGGTTGGCAGAGTGTGCCATGAACAATACTCCTGGAAGATGAGGAAGTCCTTACCTATAATGCATGGTTAAACGGGTTCTAAAAACCTGTTTGACTTCCTAACTCAAGTATTCCCATTCCTGATTCTGCCAAAGTGCTTGGAATTTCCCACAGTTCCTTATCCCTTGGATTTAGGCACTAAGGTCTTATGTAAAGTATAGGTGCTGTTTAAGTACAGGAAACATAAAAATTTTAACTCAGATTAATTCATTGGTTGAGCTGCAGTAATTTAGCAGAGGAATAGGATTTTCCTGAGAGAGTAAAACATGAGACATATGAGATTTGATATGAGAAGAGGAGTTGTTCTTATCTTTGGTGGTTATAGGCTCCTTAGTATTTCAAATGCTGTAACCTGCTTTTGAGAAAAATGTATTATAGTAGAGGTGACCTTTTGCAACTGGGCATGTTTGAAAGTCAAAGCTAGAGGAAAATTTTGTACAGCCAAAATTTTGCAGAGACAAAAATTTTGCTTAAAAGCCCTTAAATCATTAGTGGGGCTTGGTAGTGCACGCCTGTAATCCCAGCTTCTTGGGAGGCTGAGGCATGAGAGTTGCTAGAGCCCAGGAGGTGGATGTTGCAGTGAGGTGAGATTGCCCACTGCACTGCTGCCTGGGTGACAGAGTGAGACCTTGTTTCATAAAAAAAGAAAAGAAAAGACCTTAAATTACCTATGAATTATAGTGTAAATGATTTTGTGATATCTGCTATTCAGTAATTATTAAGCATATTGAAACTTGATTACCACTGATCTAGACCAAAGGTAGAAAAAACAAAGAAGTGTATATACTGGTGTCTGGTCCTTTACAGCATTCCACCTTTGCAGTAAGTATTAATTCTCTGGAGGAGAATGGGGAATAGTATCCATTCTCAAGTTTGCCTGCTGGTTATAATCCAGTCTGGTTTTTATGATAGCCTCAATACATGTTAATAGATTTGTCTGTGGTTGAGGATAAAGAAAATTAGTGGTAAGACTAGGTTCTAAAATCGGAATGTAAGTTATATCTGTGCAAAACGGGGCTCCATTGTAAACACAAAACTAACCCTTGTTCTGGAGCATTTGTTGTTTCAGGTGGATAGGAGGATGGAAATTAGAGGAGCTGGGGAGGGGTAGGAGCTGAGGGTGAGGAAAAGACTGTAGAGAATAGTGGGGTGGAGAGGGTTATGATAAAGCCTCTCTGCTGGCCTTCAATTTTTTCCTTGGACCAGCCCTGTCCAGAGACCTTTCCTCTTTTTAAAATTCCCTTTGCTCCCATTTCCGTTCCCTCCTTCCCACCATCCTGTCTCTCTCTTACGTGCCCTAGTGCTCCTCCCTGGTCTATTAGCATTTAGCAAGTGGGGCCTAAAGGAAGTTCCCAGTTTGGTAAAAGGAAAGCATAAAATAGCCGTATCATCACTTCCCTGATTCCTCTGGGGTTTATTGTTATTAATTTCCTTATGCAGTGTTTCTGTGAGACAGCTGTATTTTCAGCTGGAGAAAATTTCGAGACCTTAAGGACAGAAAAAAAAAAAAAAAAAGAAGGATGCTCTTAAGAAAGAGAGTGGAGAATTTTAAAAGCCAGGATTTCTTTATATAGTATGAACTGCAGCCAGTTCCCATTTTTTCTACAAAATCTTCCCTGGGTGACTTAGAAGGTAGATGGCCATTCTCTTTGGTCTAATGATTTCCCATTTCTTTTTTGGTACAAGGTTATGAACAACAAAATTCCTCAGTACCTAGTGAGACCATTTATTCACTTGTTACGTCAGCCTATAAATTTGCTAGGGAGTTAATTAGTGATTTAGGTGCTCTGACCACCGCAAAAGCCATAAATCTCTCTATAGATACATAAAGCTGCATCTCTACCTCTTATCCTATTTCCTCATTTGGTAGATAATAAAAGGGGGGCATATAATATACTTTGTTGTTTGTCTATTGCAAAGATTTAAAAAGACAATGCATGTGAAAATGCCAATCATTACTCAGTACACCAAACAGTTTAATCCATGTTATTTTCACTTTTTTTATTTAGATGAACACTCCCACACTCCAGATGTTTCTTTCTTATTAGAACCCGGTGCCTATTCCTTCAGGATCCTGAGAGGTGGCAAAAACAATAGGACATGTGAATTTATGCTAAAGCTATTGGAGAGCTTGTAATGTCAGACAAGAAAGGTGGGCATGGAGTGAAACACAGCTAGCTGTCATATCTATTACAGCAGATTTATATATCTTTAAGTTGTACTTCAATTAATTTAATTAAGAGGTAAAATTCTTCTGGTTTTATGGGGATAATCCCCACCTGATTAAGACAGAAGAAAACTTGTGAGATCCTTAGCAATGTTTTTTAATTTTAATTAACTAATTTATTTATGTATTTGAATTTTTTTGAGATGGAGTCTTGCTTTGTTGCCCAGGCTAGAGTGCAGTGGTAGATCTTGGCTCACTGCAACTTCTGCCTCTTGGTTTCAAGTGATTCTCCTGCCTCGGCCTCCCAAGTAGCTGGGATTGCAAGCATGTGCCACCACTCCTGGCTAATTTTTTTTTTT
>NW_016107651.1:878015-879345 GCF_001604975.1 Cebus imitator | reverse complement strand
TTTTTGGTATTTTTTTAGTAGAGATGGGGTTTCATTACATGTTGATCAGGCTGGTCTCGAACTCCCAGTCTCAGGTAATCCACCCATCTCGGCCTCCCAGAGTGCTAGGATTGTAGGCATGAGCCACTGTGCCTGGCTGTTTTTTAATTTTTAATTTTATTTTTATTCTACAGACCCAGGAACTTGAGTTATCAGTGTTAGGTTATCTGCAAACAAAATGATTTTTTGTAGTCAAAGTACTTGGGTATTTTTCAATTTCTTTTTAAAATATAGTGATGCTAACATGCAAACCCCATGAGGATGGGAATTTTCTTTTTCTTTTCATTATGGCCTCCTGGTCATTTAGGGCAGTGACTGACATATGATATAAACCCCAAATTTTGGTTGAATAAATCAAGGAATGAACAATCTTGTTCAAATAGCCTAATGAAGACAATCTATGCTCTGCCTCTCTGGTATATCTGAGAATGTCTTGCGGGTATTCTCAGGAGTGCTGAGAAAAGACATTTTTGAGAGTTCTGTGTGTCTTGCATTATGTTTGGACTCTTGGGATTTTGTGGTTAGCAAGTTAGTCATGCCCCCTGCCATGAAATGAGCATATAGTTCAGTTGGGGAAGAGAATGATTTAAAAAGTGAATTTAAGATGGATGGTTTTTATGGGTGAAAAAAAAGATACAGAGAGCGGAGCAATGAGAGTACTGTAGGGGACCCAGCATGTGAACAAAGGCAGCATTCTGAAAGCAAGTCTCAGAGAACATGAGAACATCTTAAAAACTAAGACATAAAACAGCAAATTTCAAATGAAAATTTTTGTGATTAATTTACTGCTTTATCACTTTCCTGGGACACAAAGTGGGGAGGACAATTGTCTCAGTAGTTCTGATCTGTGTAGGACCGTGAGATGCGGTTAAGGAATCAAGCCTGACTAGGTCAGCAAGGCACTTGTTCTAACATTCTTCTTGGAGGAAACATCTGTCTCTTTCAGGATGCCAACCATCACACGGGTCTTTCAACATGAGCATGTTTCTCAGCCGTCTGCGGCGGTTGCCTCGCTCCCGCACAAGCTTAGTCACTGCACACAAACATACACCTTTGTCCAAACTACAGTACCAGGCTTTACAACGACAGACTCTGTGGTATCTCCGTGGAACCACATTTCCCAACAGCGCTGCATAGCTATTTTACTTGCAATGCATTTATCACTTTTTAGCTCATTTGAATTCATGGGAAAACACAAAAGACTGTTGTCATAGGTGGTGGTGTTTCACGGTTGTTATTGTTTTTCCTTAAAATCACAGTATAGAAGAAAACTTGAAATGTCATTTGGTTT
>NW_016107651.1:844659-877918 GCF_001604975.1 Cebus imitator | reverse complement strand
GTGCAATGGCGTGATCTCGGCTCACTGCAACCTCCGCCTCCTGAGTTCAGGCAATTCTCCTGCCTCAGCCTCCCGAGTAGCTGGGACTACAGACACGCGCCACCATGCCCAGCTAATTTTTTGTAGTTTTAGTAGAGACAGGGTTTCACCATGTTGACCAGGATGGTCTCAATCTCTTGACCTTGTGATCCACCCGCCTCGGCCTCCCAAAGTGCTGGGATTACAGGCTTGAGCCACCGTGGTTTCATTTCTTACTAGGCAATTAGGTAGACCCACTCTTAAATAAAACCTCTAATTCAATATCCTCTTATTTTCAACCCATCTACGGTGATAAAATTCTACAGGTTCCCTATGTTAAATTATTCTTGAGTTTATAAACCTTGTTTTTGGAAATTTCTTTTACTTTTAGCTAAAGTATCTTCCATTGTCTCTGGAAATAAGTGTTAAGTTTCAGCTGTAGAACTATATCAGCTTATGATGTAGTTAAGAGCAAAGGCCTTGGAATCAGGCAAATGTAAGTTCAAATTTGACCTCTGCTTCTGATGAATTGTGTGAGTTGAGGCAATTACATGACATTTTGTATGCCAGTTTCTTTTTCTTCATCTGAAGAGACTAACACTCATATCAAAAGGATAATGTCTGTGACCATGACATTGACCCAGTTTTTCCCATGTAATGAGTATTTGATATATAGCCATGATCATTATTACAGTGTTTAAAGTATCTAATAATAATATTGGGAGCAGGAACCACAAATTTTTTGGATTTGTACCTTTCACAGCCCTTAGTGACATAGATATGGTAGGTACTTAGGATTTATGCATAAATGATTAACCAAAAAGTAAGATAGTAAGAGTAAAGAATGACTTGCTTTTCTATTAACTAGCTTCATGCCAGGGTAAATCATTTACACTTCCTGAATCTTAGTTTCCTCATCTGTAAACCAGCAGTTTTATAAATGACCCTTTGCACTTGTTCTTTTAGGTCTCCATAGAAGGAAGTTCTTTGGGTAAAATTTCTGGGTTTAAGAATTATTTCTTAATGATAATCTGATTTTTCAAAGCTTTCAGGTGTTCTCAGCAAACTAACACAGGAACAGAAAATCAAACACTGGATCTTCTCATTCTTAAGTAGGAATTGAACAATGAGAACCTATGGACACAGGGAGGGGAACATCACACACTGGGACCTGTCATGAGGTTGGGGGCAAGGGGAGGGAGAGCATTGAACAAATACCTAATGCATACAGGGCTTAAAACCTAGATGACATGTTGACAGGTTTGGCAAACCACCATGGCACATGTATACCTATGAAACAAACCTGCACATTCTGCACATGTATCCCAGAACTTAAAAAAAAATCTTCAAAAAGAGATATCAGAAACATTGTCATATTTTCTTGATTAGAGTCAAGATTAAAAAAAGTAAGTGTTGAGTTTCTGCTCCCTTTGGTATGATCTTTTAGACGAATTAAGACCAGAATTGAATCCCAAAGACCACAGGGAGAGGAGAGGTGGAAAATGAAGTGAAGGAGCCAAATTCTAGAACAATTCCATTTCATTTGTTATTCTAGTGATTAATGTCTTCAGCTTTCTCCCTGGAGTGTTTCCAAACCTTTGTACTAGATGTTCACCTTGACTCTGCCCAGTATTCTGAACCTTAGCTAAATAAAATTGTAGTTTTCGGCAGCTAAAGAAATGGAACTTATAAAACCTGGGCATAATTCTACTTAAAGAGACAATGATAAACCCATACTTATATTCACTTAACTGTATTGATTTTTTTTTCTCAGAATTTAAGTGGGTTGAGACAAAAACTTATATAATAGGGAGGAAGGGGAAAATCTTTTGGATGTCTTATATACTCTTTAGAGTTTCTTTCTATACCTAACTCTTCTCTGGGGTTCTAAAGGTTCCAAAATGAATATAATTACATTGCAAAATTCTAAGAAGATGAATTTTTTTTTTTTTGTTAGTTTCGCCAATGGCCACCTTGGATTCCCAAAGAACACAGTAAACTTTACTTAGGTGAATAAATCATTAGGTGAAAAAGGAGTATTTCAGTATTAGAATAATCTTGTCATCTGATCCACAAACAAATGATATGGAATCAACATACCAATGTTGACTGTGATACATCTTAGTCAGAATATATAAATTGAAAGGGGTAAATAAGTCTATATCCCTAGATGTGTAGGTGGACTTACATAATCCTAGTTATAAGGTGGTATTATACAATGAAATAATGTCACATTTATTTATTTTTGATGGGCAGGTGGAATTCCTTAGGCATTTGGATAAACTAAATTGTAATGTGGGAAAATTATTTGTCCAACTTCATTAATTGAAAGCACCAATGACAATAAAATTCAGATTGGTTGGTACAGTGTAACAACTGCTCTATTAATACTGGAATCATATCTTTATATTCAGTAGTTTTACTCTGAGCCAATGACATCAGCAACAAGTTTACTCTAAAGGAAATTTCCATGTTGAATTAAATAAATGTAAGAATGTTATTTCTTCTTAACTTCCTAAATTCTATGCCAATGATTTCATTGGTTATAGAGGAGTCTTTCCTTTGAGAGCATTCTTTCCACAAACATTAAAAACATACAGTCCAGGATATCCTTTTAGTACAAACCAGGTGAAGGTGATATAAATAAAAATAAGATGAAATAAAATAAAAACAGTGGGTAGAATCTGACATACTTGTTTGCTAAAATAACATAGATAGTTGTGAATGACATGGTATTATTCAGATTTTACTAACATTTAATATCAGTATCACATAAATATAATCCTATTAATGTTTAAACTTGGGAATTAGCTCTCACTGTACCCCCTTTCCTTGAAGACAAGGAAATGGAGCAGAGAGCTTAAACAACCGTCTGAAAGAAAGAGCTAGTATGAGTGAGAACCCAAATTCAATTGCAGTTCCGTTGGACTGTAGCCCAATGGTTTTTCCCACTTTGCTGATAGTTCTAAATTTTTTTCCTCACTCAATGCACCTGATAGTTTGAGTCTATCAGTAGCACTGTGTCTCTGGAGGGGTGGGAAGGTGGGAGGTTTCCCTTAAGGGCCCAGAATCTATGTGTGGGTGGGTGTGTGTAGTTTGGGAAAGATGCCAGAGATAATTCCATTTTCCCACCACCCTCCTGGATTAACATTCTTTGCATTATCCCACACTCTGTACCATTTTGGTTTGATTTTATTCTGTTGACTTTAGCACAGAACTTCTCCCAGCTTTCCTGTTTAATGTCTCTGTGTTATGTGTTTTTGCACACATTTATCAAGCAATTAGTTTTGTGGAATATTTCTCAGCACATTTCCTTTGTTCAGAAGTATATATCAGAATATATGGGCAAGAAACTCTTACCACAGAGTTATATTAACATCATTCCAGGGGTTGCTGTGTGAAACTGGAAATCTCTCTGTCACATCTCTGTAT
The DNA here is from genome assembly GCF_001604975.1 of Cebus imitator. Lineage (NCBI taxonomy): Eukaryota > Metazoa > Chordata > Mammalia > Primates > Cebidae > Cebus > Cebus imitator. The sequence goes on along the minus strand of NW_016107651.1, from coordinate 874,468 downwards.
TTCTCCTCTTGTGAGAGCCTTTGACCTTGATTGCCTATAATGGCTAAATATAACAGGCATCATTCTGCTTGAGTTCATTCTGATACTCGTGGCTTCACTGCTCCCTAATATGCTTTAGGAGAAGGATTTAATCGCTTTCACTACCTCCTACCCACGGTCTTTTTGTTTTCTGGCCACAGTCATCTCTGGTCTCCCGTGAGGGTCTCTACCCAGCCATTTTCAGCATCCACCACAACTCCACCCCCTTGCCTATGATAGTCTGGTGTCTCAGCCAAGTGACATCCACACTTAATATTCTGTTGTGCTTTTTACTGGTTGCCTTAGTTTTCCTTCATGGTCCCCTCTAAGTCATAACTCATTTTTTCTTATTAGCAAAATAAGCTGGTGAATTTTATGATATTGAATTGGGCATGAGAAATACACAATATTAGACTATTAGGACCCTGGAACTTACTGAACTTGAGTGCCTTTAGCCCCCTGGAAGTAATAAGTATGCTGAATTATGTACCTTTATGTCCAGTATTTATGTGCCATATTGCTTCCAAAAGAGACATTTCTGCTTTCTCTCTGTGTTGGTGGTTTCAGTATCAATATTCTTTCAAAATTATTGGCCAATTTGGATTTTACAGAGAGCACAGGCTTTTCAGGTTTTAGCTAAGGAAAAGGAGCTGTTACTTTTCATAGAAAAACTGCTGTCTGTTGGAAGCCAAACCATTAGAGGATTTTTCACAGCTGGCCTTGATTGTTCTAAAACTTTCTTGGAGCAGCTGGGAGCCAATGACTCTGCTTCTAACCTCAGAGGTCATGTGAAAGAAGAGAGCTACATATCTTACGTACTCACCTCGATCATTCTGTTTCTTACTGTCTGCTTTGTCTGGACTCTAACATTCGTGGAGGATGGAGTGAGTGAACCATAAATGATGTAATTTCAGAGACAGATGTAATTTTCAACTTTTTTCAAGATATCTGAAATCTTACCCTGAGAGAGTCATTCTTTGGGGGCTTTCTTTCAATAGTCTGATATAAAAGTGTAAATACCATCAGGAGGTATTGTATTTTAAGCCTTAGACTTTTTTTGCACTTAAAACACCTGAAGGCAATGTCAGTCCACACCTCAGGGATATTCATTGACAACTGGCTGAAAGCAGAATAATAGGGAAAGCAGTGAATCTCAGAAACAGTTTGCTAGGGAATGGTGTTAAAAGAAACCAAGGACAAGCTTCAATAAGTTCACACATTTTTGGTCCTGAATATGTGTGAAATAATCATTCCATTGCAAGAGGTTTTGGTATATCATGTCTGTAGGATGTTTATTATGGGTTACATTCAAGATTTAACAGTAGTGAACATTAGTCTCTAACATTGGACAGGTGAATGTACAAGATTAAAATGTGGAATACTTTATTTTCTAGCAACTAGTAAAAATATGATTACAAAATTGAATATGTATTTATCTCTTAAATCGATGACTGATATTTTTGCTTTTCTCAGCTAGTTAACTCATTTGAGTGTGGCCCATCTCTCTCTCTCTTAGAAGGGCTTCCCTGGACAGAATGGGAACAACCTTCACCCAGAGTCAAGAGTGTATGGACCTAGGATATGACTGACTGTTCCCCTGGGTCTAGGAGCACAATTGTCAAACCAGAGGGAGATGTTCCACTGTTTAATCAAAGTGGAAGAGACCAGGAGTGGAAACTGGGGGAAGAGTTTAGAAAAAGCGAGAGAGGTGAGGTCTTATTTGAGCTATGAGAAGGAACCAGCCATTTGGAGAGCAAATGTCCACTGTTTAGTGAGGCTAAAAGAATACAGGATATGTGATTAGCAACCAAATTAAGAGCTGTCTTATAAAGATAAGTTCCTCTGAGGAATTACGCAAAATGCAATGAAAGAAGTCATGGAGTAGAAATGATCAGATCAAGAGAATGACCTATTAGATCCAAGGCCGTGTTCTTGGTGCTGTATGATATGAATAAATAATCAGCTGTCACTGCTTGCCCTCTAGGAGCTTAAAAATCTGCTGGATATGTTACCCTCAAAGCATGTGACTACTTAGAGAACAAGCCATGAATGAAATAATAAAACTTACAAGAGAAATAAATAAATAAGTAAACTTACAATTAAACAACTAGGTAGTTTAATTGATGAGTTATTGGTATTGACCACGAATGATATGAAGTATTGTGAAGACTCAAAAGAAAGCATGCCCGAAGAGAGGAAAACATTCTTAACTAGTCCCTTAAAAATACATGGCTTCTGGGTAAGTCACGAAGCCAAGCCAATGGATATGGAATGAGCAAAACTGTGAGAAACAATATAGGAGATGATGAGGAATCCAACATGGTGCAGACTTTGTACAGAGGATTGGTGGGAGATAGAGCCCAGAAAGTGGAATGGGGTAGAATGTGCTGGGCTCCAAAAGTCATGGCAAAGAATTTGAATTGCTAGGAATTGTGAAGACATTGCAGCTTCTTAAAAGAAAAGATATTCTTAAAGGACATTCTAGGAAGATAAAGCAGCCGGCCTGTAATAGGTATTGAAAGAGAGCATGGAAAAGGAGGAGTGTGCTCCAGTCACATGCTAAGCTCTTCCCTGCCTATGGCTTTTCACCCTGCAGGTCTCTGGCTGGAATATGCTTCTTCTCGCTCTTTAAAGGGCTGATTCCTTCTCATAGCTCAAATGAGACCTCACCTAAGAGATTCTCCTTGATGCCTCCTTTCTACCGTATCATCTTTATTTCCTTCATATAAATGACCACAATCCAAAATTATCGTGTGTATTTATTTGTTAATTTGGTTACTGCTTCTCTCACTTAACACAATGTGAGCTCCTTCAGGGCAGTAATCATATCCAACTGTTTACCACTGGACACCCCCCAACCCCCACTCCCCCATGTCTTAAGCAGTGAGTGCCTGGCTGGTGTTAGGAAAATAAAATAGAATAAAATAAAATAAAATAACGTATGAACAAAACTGTAATTTGGACATTATTTTTGATGGCTTTAATATTCCAAGCAGGAGGTAATAAAATTTCTAAATGTGATTTATTAGGAATAGAGCCAGAATGGAAAAGATAATCATGTGCATTTTCAAAAAGTAGAAATGAAAAAGTAAGAGAAAGATTGATTCATTTTGTCATATGTCTAGTTAACTCATTGCTTTTTTTCTCGCTCTGAATAGGACTGTATGTCTCAGTGTCTACCAGAATTAAGAAGGCCTTATTTTTTCTGAGTAAGACCTTTATAAATTTTTTTAAATAATAAGAACATTAATTATAAGATACTGAAGAACATATATTCATAAAGTGTTTTACTCTTCTTTATTCCAAATGATTCAGTGCCAGGTAGATCCAGCTATTGTATGGTTCCCTGCCCTCTACCTAAGGATGAAACTTTTCTCCTGTCTAAAAATGTTGGTTGAAAAGCTGTCGTGGCTTTTTCTGTAACAGCGGGAGGTGGCAGGGAGGTTGCCCACGGAATAGTTGAGAGTCTGAGCCTGAAGAGGCAAGTATTCGTAGGGATTGAAAGAACTACCATCACTCTCACTGACTTGCTTAGCACTGAAATTGTGAAGTCCACAGTGATAGTCATTCTTATTCTTCTTGTACTTTATTTGAGGTATTGCCAAGATGATCTTTAGTAGGGTATTATACACTTAAACATATAAAACAACAATAGGTAATATGTATTAAACTCTTGGTGTCCAGAATGGTTATATGCACTATTCATTCATCACTTCATTTAATTCTTGCAACAACCTTATAAATACTATTACTGCCCTCATTTTATGTATGAGTGCAACACAGAATATTTAAACATTTGCCCAAGTTCTCAGTTAGTAATGGCAAAGCTGGGTTTTGAAACCTGCATGCAGCTGGGCTCCAGAACTGACACTCTTCACTCTATCCTGCTTGTCATGATACTTGTTACTGACTCTCTTCCTTGATGTGCATGTGCAGCCTAATTCTAGTGATGGGTGAACAGACCTCAGTGCTGTCGTATGCTGGAGCCAGCTTGTGTGGGCTCACAAGAAATAACTAAGTACAATTTTCCCCAATTCTGCATCCAGTGATGTCATACCGGTAGCTTATATTTTGCCATGGTGAAAATATTTACACCACAGAAACCAGCAAACGCTACATAGGGTTCCCATATTCCCAACGGGGAGCTACCTTATCAGCACCTCACCAGCACTCTACTGCCTTAGTGCGCTTTGCATAAAAAATGACGTCATCTGCTTCCCAGGAGAATAAAAAATGTCTATTTTCATATGATTTCAGAATTTTTGTAGGCCGGTTTCCAAAGGATCACTCACAACACTTATATGGTAGTTATGGTTACACGGTAGTTTCACTCCCTCTACATTTACCTTACGCAATTTCGAGTACATGCACCTACTAAAAGGGAAACCCAGAGACATAATAATTTCAGTAGTGTGAACAGTTCTACCAATTCTTGCAAGTGGGGAATATTTCTCTTGGAGTGAGCCTAGAATGGCAGGGCTACAAGAGCTCTGGGGCAGTGCAATGTAGGGAAAAGAATGAGCTTTGGGATCCACAGGTTCAAATCCTGTTACTTACTAGCTGTTTGACTCTGGACAATAGCCCCTCTCCAATCCATATTTTATTAGGTATATTAAGTAAGAAAACCTATGATCGTTCTGTTCGCTAATGCCCTCAATAATTTTTTGTTATCTGCCCCTTTCAAGAATTGCTTGGAGGGGCCAGAATTCACCACCTCACAGTGCTTCTTTAGAGGGAGGGAAACCTGTTTAGGTCCTGGTCCTGATACCTAGTCTTGGAAAGATGCCAGTGAGGCAGTGTGAGCAGTGACATGGATCCAGAAGCTGAGGACAGACAGCGGCAGAGCTGCTGTGCAACAAAACACAAGCTGATGGGGCAAACAAACAACAAAACGCCTCAACAATGACAGGCAAAGAGCAGCGCAAAACCACGCAGAAAAGAACACTGACAGTGAGCCTCAGCTCCCCTGACGCCCAGCCCACAAAAGTGCTTAATTCCAAAAATTGTAGCAAAGGTAAACAAGTGCGCTCAGAAATTTTTTTAATGAAACTAGGTAATCGTTAGAAACACTCTTTTAAAAAGAGGAGGGAGGGAAAAGGAAATAAAGACTATTCTATTGTTTTCTGCCTAACTCCTTTTCTGTTCTTCTCTCCACTTCTTTTCCTTTTCGATTCTTTCTCTTGGTGTCTCCTTTGCTCTATATCTCTGGCTTGCTCTTTCCTTCCTTCTTATTGTCTCTTGTTCTTACTTCTATGTGTGATCAGGGATAAAGAAATTCTGGTGCTAGATTCTTCTGCTCTTGATCAAGCCGTGTCTGATCTTCCTGGAAGGCATCCTAGGACCAGGGGTCTGGGTGGCGAGGAGCAATTCAAAATCCTGCTTCTAAATCTCCAATATGATCCTCTTTGCCCAGCTCCAAGGCTGGCTCTTTCTTCCTCTCAATTTATTTCACAGTCCAGGACACACTTGTCCAATTGGTGCTTTATAACTGTGAGTCGGACTGGGTATTGGCTTGCTTGGAGCTGACAAAGAGGAGGAACAGTAGGGGGCGCTCTCTGACCAGGGCGGGAGCTGCCAGTGATGCCTGACGAGGCAAGGTCAGACTGCGGCTCTATCCTTAAATTTGAAATCAGGAGCTTCCCAGACGGTGAAAAGAATTGCCATACCTCAGTTCCTGTATCACTTGCCACTTTCACTTTGTTTAGCTCTTTCATGACGTTTTGAGGAGTGACGGCTGGGAAATTTAGGTCCTCGATATATTATGCAAGCTGATCTTGGCAAATGAAATTGAAAATTCGATTAAGAGCTCTTGATATTCTGCTCAGATGTCGGGTAGATGTTTGTCTTTCAAACAAAAACAGCTGGCATGCCTGATGAAGGTATATTTTCTTTCCTAGCACTTAGGTTTTGCATAATATTGCTAAATAAATATGGTAATAAATAAATAAATAAATGAGTCCTTTCTTAGAAGTGTGAAGAAAAATCTATTTCTGCTTGAGAGGAACCTTGGGAATATTTAGAAGACTCGGTGTAAGTGGGGCATGAGGTGTTCTCAGTAGCGTGTTGCTATGGTAACACGTGCCCAATAGCCTGGTCCTTTGCCCAGTGCAGGGATAGCACCTGGCACAGGGGTTGACACAGAGTAGAAACTCAGGAAGTGTTGGATTGAACATCAACTCTTTCCTTATTTTATGTTCAAGGGCGTAGAATATTTTATCTTTGTTTACTTTTCCTTTACTGTTTTTCCCCCTGAAGAATGCAGTAAAAATATTCAGGGCTAAATGGAAACATTAGGGTCACCTAGGGCAGCCCTGTGACATTTTGTTTTTCAGAGGCAGCTGTTTTCCTGTCCTTTCCTATCTTCCCATTCCTCTGTGAATTCCATGATGCTCTCTTGTAATGATGGCCTGAAGTGTTCCATTCCACCTGGATCCACTGCCTTTCCTCCCTCTCCCCTGCATTAGAATAGCACTTGTCCATGCCTGTGGGAACTTCTTCTGGTACTGTTATGAGTTCAAAAATTTTTAAAGTTCATAATTACATTTTTACTTGTCCAACCACTTGACCCAGTTTTAGATTTGTAAAATATGCTCACTATATTCAAGATCCCTTGGTACCTAATCTGGAGAAATGTTTTCTTCAGTGTTTGAGTAGAAGCTAATGGCTAAATTCTTAGTCACTCCTTTTCCCTCTAATTGCATTTTAACACAATGCTTGCTTTAACAAAGGGAGTGAAGAATCCCAGGCACATGGCAGCCTGATGAAGGAGGTGATTTGAGGGTGGGGAGGCCATTTAGTTCTGTCAAATCACACCCTCTATGAGGAGAGTTACATACTGCAGCAAAATCTCCTGGGACCCTTCTTCTGCAAGGTGGCTTCTAGTATATAGTATGGCATATTCACATAGGAATAATCCTGCTAAAGCAACATTCTGGAAGGGCTGTTGCTAGTGTGGTTTGCTTACTCTGATCACCAGAACCTTGGTTGTGATTTTCCACTGGGCAGATCCAGTCCAGATAATTATTCATCAAGATATTTTCTTGGCAGGGGGTTTGGACAAGATGTTATACAAATGAAAGAGAATAATTAAACCCATACCAGGAATGTACTAGGTTCAACTAAATAGTTAACAAGCAAATACAAACACACACAAACACCGCCACCCACCTACAAATAATATGTAATCAAGCAATTGCAGTATTTCCTATCTTAAGTTATTACAGAACTGACAAAAGATTTATCCAGGGATACCTAAAGGAAATATCTCTGCCTGGCCCATGTATAGATCTTCACTTCCCATCCCCTGTTCATCTAATTCTAGTATGTGATTTTATTATTTTTTATGTGACACTATTCCACGTTCCCCATAGGTCTCTTTTGGAATGGTTACTTTTTTTTTTGAGACGGAGTCTTGCTCTGTTGCCAGGCTGTGCAGTGGCATGATCTCTACTCACTGCAACCTCCGACTCCCTGGTTCAAACGATTCTCCTGCCTCAGCCTCCTGAGTAGCTGGGATTACAGACAAGTGCCACTACGCCTAGCTAAGTTTTGTGTTTTTAGTAGAGAAAGGGTTTCACCATGTTGGCCAGGATGGTCTCAATCTCCTGACCTTGTGATCCACCTGACTCGGCCTCCTAAAGTGCTGGGATTACAGGCGTGAGCCACTGTGCCTGACTCAGAATGGTTATTTCTTGAATCAGAGCTCTTAAACTACTTGAGAATTCTGAGGCTTTCTGTCTGCAATTGCTTCAAGTTTACACTTTGAGTTTCTATCAGCTGTATCTCTTTAGTTCTAATTACTCTTCTTCCTAAGTACAACTGCCTGGATCTGTGTCATGCTAGAACTTTTAGAGATTTTTTTTCTCAGTCAGCTCACAGCACTGGTCACCTAGGAATGACTGAATTCTTTCCTTTGCTTCACTTCATTTTTTTCAGCTCTCATTCAGTGCAGGCACGGTGAGTAGTTACAGAAATAACTCCAGCTTTTAATTGAGAAGAGAACACATTCCAAGTCAATAACTACCTGAAAGTCTTTCTGTTGTGAAAATGCTATCAGCTTAGGCATCTTCCTCCATCTCTTTGGTGTGCATAGAATAACTTTTTTTCCCCTAAAAAACGCAGTTGTGCAGTTATGCAAACCTGGAACAAGATCTTTTCTCATATTAGGGTGGGAATGAGGCCAAGACAGCAGGCAGTGGAGCCTGTGTTGTTCTCTATCTGCTGAATGTTTGTAGCCCTTCTTCTAAAGAGAAACCAACACAGAGAAAACAGGCAGTATTGCTAAAAAACAATCTGAATGGTGCAGTAGGTCACAGGAAACAGAAGAGCTTTTGGGGTTCCCCCACCCCCACAGAAAGAATGCAAGACTTGGGACTATTCTATAAACGTTTCAGCGCCTTATTGGGTGGTTGCTTCGTAACCTGGGAATATACTCCAGTAAGTTTTCTCACTTATCCCCTCCCCACCAAGTAAACAAGTTGCACTGATTTTCCTAAATCTCTCTCTGAAGACTTGGTTGAAATTGAAGTGGTCAGGATTATGTTGGGTCAGAGGTTAAATTCTGGACTAAACTGGGGAACACAGATACTTAGCAGGATTGAAGACAAGTGAAAAAGTTTTTGTTAAACTGCAAAATGCATTTAGCATTTAAGCATCATTGCTTAGAAAATGCCATGATTCAAGTTGACATGAAAATGTGTGTGTGTGTGTGTGTCTGTATTCATATGGCTCCTTTCCCATCTCTTAAAGCCTCCCCATGACTCACTGCTCTCTTTCTCCCAATAAATAATAATCATCATGAATTGAATTAACATATAGTAATGTTTTATTATTACTATAAATCAGTAGTAGCAAAATGATGTTGGCTTGGTAGGTCTGGACTCTTTAGTCTTTGAGTTTCCTGAAGGTCAGGTTTTAAAAATCAGAAGGGTATTAAGTGTGGGTTCTGAGGTTCTCTTTCTGTTTGCAAGAGAGATAGACTAGAGATAATACTTCCAAAATACTTCTTTTTTTTTTTTTTTTTTTTTGGAGATGGAGTCTCACTCTGTCGCCCAGGCTGGAGTGCAGTAGTGCAGTCCCGGCTCACTGCAACCTCTGCCTCCTGGGTTCGAGCGATTCTCCTGCCTCAGCCTCCCGAGTAGCTGGGATTATAGGCTAACGCCACTGCACTCAGCTAAATTTATATTTTTAGCAAAGATGGGGTTTTGCCATGTTAGCCAGGCTGGTCTCAAACTCCTGACCTCAGGTGATCCATCCGCCTCAGCCTCCCAAAGTTCTGGGATTACAGGCATGAGCCACCGAGCCCAGCCTAAAAGACTTCTTATAACCCAGGAGAATTTAAAACTTTTTTTTAAACACTTCTTATAAAAAGTGTTTTTTTTTTATATAGAGCCGTCATTTCACCATGTTGATCAGATTGGCCTCAAACTCCTAACCTCAGGTGATCCACCCACCTCATAGTGGTGGGCACCTGTAATCCCAGCTACTTGGGAGGCTGAGACATGAGAATAGCTTGAACCCAGGAGGCGGAGGTTGCAGTGAGCTGAGATTGCACCATTGCACTCCAGACTGGGCGACAGAGCAAGATTCCATCTCAAAAAAAAAAAAAAAAAAAAAAAAAGTTTCTTTTGGTTACTTTCAGAATGAATGGCTTGAGCATTTAGGTTCTTTTTGACAGGGAAAGTTTTCTTTATTGCAGTGAATGAAGTTAAGATGCTTCAATAACTGAGGCTGCTTTATGTAGCACTTAACACAGTAGTCAGAAAGTACTCAGGATGCATTTGTTGATTAAATGATTGAAAAGTCAGCTGCTCAACTCCTTTCTCTATTAATGAAAACAAATGTAATCCTGGCATGCAAACTGTAATCTGAAAATGGGTTTTAGAAATCCACTTTATTGAATAAATGGGCCATTAGAGCCCTTTATTATTGAGGTTAAGAAGGTACATTAGACTAGATGGAGGTGGGAGTGAGGAGGGGGAGGTATGCTGAACTATTTCTAAATGTTGATAGAGAAGAAATTTTAGCTCCCAAGTTTTCATCTTCCTAATATTCTTACTGACAGTCTAAAAAATCATAATGTCTGGAAATTATCAGGAACTGTGAAGGGTTGAGATTTTATCCTACTTGTAAGTTAATACATTAGCCCGCTACAGTTTCATAGATGCTGACATAAGACTCCTGAGTTGGAAACAAAGAATTTTATTACTCAGAGCGACAGCAATAGGCAGAGTATCGATTTTCTTATGGCAGTTCCCTGAGCCGCAATTTCCACAGGGTGATGTGAAGAAGGCCAGGTGACACCTGCACATGGGCCACATGACAAGAGAGGAACCCTGAAACCAGGGAACTCAAATCCGTTACAATGTGTTGAGCAGTAAGCACGCCTGCCCTTTGTGCTGGAGGTAAATTCTGTATCTTGTAAGTCTACTTTCTATGCAGAATCCTTGGAAAGATATTCCAGAACAAAAGAATTCAGTGCCTCAAAGGAGGTACATTCTTTATGTTTCAAGGCTACTTTCTATGTAGAATTATTGAAAATATTCTAGAACAAAAGAAGTCAGTGTCTCTGATTATAAGATTATCAGAAAGTTAGGGTCCTACAGAAAAACTGTCTTCCAACAAAGTTCTTGGAAGAATGTGTTACCTATGGCCAAAGCATGCTTTCATTAAGCCACCATCTTAAATGTAGTAGTTTTCTCTGTCTTCAGTTTCTGCTTTCAAATCTCGTTTGAAATTACCCTGGGTATCTTTATTTTTCTTGAGTCTTACCCTTAAGAATTCCCAGGAATCTTTGCAATCAAGGAAGGTGACAACTCAGCTAGGTCTCCGAAAGGTGGAAGTACCTTTTTCTGGGGCCAGTAGTGACACTGGATTGAACTAGGCATGCCATAGTGACACTTGATTGATCTAGGGAAGAATAAACAGGAGGGGAACAAATGCAGTGTGGGTTAGAATGGGCAAATAAAGGAGAAGAGAGAAAAGGGGAGAAGGACCAAATATGACTTTCCCTTCTCCCGATAAAAAGGCTATACAGTACACTGTGCGGGATGAGAAATGAAGAGAACAGAGTTATGTGACAGAGCTTGACAACCACTGTTTATGACAAGCAGGTTGGTGAGCAGAAAACAAAAAAGAAAGAGAAGGAGGGAAAAAAGGAGACGTGAGAAATTGATGGAGATTTGCACGGTTCAAATCTAACTGCATTAGTTAAAATTTTTCCTTGAATATTTTTATCTGCCATTTCCAGTAGAATCAGGGATGGTATTTAGCATCTATTTATGAAAAGTAACACAGTGAGTCATAGAATACTGGTAAGGCTAAAGCCCCAGAGGAAACTGTGTGGGTAGCAGAGAAATCAAGCTTTCATACATTGAAGTAGCTGCAAAAGATAAAGATTCATTTTTCTTTTTTTTTAAAGTCCCTCTATTTAGTATAGTGAACAATTTAAAGGAAACTTGAAGAAAACATGTTATGTAAGTAAAAAGTGAACGTTTGATTTCTACAACTTACAGAGAAAGTTAAATGGATGCAGACTTTTCCATAGGTGTTAAGTGGAACTCCGCTAGCACCACCAGACTTTGTGAATGGTGTCTGTGTCCAGAAGGCACCATCTTGCAATCAAGCTTTTTAATCTTCTCAATGTCCATAAAGACTTCACTAAATCTCTTTAACAGCAAAGCAAACAACTGGCCCATCAATGGGACAGAAACATGAACCAGATTGCCTCACTGCAAGCCCAGATTTGGACCCACAGTGTTAAACTGTAATGGAAATTAATAATGTGGAAAATCAAGAGAGAGAAAACATGCCATTTCTTCCTCTCTCTGTTTGATCAAAGTTGACCCTCCTCTCTAAGATAGTGGGAGGTGATATGACAGGTAATTCTTTTCACATTGACTCACAGAACTGCTCTGTGTGAGAAACAACTCCCTCTTTGTGAAATCCAGGAACATTATGGCTGAGACAAACAGAAATGTGTGAGTAAAGGGATGTGCTTTTCAAATGGGCAGAGATGAGCAGCCTACAGTGTGATCTTTCATACAGAAGGACTTCTGTTTGTGAAAGGCAGGGAAGGAGAGCTTGCTGAAGAAGCTGCCCTCAACAACAATATTTTTGGATTCTTACATGCCGATCTTTTAAAAAGTAGCTGAATTTCTTCATGAAACACTGTGTTGTTTCTCATCTTCAAGTGACTCAATCTGGTGTGCTGAAAATTTCAGTTTGTGGCCCCGCTTTCCTGCAGAATAGCTACATGGTCTTGCAGAAGGTTTGCAATCCAAGGAGAATATAAGATAATGGATATAAAGTGCTAAGTCCTAGATGAATCAAAGTAATAATTATTATGTAAAGAGTTTCCCAAATCCATTTTCCTTCATAAGGAGATGACTTAAATTAGTCCTGTCCAAAAAAGAAATTCTTGCTAATTTTCTTCTTATCGCCAACCAGCAGTATCCTGACCACAGGTCTTAACCTAGCACAGCCCCTCCTCTTTCTTTGTTTCTTCCTGTAGAGTGTGAATACTACTTTTAATCTTATGTAGGTATTATTCAATGATTATTATTCTCTCTTTCTGTTCTCTATGTATTGATCCTGCAAATATTGGCTGTTTCAGAGTGGAAATCTCTCAAGGGCATGGAATCTGTCTACAAACGTGACAAACACGTTGACTAATACTTTGTATTAACTTGAAGACGAGGTTGTAGATGATAATGATGATCTTCTTCACAGCTTACTAAAAGTAAGGGAAGTGTTAAATTTATTTCCAAAAATCCCTCAGAGAAAGAGCCTAAGGTGTATGCAAAAATCATGGAGAGAGAAGAAAAATAATGAAAAAAAGGAAGAATGACCTAGTCTTGCCCTTTTAAATGTATAGACAGCATTTCCACTTCTACAATTCATCATTATGTGAAATTCAACATGTCTTAAACCAAACTCTCTCTTTTCTCCCTCAAAGCAGCTCTCCTGATTAGCGTCCGCATTTCAGATTTATTCTCATAGCTTCCTAAGCTCAAAACCCCTGAGTCATTTATTACTGCTGCCTCTTCCATGCACTCATATCCAATCAGTAATCAAGTTCGTTGTTTCTGCCTTCAAAATAATTTTCACATTTTTCCCCTTCAGTTGCCATGGATACCATAAAATTTCCCTTTTTGCCTCATGCCCGGACAACTGTGGTAACTTCCCAAGTCTCTCGGCTCCAATCTGCCTTGCATACAGTTGCTGCTGGAATAATTTCTTTTGCCATGTCATACCCCTGCCCAGAACCCTGCAGTGGCTCCTCACTGTTCTTACTTCAAATCCAAATCCTTTAAAGTAACTTGCATGGCCTTCCATAATCTGACCATATTAAAGGATCCCTGCTAATGTACATGATGCCTTTGTGCAAAATCGAGAAGGCACCCCCTCCAGGCATAGGAAGCCTTGTGATTTAAGGCTCAGCTAAAGAATCAAGCCTTTTTGCATTCTAAAGGGTGGTCTCATCCTTAGGGTGTACCCTGTTCTGCTGTAGAGTACATAGTGCCCTCAGAGAGCAGGGCAAAGGCTGTTTTTCATTCTCCAACCACTCAGAGGCCCTAGCAGTAACCCTCCTGGCCGTAGGCAGGCCCTGCAGCCTTCTTGTTCAACCCGATTTCTCTCTGCATAGAAACTCAGTCCTTCTCTCAGACAACTTTGCTTTCCCTGGACAAGCTGTACCTGTTTACCAGTTTCCCTTGACTCATGTTTTTTGCATTTCCTGAAATACACTTCTGCTTCTCCATAGCTGGATAATTCCTTCTTGCCCTTGAAAATTCACCTCCAATGTTACTCCTGTGGTAAGCCTTTTCTAACTCCATAGTCTGAAAAAAAAACTGACCTTGTTAGTTCCTACAGCAGTGTGCATACTCAGTTGTAGCACAGAGGAGTCAAATTTGATAACCTATGATACAGATGAGCCAGAATATGTACTTTTCCATTTTTGGGTGGCTGGTTTTATGTGGCTCTGCAATTTCTGGCAACGTTGGGAAACCCATATGCGTGTGCATTTTAAGGTAACTCTGTCTCTTTTTGATAAATAATCAGACACTTCAAATGTTCTAACTCCCTTCTCTAAGAAGTAGATGGGGTCTGGAAGAAAGGGAAGGTTTGGGTGAATTAATGCTATCCAGGAAGCAGGAGAGAGGTGGGCAATTTATGTGCTGTCCTTCTTTGCTTGCTTCTGAGGTTCTAGTTAAGCTCATCTCACCTGGTCTTTGGGAATCCGCCTCTATTCACATTAAAGCTGCTACTGAGAAGTGTCTGGCTGTTGTAACACCACTCAGGTTGCATTCCTCCAGGATGGGTGAGCCATGATGATGGCTCCTGTGATATGACTACACACACACACACACACACACACACACACACACGTTTTCGTCACACACACACACGTTTTCGTCCACGGTTCCTAGCTCACAGGCCTCATAATCCTTGTTACAGTCTTTTGTTACAACGTTGGAGGGCTTCAGGCCTCAGGAGCAGGCCTCAGAAAATGGAATTCTGTCTCTCTGAACTTCTTCTGTCCTTTTTCACCTTCCCAAGGCAGGACTCTTATCTGATTGTGAGTCATAAGAACCTCATTCCAGAGTGGGTTCTACCCCATACTCTGCAGGAGGGAATGCTGCACAGAGAGATCTGGAAGACCCTGAGCAGGCAGGCCTTGCTGGGTTTATTCAGGTCATATCCTTTCTGAACAATCACATTTCGACACAGTTGTCCGTGCTTCCAGACCTTCCCTATGTTTCGCTTCATTTGGCTGTTTATTTGTATCTTTTAAAATATCTTTCATAACATACCAGTAAATATGTTTCTCTGACATCTGTGAGCTACTGTAACAAATTAATCAAACTCACAGATAGGGTCATGGGAACCCCAACTTGAAGCTGATCGGTCAGAAGTTCTGGCGGCCTGGACTTGAAGCTGGTGGGTAAAAGAGGCAGTCTTGTAGGACTGAGCCCTCAATCTGTGGTATTTGGTGCTATTTCCGGGTACATAATGTCAGAACTGATTAGAGGACACCCAGCTGGTGTCCCCTGCTTGGCATGTGGGGAAAACCCCCCACACTTTGGTCACAGAAGTCTTCTTCTATGTTGATGATTGCTGCTGTGGTATGAGAGCAGAGGAAAACTTGGTTTGTGAGTCTCTCAGAAACAGCTCCTAAAGTGTTTGGCCATCATCTCCCGTTGATCAGGCCCCACACTGGCTCTTGCTGTTCTTCAGATTCCTAGTGACTCCATTCCATCCCCAGCTTGTCCTGTCATTGCCTTGAGTAAGTTCACCAGCCAGCATTCATGGTCCACATTCCCTGAGGCATCCCGGAGCTTTTGGACTCCTTCCGCATCATGTAAGCACCACAGAGTCAGTTGTCCCATAGCAGGCCTGTCTCTGTGGACACCTCCCTTTGTTGTTCTACCACTCCAAGGCCAGCTTGGATAGCCTGGGAAAGCAGGGCGCTAGCATGGAAAAAATGCTTGTGGCTTCTGTCTCAATGTTCCTGGGGTTTTGTGGCAATTTCTGTTGCTATAAAACCCTCCATTCTCTATCTACTTGGCCCCTGTGCTGGTGATAAACTCAGGGACCCATGATCAGCTTCTCCCTTGTCTAGTCTTTTTTGTTCTCCCTGTCTGATTTCTATCAGTCAATTCAGAAGTCCTTACCACTTTATTTTTACTCTTTGGATAGACGAAAACTTCCCTTAAATCAGAATCCTTAAATTTCTCCAAAGAAAAATTTTACTATCTAAGCTTTACTTGAAACTCAGACAATTAGGAGTTTTATATTTCCTGTCTAAGGTTTACGTAGAGAGTAAAGACAAAAGCTTTACAATATGGTAATAGAATATAATACGGTATAATACAAGCTTTACTATCTAAAGCTTTTGGTAAAATTACAGGTTTCAAATTTCAAGCTTTGCTCCTGATATGGAAAGGGAAGCTGTTTCCCTTTAGAAATACCTTGATTTCTGAGCAAACCCTGGCATTCATGACCACAGCTTTTCCATGAACTTTACAATTCTCTGATGCAAATCAAATGCTGAATGGCAATCTTTTCTTTGCATTCTAGTTATAACAAAATCCTCCAAGAGGTAACAGTGTATTTGGTTTAGAAGAGGACAGCCTTATGCAAGGAAGACTGAAAAATATCATTAATAAATTTTTAAAAATTATTCACTGCCATACCGACTCAAACTTTTCTTGTAACCGCAGGTTCACTGTACTGTCATTCCTTCTTAACTGAACGTCTCCCAGGGGGCTATGTCTTACTCAACTTTGTGTCCTAATATAAGAAAAACAAAAGCAAGGTTTAGGGCCACTTTCTTTCCTCCTTTGGCCCAATGGAGAAGACAAGAGAGGATCCCAAAGAAAAATAAAGTATTTACACCCCTCGGCAGGGAATAGCACATACAAAGTAGAGAGGATGGATGAGCATGATTCTGGAAGTTTCTGAGTTCCTAAACAATTGAGTCCTACAGTGATTGATGAGGCAAGAAAGTCCAGTCTTGCAAGTGGATCTCCATAAAGGCAAGGACTAGATGTATGCTGTGTTGCTTTAGACTGCTAAGAAGAGAAAACCAGACAGCTCTTATTTTTATGGAGCTGGCTAGGAATAGTGCTGGCCCTTATGGATAATATCCATACATTCAAGGATCCGGATGTCCATGCATAAGTAATAATAATAGTACAACAACTATCAATTACTGAGCTCAACACTATATACCAAGTGCTCTTCAGAATGCTTCACATATATTAACTCATTTAATCCTTACCACAGCACTATAAAATAGCTTCTGTTATTAACTTCATTTTACAGATATGGAACCAGAGGTACACAGAAGGGAACTGATTTTTCTAACGTCCTACAACTAGAAAGTAGCAGAGCTAGGATGTAAACACAGGGAGTATAACTTCAGAGCCACTTTTCTGTAGCTCCAACCCATCTAACAATCCTTCGGAGACAATTCAAACATTAGTTGTGCCTAAATTCAAAGTATTGCATTTTAATAAAATTATCAAGCTATTTTCTGTTTAAGGCTTATAGTCCTCAACAAGTCTCAGGAAGAATCTGGTTACCAAAATAACAACTTGTTTTAAGTAACAGATGCGCAAGGAGGGTTCACAAGGAAATTTCTCAAAAGGACAATAGTTTATACAAGGATCATAGAAAATTCACTTTTATAAATAGATTTCAAACTTTATTTAAAGTAAAACTTTTTTCCCAAATAACATATTCCAAGTCAGTAAGATAGATCAAAGTGACACTGCAAAGCTTGAAATGGGGATGAGAGCTCAGTCTTAAATGCTCAACCAGCTGCACCCCCATGAAGCATTTGATAAATTCACTCTACTTCTAGTGCCCTTTTTATGTATCATTCTGACACCAATTTTAAAATTTATGATTAAAAGAAAGAGCTGCCTTTCAAAATAGAGTCTGAAACTAGCTTTATAGTACTTCATTTGAACATTCACATGCGTAAGCATCAGACTTGCTGGGAAGATAACTGTTTGCTTCCTTGACCAGGTATGCACATCAATCCTTGGGAGAAAGAGAAAAAAACATTGATTTAATTTTTTAAACAAATTTCAACTTTTATTTTTAGACATAAGAGGGTACATGTGTAGATTTGTTACATGGAAATGTTGCATGATGATAAAGTTTGGAGTATGGATCCCGTCATCCAAGGTAGTGAGCATAGTACTCAATAGGTAGTTTTTGAACTCCCCCTTCTAACAGTTCCCATTGTCTTTTGTTCATGTGTTGTTTCCATATTTATGTCTATGTGTGCTCAATGTTTAGCTCCCACGTATAAGTAAGAATATGCAGTATTTGGTTTTCTGTTCCTGCATTAATTCTCTCAGTGTTAAGACTTCTAACTGCATCCATGTTGTTGCACAGGACATGATTTTATTCTTTTTAATGGCTGCATGGTATTCCATGGTGTATATATACCACATTTTCTTTATCCAGTCTACCATTGATGGGCACCTAGGTTGATTCCATGTCTTTTCTATTGTGAATAGGGTAACAATAAACATATGAGTGAATGCATCTTTTTGGTAGAATGATTTATTTTCCTTTGAGTATATACCCAGCAGTGGGGTTGTTGAGTCAAATAGTAGCTCTGTTTTAAGTTATTTGAGAAATTTCCAGACTGCTTTCCACAGTGACTGGACTAATTTGCGTTCCCACCAACAGTGTTCCCTTTCCTCTGCAGTCTCACTAGCATCTGTTGTTTTTTGACTTTTTAATTATAGCCATGTTGACTGGTGTGAGATGGTATCTCACTGCAGTTTTGATTTGCATTTCTCTGATGATTAGTGATGCTGAGCATTTTTTCATGTTTGCTGGCCGCTTGTATATATCTTCTTTTGAGACTGTCTATTCATGTCCTTTGCCTATTTTTTTTTTTTTTTTTTTTGGTAGAGTTGGGGTTTCACCATGTTGTCCAGGCTGGTTTTGAACTCCCAACCTCAAGTGATCTGCCTGTCTCGGCCTCTCAGAGTGCTGAGATTATAGGAGTGAGCCACTGTGACCAGACCCTTTGCCTATTTTTAATTGAGTTATTTGTTTTTTGCTTGTGGAATTGTTTAAGTAGAATGCTTCAAGAGAGTGATAACTAAGCTAAAATTTGAAGAATGAGTTGGTAATTATGGATAAGTGAAACATGTCCAAAGGAATGGAGATAAGAAACACTAACTTGGTAAGAATTTAGTATGTTCCAAGTAGGTACAAAGACAGAGGGATAGTTTGTGAATTAGACAAGTGCCATATCTTTTAAGGCATTAAATACTAAGAAAAGAATTTGAGCTGTATCCTGAACAAATGCAGAGCTAATAAGGAATTTAATGAAGAAAATTGCATTTTAGAAAGATTGCTCTAGGGTGGAGAATGAATTGCAGTGGGGCAAACTGAAAATATGGTGACAATTTAGGAAATAAGAATACAGGAAGTAATTGCCATAATCAAGTGTGAAGTGATTAGATCATGAACTAAGAACATAACAGTAGATATAGAAGGGTGGAATGGGGGTAGATTCAAGAGACAATTTGGAAGTAGAATCTATCAGAATTGTGTAAGCGGATTGTGGCAGAGATTTTGAGGGGCAAAGATGAGTATAGACAGCACCTCTTTTCTTCTAGTTTGAGTGATTACTTTTGAAGATTAATATTCATCAAGATGGCAAAATGCAAGAAAAGGTGCCACTTTTGTAAGGAAATAATGATTTAGACATATTAATTTTAAGATCTTTGGAGTTTTTAGGTGAAGATGGCTCATACATAGTTGGATACACAGATCTGGAGTTTAGCTAAGAGGTACAAGCCAGAGAAATATGTTTGGAGCCAATAATAACATACATAGGCAGCAGTTGAAGTTTTGAATGAGAATAAAAGCCTCCAGGAAGAATATATAAAGGAGAGAAGCTAGGGTAAATAAAAGAGCCCAGGAGGACAACAAATTTGAGACTTAGACAGAGACAGTAGAGTATACAAAGGAGATCGGGAGGAAACAGCAGAAGAGATTAGAGAAACCAGAAGAATGAGTTAGAGAATCCAAAGGAGAAAATGTTTCATAAAGGACAAATTAGGAGCATTAAGTATCGCAAAGGTCAAGTAATAGAAAATGTTTAGAATGCCCATTGGAACTGGGAGCTAAAGAAAGTCACTGATATTTTGGGGAAATAGTCAATGAAAGAGATGAAGTTGACATTGAATGTCAAATAGTATGTCCATAAAGGAGAAATGAGATGGTAGCTCGTGGAAGGGGGTGGCTTGAGGTTAAAACAAGGGATCTTTTGGCTGGGGCGTGGTGGCTCAACGCCTGTAATCCCAGCACTGTGGGAGGCCAACGAGGGCGAATCACGAGGTCAGGAGTTCAAGACCAGTCTGGCCAACATGGTGAAACTCCATCTCTACTAAAAATACAAAAAATCAGCTAGGCATAGTGGTGGGCGCCTGTAATCCCAGTTCATTGGGAGGCTGAGGCAGGAGAATCACTTGAATCTGGGAGGTGGAAGTTGCAGTGAGCTGAGATAGCACCACTGTACTCCAGCCCTGGGTACAGAGAGAGTGTTTCAGAACAACAACAAGGGATCTTTTTTTTTTTTCATGGTGTAAAATGCCCACTTATTTTCTCACAGATTCGTGTATTACTCAACTGTTTTCTGCTGAGGGTCTCTCAAGGCTGAAATCAGGGTGTCAGGCTGGCTCTCACATGCAGGATCTGGGGAAGACTACATTTCCAAGTTCTTTCAGGTTGTCACAATTCAGTTCCTTATATTTTCTCATGTTTATAGGACTGAGGCTCCTGTTTTCTGGTTGAAACCATCCTATAGAGGCCATGTTGATTTCTTCATTCTGCAGACTCCTCCATCTTCAAGGCTGGAGTGTGTTGAATCTCTTTTATGTTTCACTTCTCTCTGACTTGCTCTTTTAGCTTTAATAATTATAAAAATTCTAAATTTTGATTTCACATATTTGCCATCTTAATCACTTTTGAGTGTACAGTTCAGAAGTGTTAATTATATTCACATTCTTATGCAACCAATCTCTAGAACCTTCTCATGTCACAAAACTGAAACTCTATTATTTTAAATAACAATTTCTCATTTCTGTCTCCTCCCAGCCCCTGACAACCATCATTCTACTTTCTGTTTCCAGGAGTTTGACTACTCTAGGTATCTCATCTAAGTGGAATCATATAACATTTGTCTTTTTGTGATTTATTTATTTCACTTAATATGATCTCCTCCTGGTTCATCCATGTAGCATATGTCACAGTTTCCTGGGAAGGGAAAATATGAAAAAGCAATGGACAGAGCAGGCCACAGGAAAGGAACTAGCCCAGGTGTTGAGATTAGAGAGGTCCTACTTAAATTTCTACCAGCTGAGAGTCATTTATTTGATCTTCAATATCTTTTGCCTCTTCAACCTCTCAAGTAAAAAGCAAATATACCTAGAGATGAGTAAACTTTTAAATATCCAAGGGTTGACTGACTAGGTGGCTGTTGGTTGAAATCAAGACAGATAGGTTTCTCAAAAAGGAAAATTAAGAGTTCCAGTGGGGGATGAAGAAGAGGTGCAGACTAGTGAGAGTCAGTAGGTCAGACTGTTGTTGGAAACCATCCTTCTTAGGAATTCTGTGGACGTCCTCTAGCTTGTCTTAGAATGCAACTTATGATCTCACTTAGGAACATTCGCAACTTCATTCCATTTGGTGCAGGTACCTATTCTCTTTACATTTAAGAAGACACTGGCAACAAAGGAAGACGGCTTATAAAAACCCCATTTAGAGGGAAATAGATGGAAAGTAAGTACTTTCATGGATAATTAATACTAAGAGTAGATCAGTTAAACCCCAGATTTCAAACACAGTCTTTCCCAATTTTCCATTCCGGTTTCCCATTGGGAAACTGGGAAAGACTGCATTTGAAATCTGGGGTTGAGCTTTGCAAGGGGTGTGCCCTCAGGGGTCTGATGAGATACTGTCCATATCTTTAGCTATGAACCTCTTTTTTGACCTCTTGTACACTCAGCTTCTTGACATCTCTGTTTAGATGACTAACAGGAATCTCCAAGTCAACATTTCCAGTACTTCACTCGATTTCCCATCTCTCTCCCAAATCTGGTCTCTCCTACTCTTCCTGAGTTCAGAAAATGTCTCTAGCATAACAATCCAATTCCCTTTTTTCTCGTGCAATTTATTAACACGTTCTGTTTTCTATCATGACAGACATTTACTTCCTCCCATCTCCATGGACTACCTAGTCCAGGCATTGTAATTTCTCACTTGAACTACTGCAGTTGCCCCTAACTGGTCTTCTGCTCCATTTTTGCCAACCTGTAATCAACTGTCCAAACAGCAGCCTCAAAATTCTTCAATGTCTTTTCACTGTAGTTGGGATAAAATTAAAATTCTCTACAACAGGTGCTGGGCCCTAGTAGCATCTCTGACCTCATCAACTGTTTTCTCTTCCCTTACCTCTTTCCAGCTGCATCTGCCTCCTTTCCATTCCTTGTCCTCACTCTCGCCCCACCAATTTTGATCTCATCTTAAGGCTCTTCTGGGATTCTCTTCCTCCAAATCCTGTCATTGCTGTCTCATTATTCTAGTCTCAGCTCAAATGTTTCCTTCTTAGAAAGCTGTTCCTGACCACCCAATCTAAAGAAATCTCTCACCTGACTCACTCTATGCTATGTCACCCTCTTAAATTTTTCTTCATGAGTCTTTTCCCTATCTAGAATGATTTTTTATTTGTATGTTTATCATTTAAGTGAAAAATCCAAGGGGAAAATATTGCATCTGTCTCATTTCTATATTCTCAGAATATAAGATCATGTCTGGTACAAAGTAGATGCTCAATAAATGTGTTGCCTGCATAAGTGAATTCTTTCCAGGCAGGTTGGTTGAAAATTGCTGGTGAATGAAGCAGATGGTAAGCAGGGAGCCCTATTCTGAGAATGGATTTCTACTTTTGTGAAAAGATGAAACGTGAACATTTTATTCAACGAATTAACAAAAACAGTTCTGGACTCTTCCGGTTACAGGGCAAGTGTGTTTGAAGGTGAAAACAATGTGGTCTTGATCTCTTTTCCTGGCTTTGCAAAGAACAAGGAAGATGAAATCAGTGATTTCAAAATGAGTCACTGGAAACAAGTGTTTTTCAAAGAACACACCTTGAAGTTTAAACCAGGTGACAGTGAAAGAGGAAGAAAAACATGATGGTATTTTAGACCTTGTAAACTTTTCAGCAGTTCAGAGGAGGTTTGTCATTTAAAACAGGTACACTAAATCATGGGCTATGGCACCCTCAAGGAACGAGTGATTCTGGGTACCTGTGGATGGCTGCTTTCCTGATAACTCATGGTTAACTTGTAATTGCTGTAACTGATTTTTTTTTTAATGGAAAACATTCTAAGATTTTCCCTTGATTAAGGGAGACAGTGGAATAAACATGGACTTTAGGGCAGGATAGACCTGGGCTATGTCCAAGTTCTGCAACTAAAAAATTCTATGACGTTGGCACTTACGCTGAGATGCCAGTTCTTTATATCTGTAAGATGGGACTAATGATAGCTCATTGAAGGGCTGTGTGATGAAATAAAACAGTGATTGTAAAAATGTCATTATACATAACAGAAATTTTAGACATGGTAAATATTGAAGCTACTAGAAAAGTATGCTCTTTAGAGATATTGATCAACATATATCCTTTTCTAATGCTTCATTGTCAACTTATGAACAGATAAATTCTGCGATGTCTCGTTAAAATAGCTGTAGATGCATGTGATATAAAACATGAGCTCAAATATGTGCCAACACCACCAGCAGCATTAAAATTGTGCTTTTCTGAAAACATTTCTGATATCAGATTGTTTTCATCCATTTGCCTTTCTCTCACGACAGTTAAGTGAGACATGGTGAAATTCATGACTTCCAGGTCAGCTTTACATGGCCACTTTCATACAAAATCAATTAGTCAATTAAAGAGTGCTCTTTCAGAACTAGACTTCTGATCCCCCCAAAAAGCCTCTCTTGTCTGTGTTGATGCACTCTTTGACAGGATTGTGTTTTCTAAGTTTCTTCCATGAACCCAAGAGATATTCCAGTGGAAAAGGATTCTGTGATAAAATACTCTTGGGAGTTTGATTCACAGTGCACAGGGACAACTTCAAGATTCTGAAATATCGTAAAGCAAGACAAAACATTTAATTTGGATCTAGTATTTCTTAAACAATTAGACTATAATTTTTCTTTAACAAAACACCTGTTAACAGGAAATTCACTTGCTACAGAACACATTTGAAGTAACACTGCTGTAAGAAAATGTTCCATTTCTTAAGAAAACAAGCACTTTATGGTTGTCTCTGGAAGGAGAAGCTCTTGTAGAAAGGAGGAGATATCATTCTGATCCTGAAGTTTTATCACTTCCCAAGGTAGGAAAGTGCCATATCATGTAGGGCATTGCATACTGTGCATTCCCTGGGGAACATTTTGAAAATGTGGAGGCACTTTTGTCTTCTAGCTTGATCATACTTGAGCATTTACTTATCAAAGATCATTATCATCAACTATTTTCCTTTGATAATAATAGTTTAATACTTACACTGATTTCTTCATATGTGTAGATAGGTTATATTATCTTTGAATTTTATTTTAGTACAGCAAAGGGAGGATCACAAAATATTTGTTCTAAGAAGGTGTTGTTCCTGTAGTAGGGGTGGGAATCACTCATTTAGGGATTTCTTTTTTTTTCTACTGTCAGCTCCACACAGGTATGCAAGTGTCAGGAGGCTCTTGTCCTTCTTTTAATTTTGTCCCTAGCAAAACAAAACAAAATTTTGCTAACTGCTCAAGGAGAAAAGCAGGGAAATAAATATGGACAGTTGGAAGAAATCACACTAGGTAGAATCTAAACAGTCTGGCCCATAAGATGTGACTTGCTACAGCATCTTACAGAATCTGTCCCAGAGCCTGTGTGTTCCAGAGATAAATAAATGACTTATTTGAATCTCTAACTTTCTAGTACTTGGCTTATTTCTGTGAGTTGGTTATTAATTTTTAAATGTATCATCCAAAAAAAAAAAAAAAAAACTTTCTTAGATATTGACATCCTCCAAAGCCCATGGAGGGTTTTCTAACATGAGACAGTCTTACTTTTCCCCTTGTATTTATTATAATTGGGTTCAGTGTCTTGTGGAAGAAAACCCAAATATGGCAGCTTAAGTCAGAACGTTTTGTTGTCTCATGTAAAAACAGGAGATTACCATCCAGGAGTGGTATGAACAAACTGCCTCCAATTTCTTCTCTGCCATCCGTTGAGGGTGTTCTGTATGGTCCAAGAGGTTTGTTGAAGCTTCAGTTGTTGTCCATATCAGCTAAAAGAAGGAAGCAAAGAAAGGAGAAGATCGTGCCTTTTCCCTTTTTGGACACTTTCCAAAGATGTATACACCACGTCTTTGACCAGAACTTGGTCATATGGTTGTACCTATCTGCAAAGATGACTAGGAAATGTAATCTTCATTTTAGGAGCCCACAAACCCAGCTGACATTAGTGGGTTCCATAATAGTTGGGATATAATGTCACCCCCATTTTCCAAAGTAGCCTCATTTATTCTGGTTGCAAATTTCCAGATTTACCTCTTACTTATACGACTGACTTTAGAATTGACTTCAGACACTTCAGGTGTGACCAGTCCCTTTTATAGGTGTAAAAGTTATGCAATAACTTATTTTAATATAATAGGAGCATTTATATGATAGAAAATGTTTCTGTACTTTAATGGTTTAAGAAATGTATTGTCATGTGAGTACAACTTACTTTTCCTCTGATTTCTCCACTACTGACAGTGAAAACATCTTCCAAATATTCGTCTTCTACTTGCAGCTTTTCTTATGAGATGTGAATTAATAATTCTTTTTCCAACTCTATTTAGCCTTTTGATGCCATACCTTTGTATGAAACATCAAAATTAGCCCTGATAAAAATGTACATGATTCAGTCAGCTTCAGTTATTCATAAAACATTATAATTTTCCATTGAGCATTGAACCAGAAAGGGAATAATTATGATGTTATATGGCTGAAAACATGAAAAAGTAGTGTAGATTTTTGTTTGTGGAAGATGCATCTTTACTATATGTCTGCGTGCTCAGAAAAACTGTTGTAGCTTCCTCCTCTGGGCATCAGTGTCATAGAGGATAGATAAGCAATACTGTCTGGATTGACTTGCATGTGTCAGTGTTCCTCTGGCTTCTCAATGTAAACTTTATGTCCTCAAGTTCTCCAGCCTTTAAGGCCACACTTAATCTGAATAATAATACTAATGATAATAATAATAATAATAATAATAATGTGGGAATCCTTTCCGCATGCACAGAAAATGTAGTATCTTCTCATAACCCATCCCACACTTTTCTCAGAATCCCCAAGGAACGCTCACGTGCCCCACAAATCTATCCTGGTCGTGTTATCTCCCTTCAACTGGTCATTTTGTTCCAGATGACTTCTCTGTGCTGGGCAGCCTTTGCTGTTTTGTAAGCAACTTCTCATGGCTTCTGCTGATTTCCTTGCACTGATTCATCTCATCACAGAAACAGGCCCCTCTCTTAATTCCCAGAAGGCATTGGCTTGGCTGGAATAGTTAACAAAAGTGATCAATGACTTGGGAAATACAAAGAAAAGAGAGAGAGGGAAAGCTTAAGCCTTTCCACATGCATTGCTACTCCTGGAGCCCCTAGCTTATTGCCTGCAGAAGGAAATGCCCTCCCCTCACTTTCTCTGCAGGCCTTTGGGAGGTCCTTCTTTCTCACAAGAGTGCCTTTGCCCATGCTCCCCTCTACCCTGCCCCTCCCCCAGGATAAACAAACAAGCAGAAATACAGCGGTCAAGTTCAAGATAGAGCAACTGGGTACATATAATCTGTTTTCTCTTTTAAAATTTTTTAATACATTTTAGATTTTTACACTTTGACTTCCATTTAAAAAATACAATTTAAGTCAAGGAGTGGCTTCGCTAAGATGCCAAGCTTTTTTTTTTTTTTTTCCAATATGGTGCCAGCAAGGTTACTGTTATGGCTCAGTTTTGTCATTAGTTTTGACTTGATGCCGCGAACAGGGAACACCTCCACAGACTGTTAAGTTGTGTACCGGGTGCTGTGGCTTTGATGAGACCCCATGAATATTTCAAGGAGAATGGGGTATAGGCTTCTCCTCTTTTCCCACCACATGTGGGCACACATCTGCTGTGTCCTGCTGGCGCTCTCCTTGGTCTCCCATGGCCTTGGCCACATTTCCTCGGTCATTCCCCTGGCAAGCCTTTTACACAGCGTGGGGGTGTCTGCTGCTCACCACGCCGATACCACATCCAAACTTTTTACCAAACGTCTTTACCACTGCCTCCACATTTACTCACATTTGTCATTCCCGCTCTCTTTTTTTTCTGCTTTCTGTCTTTCTAGCCTCTCGCATTTCCTGTCATTTTACTCATATTTCTTGGATAATGAAATGTATAGGTATTGCCATCCAATGAAAGTTTTTCTTCCATTTCATAGCCACAGGATGAGTTAGATCCTAAGCATTTCTGACTCTTTCATTTGATGTTGGCTGTTCTCAGAAATTGCTTCTCTACAACTGAGAGATTTTTGCTTTGTTTTGTTCAAATAGTTTAGTCATTTTTGAACCTGGAGCTGTTCCAGAAGTCTAATGGATCCAGAGGCCTCCACTTAGCCAGGGTTTTGCTATTTATCAATTATTATAATGGTGCTTGGTATTCAACATGTGCTGTGTACCAGAATGTACAGACCTGAATTAGGGGTGATGTTTTCCAGGAAAGTCTAATTCAGTCATGGGAAAAGTATGTCTTTGGGTTGTTAATTCTCCAGAAGAATGCATTTCTGTTTCTCCATTATAAATTGGCAAGGGTGGTGAAAGGGATTCTGAATTGGTTAAAAGTGATTTAGGATTTAAAATTAGCGTGAAGAAAATATAAAATTGTTAAGAAACATTCTAGATATAAAAGGTGAAAACAGTGAGGACTGGGAAAAAGCTGGCATTAGTTGGTTTTTTTTTTTTTTTAATTGTAAGTAACAAAAATTCAAGTAAAATTGACTGAAGGAAATAGGAGATTATTTGCTTCATGCGACTAGAAAGAGTGAAGTGTGGCTGGCCTTACAGCTGGGGACAAGGATTCTCTCTGCGTCTCTCCTGTCTCCACTCCCCTTTGCCCTTTTCTCCTGTGGCAGATAGATTTTCTCTATGCCACGTGGCCAAGGTAGCTCATGTGACTTACTCATTGCTCCATACTCTTGACTTAATAAAAATCTTCCCAGCTCAGTGACTGTGAAGAAATAAGCGGTGAACTTTTCTCCTCCTGTTTGAATCCATACAAATTGCAGCGAAAGGTTCTGTTGGCACAGCTAAGGTCCTGAGCCTGTCACAGGCTATATCCAGATTATACCTGCCCTGGCTCTGGTCACTGGCCCAGCCCTGTGGTAGGTGGTGTGAGTGTGTGTGTATGTGGGGGGTGGGGATGGGCTCGGGTGAGTGGGTCACCATAACTGGCAGTTTTCACAGAACTGGATTTTCTTCTGAGTGGGTAGAAGAAGTACCTGGGAAAGGAAAAAGAGATTTTAGGCAGACCAAACAACTATATTCACTGCAAGGATGAAGAAAGTAACTAAATTGTTAAACTTTGGAAAGAATGTAAATAGAAAGTAGGATAATGATACAAAAATACAGGAGGAAAAGAACAAATTTGTGGGAGGATATGAAGTAATGATTATGCCAATGATAAAATATTTCAAGATTATCCTGAATGTTTGAAGTTTTTAGGCATTATAGAATATAGTTAATATTAAGATGTATTATTAAAAGTAGGATGAGCTTGGCACGGTGGTGTGCACTTGTAGTCCCAGCTACTTGGGAGGCTGAAGCAGGAGGATCCCTTGAGCCCAGGAATTTGAGGTTATAGTGAGCAAGCTATGATTGTACCACCACACTCCAGCCTGAGTGACAAAGTGAGGCCCTGTCTTTAAAAAGAAAATTAAGATAAACTAAAGTAAAAATGGTTCATGGACTAAAGTAATGTATATTGATAAAAACATAAATTGTCTCAAATAGTTGATTTAAATTTTATCTACTTGCTGGCTTAGAATGACATTAGGTGGGTATCCTGGAAGACTCAATCTTCTATGTGGATTTTCAGTGGATTTTTAGTAGAAGGGTATTCCATGAGAAATAAAGAAGAACCAGAGGTGGGAGTTTGATCTGACAAGATATGGCTTCTAAAAGCTGGCAAGCATGATGATGAACTAAACCAGAATGACTATCTGTGATCCACATGGCCAACTACAGACAGCCTGAGCACCAAAGGAAATTTCCAGAGAAGACACAAAACAGCCTCATTTGGACTGAGGCTTATGCTAATGTCAGGAATTACACAAGCAACACAATACAGGGAAGTGTGGCCTACATTTGGCACTGTAAGGTCCAAAAGTTCATGGATTATTCTTTCCTGAGGAAACAAACAGTAGGAAATCAAATGAGGTAAAAGGAAAGTTACTCAGTGAGAGCAAAGCTGAACTTCTTTAGGGTTCCTCATTAAGTAAATCCATATATATAACCTCTGGAGATGGTAAGACTGTTACAAATATCCACTCCATCCCACCATCTCAACTGATATAAGATGCTAACATCACTTCTCATCCTGAATCAGGATCTTCACCTACCTTCATGATACAGTGAAACACCACCACCTGTCTATGCTGATGAATTAGTGTACTAAAACGGAAACAGAGTGGGCTCCAAATCCTAACGTTACCACTTGGACATGACACAGTCATTTAAATGCCCAAGCTTGGTTTTCCCACTTTGGGAATGGGGAAACCTAGGATTAAGAACCTAGATCTTCTATTTTTAATACAGTGCACTTTCCCATGAATAACATTATTTTTCTCTCAGCATGATAGTTGTGCACACTGAATGAAGCATTCACAAAATTGCTGCATAAAGTATAGACAGAAAGGGAGGTAGCATTTATTGAGCAGCTACTATGATGTAGGCATTTGAGGTGCAAGAATGACTAAGACATGGTCCTGCCCCTGAGGGTTATATTAGACAGACAGACAGCTTTCTCCACCATCAAATGTCCACATCCTAATCTCCCAAACCTGTGAGTATGTTAACTTACATGCAAAAGGAACTTTGTAGGTATAGTTGTTAGGATTTTGAGATTGGAAAATTATCTTGGATTAAATCTTTTTTTTTTTTTTTTTTTTTTT
>NW_016107651.1:830228-844515 GCF_001604975.1 Cebus imitator | reverse complement strand
GCGCCACCATGCCCAGCTAATTTTTTGTATTTTTAGTAGAGATGGGGTTTCACCATGTTGACCAGGATGGTCTCGATCTCTTGACCTCGTGATCCACCCGCCTCGGCCTCCCAAAGTGCTGGGATTACAGGCTTGAGCCACCGCGCCCAGCCTTGGATTAAATCTTGATGGGTTCAGTGTCATCACAAGGGTCCATATGAGGGAAGGAGAGAGTCAGGAGAAGCAGAGGCACAGAGAAGGATCTGTGACAATGGAAACAGAGATCAGAGTGAAGAGTCCAAGAGCCAAGCAATGTAGGCAGCCTATAGGAACTAGACAAGGCAAGGAAATGGATTTTCTTCTGGAGCCTTCAGAAAGAATGCAATCTTGTCAACACCTTGATCTGAGCTATTAGACCCATTTTGGACTCTATCCCCATGCCCCCAAATAGTAAGATGAATTTTTGTTGTTTTAAGCCACTAAGTTTGTGGTAATATGTAACAGCGGCAATGGGAAGCTCATAGAGTGGCTTGAAATGTACGGGATGAAGGGATCCATAATCAGGGAATGTCAATTCAGTATTGTAGATGCTATGACAGGGGTGTACACAGGGTGTATGGGAGAATAGGGGTAGTGCTCCTCACCCAGCCTGTGTGTGTGTTAGAGTTCAAGGAAGGCTTTCAGACTTAGATGAGCTTGGTCATGAAGAAATTTTTCTCTTGCCTGTGACTTTAATATCTTCCTCTCCATTGTTTTTTCCTATCAACCTATCAAAGGATCTCAAATATATAATGTTTCATTCTAAAAAGTCTTTCTCTACCTTGGCTCTCCTTTTAGGTGTCTCTGTAAGGAGTTATGAGTAATGAGGATGGGGAGGTAGCTAGGCCTTACATGCTGTGATAATGTGCTTGGTTTTTTTAGATAAGCAATGGGGAGCCATCAAAGGTTTTTGAGTAAGGGATAGACATTTAGTTTTAGAAATATCACTCTGACAGTATGTGGAGGAGGATTTGAAAGCAATAGCGACTCTGGGAAGCCTGCTAGAAGCATTCCTCACCTGTAAAAGATGCGTGATAAATATTGCTGTCTCTCAGGATTGTGTGAATTAAGCAGAAATTGGAAGAAATACTTTCAAAGACTACATATACAGGACTGTACAAATATGGTTTCTTTTGTTTTATCAAGAAGTGCTTTGTTACTTCTCAGGAAATATCATATATTTCTATTCACTCTGTCATGGAGAATCATAGGATATTGGAGCTGGGCAGAATGTGAGCTGGAAAGAATCTGAGAGCTCTTAGATGATACAATCATTTTATTTACACATTGGAACTTGGAGGCTAAAAGAATTAAAAGCAACCTGCCAAGAGCATTCAGTGGCAGGGTGGAGCTGCAACTTAGAACTCCTGATGTCTAACCTAGGACTTTTCTCAGTACACCAATGCTTCTCAAGCTGTTTTTCTCATCCCATGAGATGATCCTGGAGTGGAGGGAGAATCTATTATTAAAGAATTTTGAGGCAATAGGAAAAGAGAATGAAAAATCTCAGAAAATGCAAATAGTTGCATCTTTTACTTCATCACGTATATTAACATCTTAAAGTTTCTAAGAACACCTGTGCTAAAGAAACTTGTTTAACTTATAATTCTCCATTTCACGACTTAGTTGACTATAGAAACCCCCCTTTTTGTTTTTGTTTTTGCATACGGCCTTTTGGGAGCTGCAGGTGTCACTCTTTAGGGAACCCCTTCCTTCCCTCCCTGCATAATTTCTCTCAATTTCTCCCTTTCATTTTCTTTCTTTCTTTTTCATTGTTTGTTCACAAAATTCCCAGCAGAAGTTGAGGCAGCTTATATAATTTGTTTTTCAAAAGACTTAAGTGGGGGGATGAGCATTTGTTTACAGTGTTTACTAATCTCATTTTATTAATGCAAATTCTGACTTTCATTTTATTAAAAAAATCAGTGTTTACTATTTTCTCTCCTTCCTCTCTATGCACATGCACGATTCTCTACATTGATCACTTAGCTAGAGAAACATTGACTCCAGTTAGAAATTAGTGTGCTTTAACTCAATCTGATAAATAGAATGCATTTTTGGTGGGGGAATAGTTACTAATTGTATATGTTTACAAGTTATAGTAAATATAATAATAAGGCATACCTTATTACCATTGCTTAATCATACCATTTATACAGTCCTTCCACATTTTTTTCATGCTCCTAGTGCCAATCTCCTAAAATCAGCAGAATAGCTGCTTTATATGCTCATGTTGCAAATGGGAGTCTGTGACTCAGAAGGATTAGTGACTAGTGCTAGTACCCAGAGCGTGGCAGACGGGGAGAAGATGTGTCTTGTCCACAGTGATCCAATGGTATTGATTTAAATGCCTACCAAATGGTTCATAAAGGAGTTTAAAAATTTAACTTCCTAAAGAGTTGGCTTACACAAATGTGGAGACTAGGAAGTCCAAAATCTTCAGGGTAGGCCCTCCAGCTGGTGACCCAGGGAAGAGCTAATGTTGCAGCTCAAGTCTGAAGGCCATCTGGGGCACGATGCCCTCTTCCTTTGGGGACCTCTGTCTGTTTATTCTTAAGGCCATCAGCTGATTGGATGAGGCCCACTCATGTTATGGAGAGTAATCTGCCTTATTCAATGTTTACTGATTTAAATGCTTAATCGACTTACATCTCATCAAAAAATACCCTAACAAAAAGCATTTAGACTGTGTCTGACCAAATGTCTGAGTACAATGGCCTAGGCAAGTTGACATGTAAAATTAACCGTCACATCAAGTAACAGATGTTCATGAGTGACATAACTCCCTCAACCTAGACTGAGTGAGTGTTGTGTCTCTTGAGGGCCAAAGTCCTCTTTGCTGTTTCACAGTCAAGAACCAAGAATGGTGAAGAAATAATGCCAACAGGGAACAGGATATAGAGAGGCTTATCGTTCTAAAAGCTTGGATGAGAGTGGTCAAGAATGACATATTTTATTTTAAGGAGGCCAGATCTTTTCTAGTAAGATTGATGGTTACTACTCAGCCTCAAAAACTATCAGAGCTGGGGTAGGCCCTAGAGTTTTCTAGTTCAGCCCTTTCAACAGAAAGTTGAAGTGAAGGCTTGAGCCAAAGGCTTCCTTTAAAGAACAGACTGAGAGAAGTCAAGTCCTTGAGTCCTTGTCCAGTGTCACTGATTTTAAAATACTGAATTCCATGGGACTCTTAAATGGCATTCTGGGGCTAGGCATTCACTGGCAATACATCACAGTCAGGCAGATCTTAATGGAAAGGGAGTCATTAGAGGATTTGGCTAATTGAGTTTTTGAATGAACAACGTCTTCAGTTGGAAAACTAATGAGAAACAAGGGGTGTTGGAAAAGAGTCTGGCTGAGCTTTATTTGGGTACAGACTAAAATAAGGTTTTCCCTCAATGACTATTGTCTTTACCAGAATCACTGTTCACATGCAATTTAAAAGCCCTTAAATATTAGCTAAACTAATATTTTGATAGTTGAGAAATTAGAAGTGTGATAAAAGCCTATATATAATTTTCAGGGCTGAGAAAATTCTCTAAACACCACTATAAGCAAGTGTTTCTGAGTCTGTATCTAAGATTACTGAGTTCTTCAACTCTATTTCCTGCCAGTTAGCAACATTGGTCTTTTTTTTTCCATAGGTTTATTGATCATTTATGTTTCTTTCATGTGAATTTCTTACTTGCAGCTTTTTAAAAAACCTGAGAAGTAAAAATTGAATATTTTCATGGCATACAGTATGATGTGCGCGTGGGTGTATACACACACCTCCACACACATCGTGGAAAGATAAATTAGCTATTTATCAGATGCATGATACCTTACATACTTATCTTTTTTGTGTGGTGAGAGCACTTAAAATCTACTGTACTAGCAATTTTCAAGTATACTATATACTGCTACTAACTACAGTCATCATGACGTACAATATAGCTCTTAAATTTATTCTTCCAAACTGAAGTTTTGTGTTTTTTGACCAACATCTCCCCAGCTTCCTACCCTATGGCCTCCGGTAACCACAATTTTCTCTCTGTTTCCAAGAGAGTGACTTTTTTAAGATTCCAAATATAAGTGAGATCATGCAGCATTTTTGTCTTTGTCTGATTCATTTTGCTTTATAATGTCCACCAGGTTCATCCATGTTGTCATAAGTGACAGAATTTCATTCCTTTTTTAAGGCTATTATTCCATTGTGTACATATACCACATTTCGTTATCCATTCATCTGCTTATGGACACTTAGGTTGATTCCATGTCTTGGCTATCGTGAATAGCCAAGTAAACATGGGAGTGCAGCTAGGACTTCAAGACATTGATTTCATATCCTTTGAATATATACCCAGAAGTGGGATTGCTGGATCATATGATAGTTTTATTTTTAATTTTTTGAGGAATCTCCATATCATTTTCTATAATAGTTGTAGTAATTTACATTCCCACCAATAGCGTACAAGGGGTTCTTTCTCTCTACATCCTCGTCAACATTTGTTATCTTTTGTCTTTTTGACGATAGCCATTATAATAGGTATGAAATAATATATCTCTGTGGTTTTAATTTGCATTTCTCTGATGATATGTGATATTGAACATTTTTTCACATACCTGTTGGCCATTTGCATGTCTTCTTTTGAGAAATGTCTATTCTTTAATTCGTTTTGAGTTGCTTTTTGTAGATAGTGTGAGTTAAGAGTCTAATTTTATTCTTCAGCATGTGGACACCCACTTTTCTCTGCACCATTTATTGAAGACTACCCTTTCCCTATGGTGTGTTTTTGGCATCTTTGTTGAAAATATTCCATTTTTTGAGTGCACTAAACTCTCTCCTATCTCAGGGCCTCTGTAAATTCTTCCTTCATTGCCTAGAATCCACTCTGGCTCCTTCTCATTCTCTAGGACTTGAGTTAAATGCCATCTCCATCCTATCCTATCTAAATTAGACCCCAAGTTGTTATTCTCTTTCAAGCCACCTGTTTTGTTTCCTTCATGGATCTTATCACAATTTATAATTATATGTCTGTTGATTGTGTGTCCCCGTGTACCCAACAGTAAGTTCCCTGAGAACAGGAACTTTATTAGACAGGGAAAAGATGGCACATGATCGAAGGACACTTTGAGCAAGGCTTAATCTTAGAGAAAGTTACACTGGTAGGGGCAATATGTAGAAATACTACAGGGGATGAGTCAGTTCCCCAGAACTAGTAAAAGCGAGGCCATTGCCACCCTAGGTCTCTGGGGTTAAGTAAGAGAAGGCAGCAGTCAGTGGATCTGGAGGGAGAAATTTATATGCAGAGGAGCATCCTGAACAGAGCAGGCCCTTTTGAGAGATGTGTCAGGGCTGGCTAGCAGAATTGGCTGTAGAGTTAGTCAACCAAGCTGACTCCACAGAGAGGGGGCCAGGTTCACAGATAGCCCAACTTCATTTTCCTTCTCCCTCCCAGTTTCTACTGGGAACCTGAGGGCAAGGAAACCCACTGATATCATCTGGCAGAGATAGGGCAGAAAAAGGTGGAGGGTGGTCATGAAAGATATCCAGTATAAGAATTACACCTGCTTAATTCACCTTTACCCCTAGTGCTGAGCACAGGGCACTGTTTATCATACTTTATCTGCATTTATTCATAAATGCAAACAGATAAATAAAACAAATTTGTTTCCTAGTGTGTGTTTTATTATAAGTTCCTTCTCCAATTGTTATTTTTAAGAAGATGCTGCCGCTGTTGGCCCGATTCAAGTTAATTTGAACACTTTTAAGTAGATGGGCCTTCAAGGCATCTTTGTTTGAGGAAGGAGAACTTGATGGAATAGAAGGCAGCAACCACATATTAGGGAGCCAGCCAGAGGCTGCCAAAGCTAGAAATATTCTTCAAGGCTGCCAAGGCTAGAAATATCCTCGCCCTTTAGAGAACAATAGCTGGCTTTTAAATATTCTGGTATTATACTAGGGAACAAACACACGGCTGGATATGGAGTCAGGATGCACATGCTTTGCATGGGAAGGAGGAGAGAGAATGACAGTTATTACTTTCGCTCACATTTCCCCAGTCCCTTTCCTCCATCCGAATGGCAAGGATATGATGCAAACTGAAGCAGCTGCTTGGGACCCAGATATGTACCCTTGTGTTCAGGACAGCAGACTGATTACCGCTGGACTGTCCCATAACAGAAATAAACTTTATCTTAGGCCATTATCTTGTCTCTTTGTGACAGCAGCTCAATCTACATCCTAACTAAAGTAGAGAGATTCCAGAGGATTAAGATAGTCAGGCTCCCAGCAGGGTTTGTTTTGAGTGAGTTTGAGAGTCTTTCTCCAAGAGGAATTCAAAATAGAAGAGAGCCTTAAATAGAAGTGGTGTCACTGGGAGTTTTAGTGTGAAGTTAAAAGGATGTCAGTTACCATTGCTTTGTGGTCTAAAGTGGACATGAAGGAAGCAATTCATAGTGAAGGTGGCATGGATCCACTCTATGTGATGGCATTGGCACCCAGCGACCATTGGAGCAGCTGGGGTTATAATGTTGGTGTCAGGAGTCAGGTGGGAAGTAAGAAAAGGCGTAGATGGTGGCATATCTGGAGATAGTTAATTTTGAGTAGAAGGGCATGGTTTGAAAGTTCATTGAGCAGATTCTGAGTAAAAAAAATACCTTAATCCTTACCTAGTTTCTTACTCCAATTGTACCTTAGAGTAGTGACCCTGGAAAATTCCTGTCACTTTGCCTACTTATGATAGAAAAAGTTTAGACTGAATGAAAATCATTGTGCTTTGGCTAGAGAAGGCTGAACTCAGATGTCAATGAGAGAGGAGAAAACCTTGCTGCCCTGAGAGGCCTGCTGGTCGGTGGGGAGGAGCAGAGCCGTGTGTCACTAGGAACTTAATTTGCTCATTGCCTCAGACTTGACCGGTTCCCTCTGGGGCTTAATCAAGATAAAAGAACTCACAGGAGATGAATATGTTAATCAGAATTTGAATTATTCGTTTGTAAAGTAGCTATTTCTTTCCAGTGACTGAATTTTATATAATTATCATCCATGCCCCCTGTTTCTGTTATTAAAGTATATAGGAAACTGAGTTGCTGTATTTCTATGATTTTAAAATGTTAACTAATAATTAGATAGCACCATGGGTTAATTGCTATTTTTGGAAAACAAAACTAATACCACATTAAATGTGCTCATTGGAAGATGCTTACAAATGTCATAAATGTAAAAATGTGAAAACATATACATCACTTTTTAGAAATGACAAAATGCTATAATAATACGGTTGTTCCTTCATGAGAAGAGGTTCAGAGGAAATAAGGTGCACTCTCCAGTCTGTGGACCCCAGACCAAAAGAACTGGGGAGGCATTTGGAAAAAGGAGTGCCAGGCTTGCTCTCCTGGGAGAGCAAGTGTGCTCTAGTGGAGAGAGGTAGGATGTATGATATGGACAAAGTATATTCAATTTGGAATAATTTGAACTCCATTTTTGTAACATAGGACATAACATTTTGTTTTAGTTTCAAATTAACATGAAGAAGAATGAAATTTTAGTGTTTAAATAAATAGAATATTCTTTAATTCAAAAAATATTTTCCTGCATACCTGTCTCATGCCAGGTACCATGTTAGATGCTGGGGACACCATGATGAGCTAGACAGTCTCTTCTTGTATGGAGGTGAGAGTTCAGTGATAAAAGTTGATAAAAGCAGGCTCTGAGGCAGCTCAATGAACAGTGATGCCACCTCAGCAGAGAATATTCTAGTAGCTACATTAAATTCCTCTACTTGGGACGATGGTGAACCAACTTGACAAGTTTTTGCTCTCTGGCCCCCTTCCTAGGCTCCATGTGCATTGACTTCTTTTGTCTACACATTCATTCTGTTTTTAAAATAAATCAGTTAAGATAATTGATTAGGTTCCAGGTTTTTTTTCATAAATGCAATAATTTGTTTTCCTGTCTCTGATCTTCTGATTTCAGAACATAATATTTTATAAAGTGTTTTTTGGAGATAACAGATCATATCCATTCAGAACTGATTTACTAGTTTAACCTTCAAAGAGACATCTTATTTTTAAGCTCTGATGGGCATCTCAATGTCATCTCAACTTCAGTGGTAGAATATGTCACTCACCATCAACAACATTTATTAAGCACTTAAAATGTGGTCAGCACTGTTCTAGACATACAGGGTACGGTACAAAGATCAAAGGAAGATGTTCTTGATCTCAAATAGCTTAAGGCTGAGTGTACATGTATAAAATGATAACTAGCCCAATGAGCCAGCTTATACCAAATCAGGGCCATTGACAGGAAGTACTAAAGAGCTCTGTGGATGAGAATCATGTGGGCTGCCAAGATTTTGGCAAAGATAACTCCTTAATATTACTTCCATTACCTACAAGTTAATAGTCCATCTGGTCTTACCTTACTGGTATAGGAATAATTCTTTTAGTTTGGATTAAATTTAGATTTTACCCAAATTGGCTCTCAGGGAAGTAAAAAAGAGTCTTTTGAAGACACTGTAGTAGGTACAACATGAGAATACTGAGATATAAGACATCTTTTATATCTTCTGAGCAGCTTCCAGTCTGATTAAGGAGATAAAAATCCTAGTTAAGATACAGAATAACAAACATCTAAAGTTAAATGCCAAACTGTACCATGCAATTAGAAAAACTACCAACTGTGTTATTGGAAAATTTTAATTTAGCTGTCAAAAGCAAAATATTTCTACCCCAATGGAGTAAAAGACAGTTTACAAGTACAACAGGGCTCTGTACAAAGTAAGCCTGGACAACAAAAGGGTTGGTTTGGTCATTTTTGGTGATAAGTTATGGCAGCCGAGGAACGGAAAGTAGCCATGTCAGGACTCAGGCTATGCTGGGGAGGGAGTTGCTCTCTTGATGTTCAAACAACCTAGACCTCTAAAGTGGAAGAGTGCTCTGCAAAAGCCATATCACATGAGTGCCCCAAGTCATGTACTTTGAACTCAGCTCTGCTATCTACTTAGGTCAGTCAAGGTGGAGGGAGAATTGAAACCAAAGAAAGTGAAATAAAGAGTACCATGCATTGAACATATACTACATTCCAAATGTAGTATATGATAATTACTTTACTTGTATGTTATCTTATTTTTATAAAAGTTTTATATGAGACATGTTATCATTCCCCCTTTACACATGAGAAAAGTGAAACTCATGGAGTTTGAGTGACTTGTCTCAGGTCAAATGCCTAGGCAATAGCATAGCTGGGATTCGAACTCATATCTCTGTCTCCTAAGCCTTTGCTTTTCCTACACCTTACTCAGGGGGGGTCGCTGAGGGGACAAGTGTCTCTCCAAGCAGCAACATCTCATTGGCCATGCCTGCTCTGTAGGGCAGTAGCCCTGCCTTCTGCAGTGCAGAAAGGAGAAGGAAGAAAAGCAGGTTTCAGATTGCTTCCCTACTTCCCTATAGTTTCGCTCATGTTTTCTTTTTAAGCTATAGGTTTCTGCCAACAGAGAATGTCTCCCATATCACCCATATGCACCCTATTTATAATTGGAAAGTATTATTTAACTCCAGTGGAGCCAGTGAAACAGCAGAATACAACATCCCCTTGTACATTGCAGTCATACAATAAACATTGAAGAGAAAAAAAAAAAAAAAATCTCAATATACCCAGAAGATGAACAGCTGGTGTTCATCAGGGCATTCCAGTGGAAAATTCATGAAACTGCAAAAAATTCTGTTTAATTCTCACTGTCACCTCTTGCCCTTTGGCAGTAACTCTTGAAGTATAATGACATGAAAGATATAGTCAGTTTAGAGTTTTCCTCACTCTTTACCAACACTCCCCAAATTAAGAGTTTTCCTTCCCTTCTTCGTCCTTCTGATGCAGGGCAGAAACAGAACTGTGTAGTAAAACAAAGCATTGACAAGAGTTAGGGAAGTCGGGATTTTACTTCTAGCTTGCTGGTAATAATTATATAATTTTGGGCAAGTAAATTTTGATTTTCTGGTCTCCATTATCTCACCAATGAGAGTATTGTTCTGTTGGGACCAGTATTCACTTATACACTGCTGGTGGGAATGTAAATTAATTCAGCCACTGTGGAAAGCAGTCTGGAGAGTTCTCAAAGAACTACCATCTGACCCAGCAATCCCAATACTGGGTATATACACAAATGAACATAAATCATTCTACTATAAAGACACATGTACTTGTATGTTTGTCCCAGCACTATCTGCAATAGCAAAGACATGAAATCAACCTAGATGCCCATCAATGGTGGGTTAGATAAAGAAAATGTGGTACATATATACCGTAAAGTATTGTTCAGTCATGAAAAAGAACACAATCATATCCTTTGCAGCAATATGGCTGGAGCTTGAGGCCGTTATCCAACGTGAATTAATGCAGGAACAGAAAACCAAAATACCACATGTTCTCACTTATTAGTGGCAGCTAGACACTGAGTACACATGGAGACAAAGAAGGGAACAGTAGACATCAGGCCTTGCTTAACGGTGAAGGGTAGGAAAAAGCTGAGGACTACACAACTACCTATCAGGTATTATGCTGATTACCTAGGTGACAAAATTATATGTACACCCAACAGAGACACTTAATTTACCCACATAAAAAACCTGCACATGTACCTCTTGAATCTAAAATAAATGGAAAGAGAAACAATAAAAAATAGTAATAATATTGTCTACTAGTTCATGAACACAAAATGTCTTTTTATTTATTTAAGTCAGCTTTGATTTCTTAAAGCAATGCTGAAGCATTTTACCTCTTTTGTTACATCTATGGCCAATTAACTTATGATAAGGATGTGAAGATCATTCAATGGGGGTGAATGATCTGTTTAACAAATAATATTGAGATAACTTTATAGGCAAAGAGTAATGTTGGACCTTTATCTACCTCATGCATGTACAAAAATCAACTTAAAATGAGTTGATGATGTAAATATAACATGCAAAAGCATAAAATTCATTAGCAAGAACATAAATTTTTATGACTCTTGGTTTGGCAATGGCTTCTATGATATGACACTGAAAGCACCAAAAGAAAGAAAAATAGCTGAATTGGATCTCATCAAAATAAAAAGCTTATGAATCAAAGAATATTATCAAGAAGGCAAAAAGACAACCTAGAGAATGGAAAAATATTTGCAAATAATATGTCTGATAAGGAATTAACATCCAGGATATATAAATAACTCTTATAACTCTACAACAAAAAGATAATACAGTTTTAAAATGAACAAAGAACATGAATAGACATTTATCCAAAAAAGTTATACAAATGACTAATGAAAACCTGAAAAGATGCTCAACCTTATGGAAAATGCATATCAAAAGTACAATGGCTTACCACTTTATACTCACTTGAATAGCTATGAAAAATAAAAAATGAAAAGTAACAAATGTTGGTGAGGATGTGAGGAAATTGGAATCCATGTACATTGCTAATGGGAATGTAATGTGATTCAGCAACTGTGATAAACAGTTCCACATAGAATTATTATATGAGCCAACTATTTACTCCTAAGTATATACTCACTAGAATTGAAATCACATATTCAAAAAATTACCTGTACATAGCAGCACTATTCACAATAGCAAAAGGTTAAAAGCAACCTTAATGCCCATCAATGGATGAATGGATAAACAAATGGATAAATACATATTGTGGGGTATCAATATGATGAAAATATTAGACACAGAAAAGAATAAAGTACCACAAAGAATCACCTCAAAAACACACTAAGTGAAAGAAGCCTGACCTAAAAGGTTACATAGTGTGTGATGCCACTCATGAATTATCCCGAATAAATAAATACATAGAAATAGATAGATTGGGAGGTGCCAAGGGTTGCAGAATAGGGGAATTGGGGAGTAGCAGCTTAATGTATACAGGGTTTCACTTTGGGGCGATAGAAACATTTTGAAAGAAGATAGAGGTAGTGTTTGTACAACGTTGTGGATGTACTAAACGCCACTGAATTTTCACTTTAAAATTATAAATTTTATATTATGTAAATTTTACTTTAAAACAGGTAAGAAATAAATAGGTCTTCAGTTATGTAGTTTTTTTAATTACAGGAAATATATTTTGGTTTAATTTTATCTTCTTTAAAATCCTTGTCATATGGAATTTCATGGTTACAACTCTTAAATTCAAAGTTGACACTCTCATGTATATCTGAAAGAATCCCAAGGTATATCAGGAACATGCTGATTCTTTGACGTGTATATACCTGCTCATCCTGTACATCTACTATTTATAATACCTATTTCAGTCTTGAAGCCTGCAACTTTTCAATTTTATCACCCCCAGCTGTCTGACCTGAGGTCTCTTTTGTTTCTCCATTTTTCTTTTTCCTTTAGGATTGTGTTCATTTTTCTTTTTCTGTGGAAAACTGTAGTCAGTATGACTTCTGGGGGAAAAAAGACCTCTGATCATGAGCTACCAAAATGACCAGTGTGGCAAAGACTGTGTGTGAAAAAAGGAATTGGAGTTGGAAAGCCCATGGAAGAGTGTCTAATACTTGACATTGTACAAGACTACAGCTCATGTGGTCCTGAGCACATATAAGGCTCTGCTAAACACCATCTACTCTGATTTATTTAGTCTGTTTATTTTTATTAATCGTATGGTAAATTTCCAACATGACTGAAAAATTCAATAGATAGATTCTAGTATGCCACCAAAAATTGGGCTGTTCTCAACTTGGGAACAGTCTGTCCAAAGAACAGCTAGCTTGGTCACACACTCTCTATTCCCTCGCTCTGACGTGTTGGCGTGTTTAAATTGTAAAGTCATTTTTCTCTGTGAAGCTTTCAGTGACCACACCAATTGACCTCCAGCAGTGTGCAATGTTTAGAAATGTTTTTTTAAGTCAAGTTTCCATTTTCTCGTTAAGTGCAATAAACTTACCCAGAAAATGCTTCTATCAAACCCTAACTTTTATTCTCTTGGGCTTCAGTGTAGCACATTGTGTTGTTCATGACATCATAGTCTCCATGGCAACTCCTCAGTGAGACATCTCATGGTCAAAAGAAAAATAAATGCAAACAAAGTTCTGTTCAATCTTAATAGCTGTGGTTATTTATTATTGAGAAAGGAGGGAGTGGGAAGAATTGAATTGTATTACTTGAGAATAACCACAGAAATTTCAAGCCAAACTTTTAAGAGTCTCAATCAGTAATTTCCATTCTTTCAATTTCTTCTTAACAAAAACTGATCCTTTTGAGGCTTACTTGGACAGGTATTCTGGGCACTGAGAAGTGAGAGGAAATTTGACTGAGCATGTGAAAGAGGGCCCAGCTACCAAGATTAATACCCCTGCCATAATAAACAGGTGTTGGGCTAACTGTGTGATCTTCAGACAGTCAGACAAATTCTCTGTGCCAATTACCTCAGGTGCTGAAAGGAAGAAAGTACTTGTTCTGGCACTTTTAGAGGGTATATTGTGAAGATAAAATACCTGATTTTTGTATATTTGAGACTATGTATATTTTTGGAACCAACTGGCAACAATTATAGTTTTCTTTGATAATCAATTGTATAACACATTTCAATTATGGGGGCTGCCACACCCATAATCCTTTCTAAGAAAATATGCCTCTTACTGAAAAAGGGATCTAGACAGCCATATTTACTGCTGTGTTGACCTGCCTCTGCTATAGCCATTGACTAGAGGTGAACACCTAAAGCATCCATAATATGTCCTGGTGTGAAGAAAAGAGGTGAAGAAACCAGATTCTCTCTATTTGGAATTTGCACTGGAAAATTGTGAGAAGCAGAATACAAAACTGAGAGTACAGATAGAAAGTAATCATG
This sequence comes from Cebus imitator, assembly GCF_001604975.1. Lineage (NCBI taxonomy): Eukaryota > Metazoa > Chordata > Mammalia > Primates > Cebidae > Cebus > Cebus imitator. The sequence continues at coordinate 830,687 of NW_016107651.1, read as the reverse complement.
AAGAAGTATCAGGGACATGAGGGAATGGTGTACACTTGTAAGGAAAACAAAGAGAAGTATCAGGATAGATAACGGCTAAGTCGATATTATAAAACAGCAGATACTATGAATTCAGTAAAACTCTAGCAAGAGGATAAAAACAGTAAGTCAACCAGTAGCCAAAGAAAGACAGTGATTGTTGCAGAGAGAATTAGAAACACCAAGAGAAACTATTTATTCAGCAAACATTTATTGAGTGCCTATTGTACAATGTGGGGCTTAGAGATTCAATAGGAAGACAGACATGGAGCAAAAAACTGAACAGATTATTAATTTTTAAAATGTTATAAGTGCTCTGATAGAAAATATATAGTGTACTGCAGGAGAACATAGCAGGTACAGCTAACTTAGTCTGAACAGTTCAAGAAAGTCTTCCCATTGAAACTGGTCATTTAAGCTCAGACCTAATTAATAAGTAGG
>NW_016107651.1:788346-829838 GCF_001604975.1 Cebus imitator | reverse complement strand
GTTTCACTCATGTTACCCAGGCTGGAGTGCAATGGCACGATCTCGGCTCACCGCAACCTCCGCCTCCTGGGGTCAGGCAATTCTCCTGCCTCAGCCTCCTGAGTAGCTGGATTACAGGCACGCACCACCATGCCCAGCTGATTTTTTGTATTTTTAGTAGAGACGGGGTTTCACCATGTTGGCCGGGATGATCTCCATCTCTTGACCTTTTGATCCACCTGCCTTGGCCTCCAAAAGTGCTGGGATTACAAGCGTGAGCCACTGCGCCCAGCCCCATTAACCTTTTTATAGTTATGTTTATTTTTAATACTTTCGTATTTTAGCTTTTATACTAGACTGAAAAGTGATATATGATGTATAGTTACAGCATTACAGTATTCTGTATTTGTCTATATATTTGCTTTTATACTTTCGTATGTTTTCATCTTGCTGTTTAGCATTCTTCCATTTCAACTTGAATAACTGCCTTTAGCATTCCTTGTAAAGTAGGTCTAGTGGTGATGAAATCCCTTAGTTTTGTTTTTCTGGGAGACTTTATTTTTCTTTTATTTCTAAGGGATATTTTGGCTGGGCATAGTATTCTTGCTTGGCAAGTTTTCTTTTTTTTTCTTTCAGCACTTTGAATATATCATCTTACTCTCTTCTGGCCTGAAGGAATATCTGCTGAGAAATCTTCTATTAGTCTTATAAAAGATCCCTTATATGTAAAAAGTTGCTATTCTCTTGCTGTATTCAAAATTTGTTCTTTATATTTGATGTTTGACAGTTCAATTATAATATGTCTCAGTGTGGATTTCTTTGGGATTATTTTATTTGGGATAATTTGGTATTCCTATACATGGAGGCCAATTTTCTTTCTCAGATTGGAAAATTTTGGTGACTATTTCTTCAAATAAGATTTTTGGCCCTTTCTCTTATTTTTCTGGGACTTCTGTACTACACCAATGTCCACTTGATGGTGTCTAATAAATGCCTTAACATTTTTTCAATACGTTTCATTATTTTTTCGTTTTGCTCCTCCCACTGAGTCATTTGAAATGAGTTTACTAATTCTTTCTTCTGCTTGACCTACTCTGCTGTTGAAACCATCTCATAAATTTTATAGTTCAGTTTTTATATACTTCAGCTCCAGGATTTCAATTTTTTTCTTTTAAGGTATTTTATATCTCTTTGTTAAAATTCTTACTTTGTTTATGATGAGTTCATGAATCCTCTTTATAATTGTTATTTTAAATTTAGTGTCCAGGGATTGATACATCTCCATAACATGAGGGCTGGTTTCTGAAGCTTCATCTTATTTCTTGTTTGGATTATGTTTTTCTACTCTTTTATTTTCTTTGACTCTTTGTGTTGGTATCTTAGCATTAGGAAAAAACTCCATCTCTCCCAGTGTAGAACACACAAAATAAAAAGATGAATAAATTAAAGCATGTTATTACAAAAATCAATGAAAAAATAAAGACAGAAAAAGAAGAAAAGAAGGACAAAAGAGCTACAAAACAGAAAAAAAAATTTTAAAATGGAAGTAACAAATTATTTCCTATAAATAATCACTTTAAATGTAAATAGATTAAACACTCCAATAAAAAACATAGAGTGGATGAATGGGTAAGAGTAAAATTTGACTACATGCTGCCTATGAGAGACCCACTTTATTTTCAAAGACACACATAGGCAGAAAGTAGCAAGATATAAATAGATATTTCATGCAAATGGTAACCAAAGGAGAGAAAGGATGACTATACTTAGAAAAAAATAGACTTTAAGTGGAAAATTGAAAAATGAGACAAAGAAGTATTTATATAATAATGAAGTGCTCAATTCATCAAGATAATGTAAATATATATGCACCAAATGTCAGAACACCTAAATACATAGGCAATCATTGACAGAGCCAAAGGGAGAAATAAATAGTAATACAATAATACAAGGGGACTTCAATATTCAAATTTCAACAATGGATGGAACACCCAGAGAGAAAGTCAATAAGAAAACAGTGGAACTAAATACTATAAATCAAGTAAACCTAACAGATATATACAGAACATTCTACCCAACAGCAGCAGAATATATTCTTCTTGAGAGCACACAGAACAATCTCCAGGTTACATCATGTGTGTCCAAAACAAGTCTTAACAAATTTCAAAAGATTGAAATTATCTCAAGTATCTTTTCTAACCACACTGGAACTAAACTAGAAGTCAAAAGAAGAAAAAATTGGAAAATTCACAGTTATATGGAAATTAACACACTCTTGAACATAGCAGGTACAGCTAACTTAGTCTGAACAGTTCAAGAAAGTCTTCCCATTGAAACTGGTCATTTAAGCTCAGACCTAATTAATAAGTAGGAGTAATTCTGGCAAAAAGAATGTTTCAAGCTATTGTAAAGAAAACATGGAAAGACTTGGTAATGAGAAGTCAGCAGCTTGCCAGCCCCAGGATACATGCAATTCTGCAATTAATTCCATTCTTTTAAGATATTCTAAGCAAAGCTATCTTTCTTCTGACCTATATGGTCTAACTAAAGTAAATGCCTTTAAGATTTAAGACAGCTCACATGAAGACAATAGGTTTATAAAGGAATATGAGACATAGTCCTGCTCTCAAGAAGCTCAGAACATCAATGAGCAGGTGGGCTATCAGCAACAAAGAAATAAGAGAACTAATAATTAAACATTCAATTTTTTTAAAGTGCCAAGTTATAAGTATAGACAGCAAATGGTATATGAATTCAAAGTTGGCAAATCATAATTTTCAAATGATTAAACATGAACTTCTTTTCCAAAGAGATATTTTTCTTTGTGATTAATAGAAATTTTACATATAATAGCTTATAGATGTAGCAATTCTCCTGCCTCAGCCTCCTGAGTAGCTGGGATTACAGGCACACGCCACCATGCCCAGCTAATTTTTTGTATTTTTAGTAGAGACGGGGGCCTACTCTCACCACTTTGATTCCGTATAGTACTAGAAGCCAGAGCAATTAGGTAAGAAAAAGAAACAAAAGGCATCCAAATAGAAAAGGAAAAGTATAATGTTCTCTGTTTGCAGGTGACATTATTTTATATGTAGAAAACCCTTCAGACCCTACAAAGAACTTTATTGGAATAAATTATGTAAAGTTATAGGATACAAAATCACCATACCAAAACCAGTTGCATTTCCATTTAGTAATGACAAACTATATTAAAATAAATCAAGAAAACAATTATACTTACAATTGCGTGAAAAAGAATAAAATATTTAGGAATAAACTTAATCAAGGAGGTGAAGACTTGTACATTGAAAACTATAAAACTGATTAAAGGAATTAAAGAAGACACAAGTAAGTGAATAGGCATCCTGTGTTCAAAAGTTTGGAAGACAATATTGTTAAAATGTGCATACCACCCACAGAAGTCTGTAGATTCAATACAATTTCTATCAAAACCGCGATTATATTATTTACAGAAACAGAAAAATTAAAACCAATACATATGGAGTCACAAAGGACTCCAAATGCCCATATAATTGAGCTAAAAGAACAAAGCTGGAGGCATCACACTTCCTGATTTCTAAATATATTACAAAGTTAAAATATGCAACACTGTATGGTATTGGAATAAATATGGACACATAGACCAATGAAACAGAATAGAGATCCCAGAAATAAACCCAAGTATGAATGGTCAACTGGTGTTCGACAAAGGTGACAGGAATGCACAATATGGAAAGGATAGTTTTTGACAACTGGTGTTGGAAAACCTGGATATCTATATGCAAAATAACAGAAATGGACTAATATCTTACATCACACCCCAAAATTAATTCAAGATGGATTAAAGAGTTAAAGACAAGAAACTGTAAAATACTCCTAGAAGAAAACATAGAAAAAAAGCTTCATAACATTAGTCTTGGCAATGATTTCTTAGATATGATAACAAAAGCACACATGCAAACAAATTCCAAGATAGGTTAGTGGAATTGCATCAAACTAAGAAGCTTCTGCTCGGGAAGAAAAATAAAAAACCAATAGAATAAAATATATGCAAATCATGTATCTGATAAAACATTAATATCCAAAATATATAAGGAACTCCTACAATTCAATAGCAGAAAATCAAATAACACTATTTTAAAAAGTGTACAAAATACCTGAATACTAAAATTGGTATTTCTTTAAATGAGACATACAAATGGCCAAGTATATGAATAGAAGTTAACATTGCTAATCATCATGGGAATGCAAATCAAAACCACAAAGATATATTATCTCACCTTTAGAATGTTTTTATTTTAATATGTATATATATTTTATTACACTTTAGGTTCTGGGGTACATTTGTAGAGCATGCAGGATTGTTGCATAGGTACACACATGGCAATGTGGTTTGCTGCCTCCATCCCACCGTCACCTATATCTGGCATTTCTCTCTCCATGTTATCCTTCCCCAACCTCCATACACCCTGCTGTCCCTCCCCTATCCCCCCCAACAGACCCCAGTGTGTGATGCTTCCCTCCCTGTGTCCATGTGTTCTTATTGTACAGCACCCACCTATGAGTGAGAACATGTGGTGTCTGATTTTCTGTTCTTGTGTCAGTTTGCTGAGAATGATAGTTTCCAGATTCATCCATGTCTCTACAAAGGACACAAACTCATTGTTTTTTATGGCTGCATAGTATTCCATGGTGTGTATGTGCCACATTTTCCCTGTCCAGTCTATCGTCGATGGGCATTTGGGTTTGTTCCAGGTCTTTGCTATTGTAAACAGTGCCACAATGAACATACATGTGCATGTGTCCTTATAATAGAAAGATTTATAATCCTTTGGATATATACCCAGTAATGGTATTGCTGGGTCAGATGGAATTTCTATTTCTAGGTCCTTGAGGAATTGCCACACTGTCTTCCACAATGGTTGAACTAATTTACACTCCCACCAACAGTGTAAAGTGTTCCTATTTCTCCACATCCTCTCCAGCATCTGTTGTCTCCAGATTTTTTAATGATCGCCATTCTAACTGGCGTGAGATGGTATCTCAATGTGGTTTTGATTTGCATTTCGGTATTATTTTTAAAAAGATAGTTGTTGGCAAGAATGTGGAGATATTGGAACCCTTGTACACTGTTGGTGAAAATGTAAATTGGTATAACATTTATAAAAACAATATGGAGGTTCCTTGAAAAATTAAAAATAGAACTGCCATATGATCCAGCAATCCCTCTTTTGGGTATTTATCGAGAAGACTAGAAATCAGGATCTTGAAGAGGTATTTGCTCTGTCATGTTCATTACAGTGTTATTCACAATAGCCAAAATGTAGAAACAGCATAAATATCCATCTATTAATGAGGATATTTACAAAACATGTGGTGTATATATATGTGTGTGTGTGTGTGTGTATATATATATATATATATATACATGTAATATATATAGAATGAAATATTTTTAAGCCTTCTAAAAAAGGAAGTATTTTCATATATAAGAATATGGATAAACCTTGAGGATATTATGCTAAGTAAAATAAACTAGTCACAAAGGGACAAACATTGTATGATTCCACTTATTTGAGATATCTAAAATAGTCAAACTCATAGAAGTAGAAAGTAGAATGCTGGTTTTTATAGCCAGTGGGAGGAGGAAGTGGAAAGTTGCTGTTTGACAGGTGTAAAATTTCAGCTATGCAAGATGAATACATTCTAGAGATCTACTAAACAATATTTTGCCTATAGTTAGTAACACTAATGTATGCTTAAAAAATTGTTAACAGGATAGCACTTATGTTGTGTTCTTACCACAGTTTTAAAAAAGGAGATATTTGGCATGTGTCAAAATTTTATTTAAGTGATTAAAGGGCCTTTAGTATGGCAAAACTACTTCAGTGAGAATATGAGAAATTAGGATTTACATAGTCAGTGAAAATAAGAGTGCTGAAATAAGATTACTAAGTTAGGTAAAAGAACATCTGGGCTCTAAAAAATTGTTAGTGAAAATTACATTTCTCGAGAGACTCAGATGGCTCTCAGATGCATCAGAAAAATGGTACTAGTAGGACATTAAAAGATTACGTAGTCTTTTTTTTTGCCTTATTTTCAAGTTCTAGATAAACTATCCTGAACATTGCCTGTACCACCACAAAAAGCTGAATATTATTCTTAATAATGAATGTATGCACATGTACTTACACACACATAAAAAGATGATTTCATATATTTTGTACTAAGAGCATTCATCTAACTTGTTAATTGCTTTCTACAGTTTTTATAGATAAATGAAGCTAGACATAGGCTTAATATGTTGCCTACATATACAGCCATGACTCCAACACTAATGGTATAGTAATTTATATTATTATGCCAAATTCAGTGGTAGTTACTGTATGTAGTACATTGTATAGGTTCTGTTCTATTTGGCCTGATTTATTTACATGTGGATAGCAAGAACTGTTGGATCATAAACACTTTTATTGTATTTTCAGCAAAACCAAAGAGAAACTCACCTAATTAATTTCTGTCTGGAGGTTCTGTAAAGAATCTAAGGATCTAGGGCTGCATTTTCAACAATCTTTATTTTTTCAGTTTTGTTTTTGCTATGATTAGCTTATCTTTCCTGAGGCTAACAGTACCTGTAACTGTAATAAACTTTGCCTCTGCAATGTCCCCAAGTTCAGTGAGATTCCTGGCCTGCCAGGAAGTGACCTTCTTTACTGTCAGCTGAAAGCCACAGACCTCCTTAGAGGGCTTTGTAGGTATTGATTCCACATAGAAAGCACAACCCTTGCTCCTTAGTGGTAGGCCCTTCATACCTGATTAAATGGGATTTATTCTCTACCATGGCATTACAAGCATGGTTTTGTTTTCCAGTTTATCTGTCCATTTATATACTGGCAAAAGGACTGATTCCTAAAAATCCTGTATAAATAATTACATTGCCAATAAAGATAAGGAGGCTCAATTCAGGTTGTTGTAATAATATTGATTCACTTTTTAAATACTTATGTAGACAAGACAATTAGTATTTTATATATTTTCTGTAAGATCATATAGATTGTTCCAGAGATAACATCTGTCAGTGTAGCTTGTTTCTTTATAGATGAATTAAAACTTGGAAATTGTAAAATCTAATTTAAGTAGGATCTTACCTCTTTCTTTTTTGCCAAAGATCAGTTATGATTTTTCTAAGCTTAACCTGACATGAAATCACTTTTCTGAATTCTAGGAACCAGAGTCATTATTATCTTTAAGTTTCCCCGATGATTTGTTAGTTTAAAATATATATTACAAATTCTAGTAGGATATTTTTACTAATTTTAGGGGCCAGTGGGAATAAGCAAACATTTAAAGAGTGTTTCCTTTCAGTTTGCACTAATATAGCCTGCTAAACTGAGCATGAGAAATAGTTCAAAAAGAAAGAAAAAGGAAATCTTGTCTGCTTATCAGAAAAAAAAAACATTAAAAACACTACTAATAATATTTTAAAACAAATAACCACACATAGATTTTACTGATTAATTTTATTCAGTCCTAATTAATTGAATTACATTTTGTTGATACTGAGTGAACTACTGTTTACTTTCATGAAGTTTCTCCTTCTGGATTAAAGTAGTCCTATAAATCCTGACTCACGCACGTGGTAAAATTTGATAGGTGCTTCTCATGGTGTTGATGTCAGCTCACCCTAAAAAGTCTATACTTATGAGTCTCTCCTTGGAGCTTTGGTCATCAGGAGTGCTTACCAGTGCTTCTCCTCTCTGACACACCAAGACGATCCTCCTTTGATATTTCTTCTAGAAGGTCCAATTTCTGACCTATTGCTAGAAAAAAGAAAAAAAGTAGAGGTCTTCATGCAAGATGAGAGAAGAAAGCACCTGTTGATGAAAAAGTGAAAAATTGGGCTAATTTTTTTTGAAGAAAGAAATCAGGAAAATTATGAGAAAACAAGCGAGTAAGCTATGTCAACTGAGACGTGTAATAGAGTCCTAAAAAGAATGAAGACTTTAAGGAATAACAAAAATATTGAAGCCTCAAATATGAAATTAGTCAGGAGATTTACTGGCTAATAAGTGAAAGGTGAAGGTAAAGGAAGGAAAGTAAATGACATTGAGGCCACTTAGAAGAAATAAGCTTATGGTTTGTGAAAATAGTTTCAGATTTGTTGAAAAATGAATTATAAACATGTCAGCCAAGGAAGACTTTATATTCTTAGCGATAACCTGTGAGCATTAAGCAAGATTAAAAAATATTTTGAAAGCAGGCTATTCTAAAGGAGATGTCAAGCAGACAGTATTTCTGTTGACTGTAGCTCTAACATGCCCAAAGAGTGGTTTATTCATTGTATTGGTGTTGACTTCGAAATTTGCATGAAAAAGGGGAAAAAGCCTTGTCAAAAATTACTGTTAAATAAAGCCATGTGACCTGCTTACTCATTTTCAGGAAACTCATTAGACCCCAAGGCAGGTTTTCTAGTTATCTTAAAATATTTTCCCTAATCTACTGTCCATTTGGCTGCTAAGCTATAATTAGAAATCTGGGTAAGCACTCAATTATTTTTTAGTGAAAAGCAATGGACTTGTAGTCAGTTTTAGTTTTCTAAACTAAAACAAATTTAGAAAAAAAAATCTGAAGATGAAAGACACCTTTATCCTTCTTTCCAAGATAATACACAGGAGGCACATCAGCTCTGTGATAAGAGAGCCAAGAATAAAACCAGTACTTGCCTCTTCTGTTTGTAGAAAATTCCCCTGTGTGGGTATCCTAGCACCTGTCCATGCCAGCCTCTGGAGTCTGCTGGTTGTCATGTTGGTGCCATTGTTGTTCTTCTGGAAGTCCTCACCTCACTCTCTGTGTTCACCCAAAAAGCCATCTAACTGACAAGATTCAACTCCAATCCCACTGCCTCTTTGAAGTCAGTTCTCCTCGCTCTGGCTTTTATTAATCTCTGCTTTATGGTCCAAACACAGTTTTCAAAGGTTCTACCACAGTACCCTGCACTTCTGAGTCAAATGATGCACTTACACGCTGTTAAAAAAGAAAGTCATAAACCCTCGCAAAATAGTGGTTATAGCTTTGTGTGATGGAAATAAAACTTCATAGAATGAGTATTCCCTGCCTTTTACCTCCTTCTGACCACTCAAATGGCTTATAATTTTGTCTTTTTGGTCACTTTTTCTTTTCAACACTCCAAGTTTCCAGGTGATTTCTTTTGAACTTTTTTGTGGAAAATTAGGAGAAATAGGGGGAAAGGAAGAAATAAAGGCACTTCATTTAAGTCTTGAAGGAGTGCTAACTGGAGGGAATAAGAATAGTGGATGTGAGGACAAAAGCATCCACTTTTAAAGAAATATAGCTTCAGACTATACATTTTATTCATGATATTCAAGAAATTCTAATCACAGTTTTAAATAATTTTGAAATTGCCTTTCTTGCTTGACTATGTTCTTTTGACTATGACAATAAAAAGGTGAGGATTTCCTAACTCCTCCATTTGGTATGAATTTATTGAAAAAATATGTGCTAACCAAAATCAAGAACACTCTCTCGGAGTGAGGAGAGACAATATAGCATAGCATAGACTTTTGAGGCAGACTGATAGAGGTTTGAATTCCAGTTTTGCAATTTACTTCTTGTGTGACTTTTGGCCAGTTATCTAAAAAATCTGAGCCTTGAAATACCACCTTTGTAAAAGGAGAATTATAATACTAATAATAACAGTGATGATAATGATACATAGCTCATAGGTGAGGTTAGTTGTGAGGGTTAACTAATGAGTCTAACGAATCTAACAAGTTGTCAGACACTAAGTAAATACTCATGCATATGAACAACTATTATTGCAACCCATATGTAATTAGTCCCTTTGGAAACAAAAGTGATGAGAAAGGGATTAATTCATTTAGCTAAGGTAGTTCAAGCAAGGTTCTTCACAGGGTTACATCTCATAGTATTAAATTTTTATTCATTTATACTTTCAAAAATCACATAAAATATGCACATTCACTGCAAAAAGATCATAAAATGTAAAAAAAAGAAAAAGTCATCTGAAACACCATCTCTAAAAATAGTTACTGGCTTTTTTTTGCATATTCTTTTCATACAGATTGTTTTCTGTATGTACTTGTGGTTGATTTTTGTTTTAGGACAGAAATAGGATACCATTATATATAATGTTTTGCAAACTACACTTATGTTGTAAATATTCTTTCATGTAAATATCTGTATCTATACTTCCATTTTAGATTTCTGTGTAATATTCCTTTGTTTCATAATTTATTTAGTTCTGAAGATACAGTTTTGAGTTGATTTCCAAATGGTGAGAAACAGGCTGTCACATGAAACTAATGGCAGGGAAAGCAGCACGTTTCAAGGCTCTGATATGGAAATAGGCTTTGTCCAGGACTAGAAGATGGCCAGCATGATACCTAGGTAAGAAGAAAATATTGGAGGATTTTGGGCAAAAGAATGACATAATCTGTTTATTATTATTCTTTTAATCAATCCAGCAGCTCTGTGAGGACTAAAATAAAGTTGGGGGTGTTGGCAGAGAACCAGTTAGGGGGGCCGTTGCAGTTTTCCAAAAGGAAATAATAGTAACTTAAACCACAATAGAAAGTCTGCTGTTGCCATCTTGAAATGTTTAATAATATATCTTTGAATTTGAGCTACATAAGGGAAAGTTTGATGGCACAATGAACCATGCACATGAGCAAATGAGATACATGCCATATGTGTGTCTATCATTTCTTGCCATCTCATTTGCATACGGAATTTTCAGTACCCCATGAGCACAAATTCTTGTGGACCCACAATACAATACATGGAAGTTCAGCAAGACTCACAGCAATACTTTTTTTTTGGCTGCTTTTAAGATTTTTTACTAGTTTTAAGCAATTTGTGATATGCTTGGATGTGTTTTTCTTCATGGCTCTTGTGCTAGGGGTTTGTTGGGTTTCTCGGATATATAGCTTTCATGAAATCTGGAAAATTCCTGATCATTATTTCTGAAACTAGTTTTTCTGCCTTTACTCCTCTTTTGAAGACTCTAATTATCTACACTTTAGGCCATTTGGAGTTACAAGCTACTTGTTAAGAATTTGATCTTTTTAGGCTTTGCTTTTATGATTTGTTAGGTGGATATGAACTAGGGCTCGGTTGAAAGCTAATTATTTCCTACTACTGAGGAAGGACCTTCCTGAGTACTTTCCCAAGTGGTCCATAAATTATGAGTTTTTCCAGCCTGGCTGGTGAGAACACAGTTCCTGGGCACTGCTCCATTTAATCCTTTTGAATGGTTCTTTCTCCAACATTAAGTAGCTTCCCTCACATGGATGTACTGATAAGTACCCTGCTCAGTAGCGGAAACGAATGCTCAAGTTTTCCTGAGCTCTTGCTCTGTGTAAATTTTTCTCCTCAACTTTGCTCTGTTTCGAGAGCTGTAACTGTCTTATCTTCCTCAGACCCTTAGCTTTATTCCTTTAATTTAAGGAGACCACTGGTCTCCACCTGGTTTTCCCCTCTTAACTCCACAACCTGGAATGATTCTTCAGAATGTAAGCTTAGGAATTTGTAGATTTTACTTCATTTGTTTCCTGTGTCTTAGAGATCACTGTGTTTTGTTGCCTGATGTCAAATGCTTGAATGCCTTCTTAAGAAAAATACATATATAGATACACACACACACATATATACACACATATATATGCACACATACCATACCGTATATGAACATCATATATCTGTATCTATCTCAACCTATCTATTGAGAGAGAAAGTCAAGATTATTCTCTGTTATTCCATGTTTACTGGAAATGGAAATCTTTCTTTCATCTTAATACATAGATTTTTCCCAAAATTTCCAAGATTTTTATTTCCCCCATGCCCATCCATTTCACCCAAACCTTCCACACTCATTTCTTTGTTTTCTTATACCCACCTCTGATGGGTGATCACTCTCGGGGAGCATTTACCTTTTATTGAACAGTTTTTAAATATACTAATTTGATTGTTTTATTAAGTATGTGAATGTTCTCCAGATTCTGCCTATGTCACTGGTGCTTCATTGTAGAACCATGGACTCTTGGCTTTGGGAAGCTCCTCGTAATTTATCTCATCATGCAGATACCTCGTCTACATTACCCCTAAGAAGTAACCACTGATGTCTAAATTTCTAGAGTTAGGAAATGTGTCTGTTTATCTCAGAGAGTTGTGTTTTTAACCTATGAATACATTCTGTTGATGATGATGATGATGATGATTCATAGGGAACATGTAGGATTTACTGATTGGCTTAAGTGATGGAATACTAAATAAACATTACTTTGAAGAAGAATTACCTGAGGGAGGATCCAAGATGGCCGAATAGGAACAGCTCTGGAATGCATTTCTCAGCAAGAACAACATAAAGGGTGAGTGCCCACTGCATTTCCAAACAAATTTTCACTGCCCACAGACCAGGAGATTCCCCGTGAAAAAGCGCCAGGAGTTTTCAGCATGACGGTTTCGGCTGCTGCCGGGTTGGCGCACAGAAACTCACACAAATCTGGGCCGCCGTTTCAACGGGCGCCTGGAACGCCTGGGAGACAGAGCCGTCCATTCAACTGAAAGGGAGGGGGCAGAGCCAGGGAGCCGGGGATCTGGCTCTGCAGGTACCACCCCCACAAAACAAGCAATCTCTGAAACACTCCGGATTGAGAGTTTCACAGCAGGCACAGCTGGACCCAGGACGGTCCAGCTCAGTGGGGGGAAGGGCGTCCCCCACTGTCAAGGCAGTTCACACAGCACCTGGGCAGAGCCTGCCGCAGCTCAGCAACACCTCTGCTGACAGACTGTGACTAGACCATTCCGTGTGGGGCAGGGCATCTATGAAAAAAGGCAGCAGCACGACAGGAACCTATGCAACAATCCTGCATGATCTGCACATGTACCCTAGAACCTAAAGTACAATTTTAAAAAATTACCTTTGCTCTATGACTAGTTTAAAAACAATTGAGTATGCATGTGTGAGTTGACATACTTGCACACATGCACATATGCACACAAATTCAAGTTCTCCAGTGAACAAATTCCTTCCTTTATCTACCAGTTATTCTTCATAGCAATTTGATGTGGGAGTTACTTTACTATACTGCACTCTTACGTTCAAGCCTTTACACAGGCTGTGCCCAGGCATGAAATGACACCTTCATTATCTATTTAGTTAACTCTTCATCCTTCAGTTATTAGTTTAACTCTTATTTATTTCCTCAATAAACCTTCTCTTGATTCCTAGAACTCGTTTTGAACTCCTTCCTCTGTGTTGTCAAAACTCTTTTCTTCATACGTAAGTTTTAATTTCTTACTTAGAGTTTGTTTTTTCCACTAGACCATAAACTCTGTGAGGGGAGGGACAGTGACTCTTTTTTTTTTTTCTACAGTGATGTATATTCTGTGCCCAGAACAGCATCTGGCTTATGGTAGGTGACCAACAAAAATACATCATGCCGATTTAAATTCCCTTTAGATTTGTCGAGTTAATGAACCACGGAGGCAAGATTTCTCAGCACTTATTTCAAAATACCCTAATGATATGTAAAGATTCTAAAGGGTGAGGTGGAAAGTACACCCTGATGGGCTTTGATATTGGACAATGAGTTTGAATTCTTACCAACTACTAGCTGAGTAATATGAGGCAATCTTTTTTGCATTCTCAGAGTCTCAAATTTAAAAATATATATATTGAGAGAATTAGAACCTGTTTTTGAAATTGTTATGAAAATTAAATGCGGCTACCTAAGTGCAAGTTCCTAGCACAAAGCTTAAAATATGGTAGAAATCCCTAAATACTGGCTTTTCTTTCCCATCCATTTATCGCTCCACTTTCCACTCATTCCCCTTTCTTCTTTATTTCCATGCTCTTTCCTCCTAAGGAGAATCCTAAGTGAATTGTTAATATTAACTATAGCATAGGGATGACATAGCAGAAAGTATTTTCTTCTCTAGGTCATTAGCAGGAATGTAGATAACATAGATGTAGTACAAAATCAAGAAGTCAGAACTGAGGAGATTTGTAAACTTAAAATCCTCCTTTAGGTGAAGGCATTGAATCCCAAAGAGGAAAAGTAACTTGGCCAGGGTCCTAGCAAAAACCAGTGCAGTGCTATTGAAAATAACATGCCTCGGCATTTCAGGGAATGAATTCATAGGTTTGTTGGTTCTGGATTAATTACTATCAATTATTATTCTTTTTTTTTTGAGGCAGATTCTCACTCTGTTGCCCAGTCTCAAATGCAATGGTGCCATCTCAGCTCACTGCAACCTCTGCCTCCTGGGTTCAGGTGATGCTCCCTGCCTCAGCCTCCCAAGTAGCTGGGATTACAGGCACCCACCACCATGCCCAGCCAATTTTTAGTAGAGATGGGGTTTTGCCATGTTGGCCAGGCTGGTATGGAACTCCTAACCTCAGGTGATCTGCCTGCATTAGCCTCCCAAACTGCTAGGATTACAGGAGTGAACCACTGCACCTGGCTTGATACTCTTAGTCATATATTGAGTACTCCCAAGTGGTATTCATGGAGCTAAAACTGGAAAATAAAATGCAGACAGATGTTGAGATGAATTCTATCCTTTTCCTTATTTCTAAAAAAAATCTGAGACTTCTTGTGTAAAGAAGGTAAGGCAGGCGTTGCTTTCAGCTGGAATTCTTGCCATGTATTTACTGTTCAGAGTAGTCCATCTGTTTAATAATTACCATTAACTGTACCTACTTCTATGGTGTAAAACTCATATTGCAGGCAAGTGGGTAGCATGTCTACAAAGGTTGTGTCCCTATGTTGTACTGTTGGGGTACGCGGGTGGTGGTCAGGAAGGGAACGTTGAACTCTAGTGTCAGATAGCCCTGATAGAAATCAGGCTGTTGATATCTTATGACTGTGTGTTGTTCCTTTGAGTTGATCTCTGGGACCAGTGCCAGAAAACTAAATGAGAACCAGAGACCAAATTAAATGTTGTCTGATCATTATGTCAAAGACAAAAGCAGGAAGATAAAAATCTCAAAGCCAAATAGATCCAGGACAAAGAGGAAATAATGGCAGCTGTAGCCATAGTTTGGAACTAAGAAGTGGAACAAATGAGGCTGAACTTGCTGACCATCTGTTCAGAAGCAGAGAGAGCCTCAGAAAATACACTGGGCTGGGGAGCTGGTGGTGAGGTTTCACTTTCTTGTTCAGTTTCTTATTGGTGGGGTGACTTGGAAACAGTTCTCTCTGAATTTCAGCCTCCTCATCTGTTAAACGGAGATGATACCCTCCACCATACAGAATCAGCGTGTTAGTTCTCTAAAAGCTTTACCCATTCTACCAACTACCCCCCATCATGAGCACCCAACGTCCACCTTCAGTGACTTTCCAGAACCTCCTGTCATTTCGAGATTCCTGCCCATTGTAGGCATTGCTGTGGTACTTTAGCAGAAAAATACAACGCAATAACAAGAATACAGAATTCCTATTAAATTATCCCAGAGTTATAATTCTCCCTCTGCTCAAGGATGATCTTGAAAGATTACTTATTTTCTTTAGGCCTCAGGTTACCCAAACTCATAATAGGTCATTGTGAGGATTAAATGTGATGCTGCTCACAAAGTACTTAATACAATGTCTGGCATATAGTAAGATACTGCTAAATATGTGTTATTAGCGTTGATAATATTGTTAAAGTATTCATTTTAAACACTTAAAAACTTATTTAAATATATATTGAGCATGTGTCAAAGATTTAAGCATCAAAGAGAAAGCAACAGGATTGGTAAAGGAGACTCTGAAAGAAAGAAGTATATATAGTTCGTGAAAGAATAAATGCTCAAATAAGGTTGGTAAGTTACACAAAACTGTACATGTCCTAGGGGGCCGATAAAATGGTGGCCTCTGAGGTTATCTTTTTCACTGGGCAATTATTATTTTTATCCCTGCTGACAAAAATATCTCACAGCTGATCAATCTTCTACAAGTTAACACTCAACTATACACAGAATATGAGCCCTAATTAATAACAAATATTAAGTCGAACTAAATGACAGCCCTAGAGAATCAGATAACTTGCAGCAGCGTTGTTAGAAAATTCTCTAATAGATGATGAGAGATCTTGCAGTGCTCTTCTTATCTTATTTTTAAGTTTTGGATAATTAGTTTTGCTTTGAGTGTGATCAGTGGGTGACCCGTCCAGTCTGAGATGTTGGCCTTCTGGGATCTAGGCTTTGGAGGTCAAGTTAAAATTTCTTACCCTATGGGTCTTTGTAACCAAATTAAATCACCATAAATATTGGATTTAAGACTTGTACAGGCATTGGGAAATGGGGAAGGGAAAAGATATAGGAGCCCAGTAATTGAACAAGTTTAACTTTCATTTTTTTGCATGAAGTGCGACCTTTTTTCTTGGGCTGTTAGAAATGGGACCTGTTTCACATCTGCATGTAGCATAATGTTTCTATCTGGCCAATGTATTACTTAAACCTCAGCTGTTATCCTTCCCTCTCTGTCCTCTTTAGATGAATTTCCTGTTTGCTTTTTAAATCCTTTCATTTCCCTTTATTCTTTATCTCCCTAGTTCATCTTTCCCTCCTCCTGCCCTATCCTTCCCAGGTCTTTATATTATTTACTTCAAGCTGCTTCTCCTCTTGTTTTATGACCCTTACCTCTTAGAGTGGTTGAAAGCAGAAAAGAACTGTTTTCTTTTCACTCTCTTCTCTGATTCCTTCCTTCGGTTTCCTTTTACGTTATCTAACCCCAGCTGTTTCTTTAGTAGTCACTACCCAGGCCCTTTGTTCCTCAATTCCTTCCTTTTGGCCATTTCACACATTCTTAGGCCATTGAGGGTGGACAAAAGGGGAAATGAAACTCTTAAAATAAATCAACATACATTTTAGAAGTGAATCGTTGATTATTCTTTAATCCAGGATGCCACATTTAATACATTAAATAAATAAAATTATTTTATTACTTTTGAAATCTGTAAAGATAGTGATTCCAGCATAGATTTTTAAATCCATGCTTTCCCATAAGATTGCCTCACTAATGTAAGTATTTTCATTTCTGTATGCTTTTTTGCATAATTGTATTTGTCACATACCTACATATAAAAAATCTATTTAAGCTTGTGGCATATCTTGCAGATGTAGTAAGGAATAGCCTGTGGGCCTGAAGACCTTTTGGTATGAAAGGCAAAGACCAACAAGCAGAGAAAGCTGAGTCTAACCTCATGGAGGGTGTCATAGTGTTTGAATTACCTTCCTCTGCACACATGGTCACGATACAGGCCTGCCTTCCACAAGTGTGGCAATCAGCAATGGACCCATTTTCTAATTTGTTTAGAGCAGAAGGTCAAGCTAGTTAATAAAGGGCATTCTAATACACGAAAAAAGAAGCTCCATTGCTTGAATAAAAAGCGGCACGTGTTGTATAGTGGTGAGAATCTGAGTTCTAGAGTGAGATCAGAGTTGAAGTCCTGCCACTTGCTAGTTGGGTAATTTTGAGTAAGATAATTACTCAAGGTTCTCCAAGCTTTGATTTCTTTTTTTGTAAGATGGAGATAGTAATGGAGATATTAATTACTATTTGTGAGGATAAATTAAAGATACTATTTGTTATACATACTTTGTGACAAGGTGCAGGTTAGCATAAATGTTCAGGAAATGTAAATCTTACATAACCACTTGCTTTTCTGTTCATTGATGTTTGTAAAGAGGAAAACATTTTTCAAGATATGTTACTGGTCTGCATTATCATTTTCTTTTTTTTTCACAATCCCTTCCAACTGGCAAGTGGATACCTGCTGGGCAAATGGGAGTAAGAAAATCAATAATTAATTTAAAAAAACATGTTACTGATATAGAAATAGACTGAATACTTAGTGAGGCAGCATGAAGTTCAGAAATAAACCTACATTTGTAGAGAAGTTTAGTATGTGATGAAGATGACCATTTCAAATCAGTGGGCATTTGGTTGAAAGTACACCCTTGTATGACATATGAAATCCCCACGTTTGGCCAACATTTAAAGAAAAGCCCTAAATTTTGTCTTTAAAAATTAATAAATTATTACAGGATGATAAACTGACTCTTCTTCCTAAATCCTCAATATAATCAGAGAAGAGATACTTTAAAATCAATACATTCATAACAATGCTGAAAATTGAGAAAGGGTGATATAAGGAATAGAAACTTAAAAGAATTTCTGGAGAATTGAAAGAAAATGGAGATCAGATTAATGAAAATATTAAGAATATACAGATATTTGAGGAAAAGCAACAATAAAAATATAAAGAACTTAGCAGTAGAGGAAAAATCAGAACCAGTGACCCAGGAAACAGAGAACTTTAAGAACATCTAATGTTATAGTTAGAGACATTTAAGAGAAGATTGCCACCTCAAAACAAAAACAGACTGCAATGAAGGAGGAAGAATAAAGAACAGCTCTTATAAATAAAAATCATGATTGCTAATTTTTTAAACATAAGACCTGAAGACCGAATTATAAATCTCAAAGATGAAGATGACAACATTTCCAAAAATGTAGAGAGCAAAGGGGATAAAAAGATTATGAAAGAAAAATTAGAAAGCAAGGAGATAATATCTAGAAGTACATGTCTATTCCTAGTATTTAAAATGGTTAAATGCTTCTGGAAATAGACTGATAGATTAGTGTGGCAGCATGGAGCTCAGCATCTGATCTGCATTTATATGGAAATTTATATATGAGAAAGGTGACACTTTCAATCAGTGGGCATTGAGGAAATAGGGTTCTTTGGTCTTTTGGAACATCGTTAGTGCCCTACCCCACTCCCAAGTTATTTGATCAGATGCAAAACTGATGCAGATATGCCAGAAGATCTTGTAACCAACACTTCCAGTTTTAACATTTTAATGTTTATTTCCTTCCACCCTAAAAGTAGACTTCACTTTCCAAGGGAAGGGGAAAATGGAGTAGAATGCAAAGGGAGGTTTAAGTTCTGCTCTAGCAGGCATGAGTAGGGAAAAATAAACAGCGGGGAATTTTTCCAGTCCTGTCTGCTGTTCCGCTCCATTAATAATAGGCTGTTACTCTTTTACAAAACCGAAGAATGGGCACTAGGACACAAATCTCATTCTCTTCCAGTTTTTAGCATTCCTTGAGAAGATGGATCCATGAATATCGCCAGATGACTTACATAACCTTGCTCAAATAGAAGCACAGAGTTGCGGAGTTCAAAATGAAAGAAAAAGGCATAAGGTTTCCTCAACCATTTTGTGAGATGAGAGCAGAAAGGAAACATTGATTTTATGTCTTACATATTTCATGTATATTAGAAGGGGGGAGGGAGTGAAAGCCTGACATGATGGTCAAGAAAAGGACTAGATTTACTAGTTACTCAAACTAGTGTGTGTAGGTTCTTCACAGTAATTGAAATTAAATTTGTGTTTAACTTTTAGCACATTAATCTAAACACATTCTGAGTCATCAAACTGCCACATAATTTCTGTGTTGGAGTTTGCTTTTGTGTTTACAACTTTATTGGCCTCAAGTGGAAAGGAAAAGATCAGAGAAAAAAATAATATATTAGAGAAGGCCAATGGCATCATGATGCAAGCTATGAGTAAAGTTTCATAGTAACTTAAATAAAGAACTGTGATGGGAACATTAAGTTCTCTCAAATCACACAGTAGCATGGCTGCCAAACCGAAAAGATTCCTGCTCTGACATTCAGGGCCATAGTCACAGAGAACGGAGTAGCATCCTCGGTCACATTAAATTAATAGAGGTAATGTGAATTATATTGGTTCTGTAAGTTCATAGTTGTGTGAGCGTAAGAAATTTATACCCAGATTATGTTTGTACATATATTTAAATAGCATTAGGATAAAAATAATTAAACGTAAACACTAGTGTCATGAGTACTAGTATTTTTATTAGCCAGGACACACATCGAATTAGATCATCACAGACCTTAGTAGTTCTGCCAGTCTAGAAAGGTGGTTACACGTGGTTGAGCTGGAATAGAAAGTAGGGCTCAGGTACTTTGGCCTCCTTATTTCTTCATTTGGCAAGCGCTCCCTAAGCTGTTCTGTTTAATTTCCAGCCCATTCTTTTTCATGTTTTAGTTTCTATTCATGAGTAAGTCTCTCTTTCCTTGGTGTTTACTTAGTAGTATGTACTTCTTAGCAGATGGGTGAATGGAGTTTTTGAAAGAGCAGGGCTTGGGGTTTCTGCTGAGAAAAAAATGGCAGCTAGCTCAAAACAAAGTAGCCTGAGTGGTACATAAACACTATCCCAGACAGTTCCAAAGCCTCTAAAATAATCCCAACCATTTTGAAGGCAAGACAAGTGCTCTGGTGAGAATTATGACCACTCCCAGAGAACTAACACTTGGCAAAAATCCTTCCCTGTAAGACAAAGAATCCATGGCTCTTGGAGCTCTTATGGGATGAGTGTTAATCAGATGGAAAGACGGTGCATAGTTATTAAACTAGAAAAAGATCAGTGAATTTACGATGAGAATATAACTATATTAAGCAGATAAAGTGCTCCTGGTTGCTGATCAGTGTATTCCCTCCCTATAGTCAATTATGATAAAAATGTTATCTGGTGGACATATAATCAGAATCAGGGAAGTTAGATAAATTGCTCATCTTGTTAGATCAGAACATGACAGACTGAGGCAGCCATCTCTTTTCAGGGGTGCACACCTGGCACACAGACCTAACACTCTTCACAAATCAAGGGGCCCTCTCTTCTACACAGGAGTTGAGTAAGCTTAACCAAATTTGCTTCTGTGTTCTTTTGAAAAATACTTTCTTTTATGAATAGTCCCTTTCTGATTGGTGTATGTTTATCTGAATGTACTTACACTCTAAATCTGCTTAGAACTAGGGCTTGCCAGCCTGTGTCTTAGTTTTAAAGGCAAACATAAACCAGGTTTGAGACAGTGTGTCCATTTTATTTTTCTCTCAGGTAATTGCCTTAGTCCATTTTTGCTACTATAACAGAATACCTGGGACTGGCTGATTTATAATGAATTGCTTACAATTCTGGAGGCTGGAAAGTCCAAGATCAAGTTGCCAGCATCTTGTGAGGACCTCCTTGCTGTATTATCCTATGGTAAAAGGCAGAAGGGCTGAGAGAGAGAAAGAGAGAGACAGCCAAAGAAAGCAAAAGGGATTCAAACTCTCCCTTTTATAATAAACCGACTCCTGCAATAACAGTATTAATCTATTCACTGTGCCCTCATGGCCTAATGAATTCTCAACTCTCATTAGGTCCCACCTTCCAGCACGGTTGAATTGGGAATTAAGTTTACAACACATGCTTTTGGGGGACACATTCAAACCATAGGAATAATCTTGTTTGTTTCCATGTTCTTGGCATCCTACTGTTGCTTCAGTTTACCACTTCTTTCTTTCTTTCCCTGGAGAGCCATGGCACCTCAAGAATTCCATTTAGGAAGGGCTTGGGTCTATGATCTAGTGGGAATGGCAGATGGACAGAGTACTCTTCTGAAGTTGCTTTCGGGGAAAGGTACACTGCTTTACGTAGAAAGTATTTATGTGGCAGTAGCTTGAAGCTGTGTTTACATAGTAATCATGTTTTTACTTGGGTTAGATGTTTATTTAGAGTTGATTTGGGCTATGAGGCTGATGAAGATTGCAGGTATTTCTGCCTTCCTAAGCCACCCCTTTGTTGCCAGTGTGTGATTTTGCTTTTTAACCTGGATCATAGATTGGCTTTGCAATATTCCTGGAGATGGAATTAATTAATTGGCTCTCTCCCAGCCATCTCAAATTACTTGTTTCACTTTTTTGGTTTACAGATATTTGTTTGCACCTGTGTGTATTTTGTGCCCTAGTTTTGCAAATCTGCAAATTACTAACTTTGTCAGCAAATGGACAACTTTCTTCTGAAGCTGTCTCCTTTGCCAGAGAGTAAACATGCTTTTCTCTCTCCATTTGCACAATTTGACTTTAATCCCAGGAAATGTAGATAAAACCTGTGTGGGCATTGTGTTATCTCTCAATTAACTCTTGGTAACTGCAACCAATCCCTTGTGGCCCAGGTTTATCCTTGAATTCTGGTAACAAGATGAAATTAGAAGAGGAATGCCATGAGCAGAAATGTAAGAGACTAAAATTTACAAGGGTGTGTATGCAATGTGTAGTTTTGGATGTATATATATTCCCTTTAATTATACTCAAAAGTCAATATAAATTACATTACTAGTTGTTTGAGTGACTCATGGTCTATCTTCAATGCATCAATATAGTGCATAAGTTCCTATTGCTGTTGTGACAAATAACTACAAATTTAGTGGCTTAAAATAACATGTTTATTATCTAATAATTCTGAAGGTCAGAAATCCAAAATAGGTCTCATTAGGCTAAAAGCAAGATATTAGCAAGACTGTGTTCCTTTTGGAGGCTCCAAGGGGCGAATCAATTTTCTTGACCTTTCTGTCTTCTAGAGGCTTCCCATAGTCCTTGACTCATGACCATCTTTCTCCATCTTCAAAGCTAGCAATGTTGGGCTAAATACTTCTAATGCTGCTGTCTCTCTGGTTCTTTTCTATTTTTCTCTTCTCCTTTTAAGGGCTCTTGTGATTACATTGAGTTTACGTATATAATCCAGGATAATGGCAGTATTTTAAAGTCAGCTGATTAGCAACCTTAATTCCTTCTGCAACTTTAATTATCCCTTTCCTTCTAGCCCTACATACTCACATGTTCCAGAAATGATAACACAGATATCAGCCATCTTTTGAAGGTAGGGGGTACTATTTTGTCTACCACACATGAAATGTCAAAACAACCTCTGAACATTTCAGTGTGAGTACTCCTGCTTCCACATTCTTTAACCTAAATATAGATCAATGTTTGTATGTTTGAAGTTACCATCAATGTGTGATATATGTTCATAAATACTCTCATTGAAATTCTTTCCTGCTGTAGTAAGTGCCATAGTAATGTGACTTCTCATCAAAGGCAACCCTTTTCAGTATTTGATTTGGGTGTCATGGAAAAATCTCCCTGCCCTTTTTTATATTTCTCCCTTGTAGGCCTGCCACAAGTGTATCAAATTTCTAGCATTACTTCTTTGGGTTAGAAAACTTTTATCAATTGACCCTTTCAAAATTAAATTATGAAACTTGGTGGCGTATGACTCTACTGCCACAATTCGTATTTATGTATCAGAAAATTTAGATGGCTATCTTGCAGGGTAAATTTGGAGCTTGGGAAGTTGGAGAGACATAGATGTGCAAGGCTATTGCATGACAGAATGATGTGTATGGTTGGTAGGGCCTCGGGGAGAACTGTTCATTCATAAATTCAACAAAGAGTGCTTACTCTATGTAGTAACTATGCAACACATTGGAGTTTTGAAAGAGAATAAAATATGCAGTAGCTTCCCTCTCAGGCACTACTTTACGGGCACTCATTGGGATACAATGAAAATACATTTATTTTTCCTGGGTTTAAGCCTTTGTTCCTTCACTAACTGAGGCTTTTCCGTAGCTAACTACTACATAGAACTTTTCATGTAGTAGTTATAGGCTTACCACATATTGTCATGGACTGCTGTCTTGTGTAGCGTGAGTGAACACAGTATAACTGCACCTCAGCTTTTATCAGGAACATCTTACATTAGTGTTGTGTAAGCTCTCCACACTATTATTATTCTATTGCTGCTATTTTATTTTGCACACTTACTTTTATTGGTGTATAGATAATCCTTTGTCACAGGAGGTTGTGTGTTTGTGCTATGTATTATAGGATGGTCTCTGTCTACTAGATGCCAGTATACCCTCTAGTTGTAACATTCAAAACTGTCTCCAGAAATTGCCAAATGTCCTCTTGGAGGCAAAGTCAAGCCTAGTTGAGAAACAGCAATGTGTAGCAAATAGAATTATGCATAAATCACAAGTGTACAGCTTGGCTAATTTTTATGAATGCACGTCACATTCAATTAAAGAAAAAGAACATTACTAGCACCTAAGATCCTCTCCTTTTAACTCCTTTCTGTTATTTCCTAACCAAGGATAACCACTATTTAGACTTCTAATACCATAGTTTTCCCTGTTTTTCAACTTTAAGTGAATGCTGACATGTGGTACAGGCTCTTTCGGTTCTGTGAGGGTCATCTCTTGTGCTGTATGTTGTAATGGTTTGCTCTTTTTCATTCCTTTCTACTGTTCTACCACAGTCATACCACTGTATAGTTATCCCTCCTACTTTTGAGAAATATTTGAATTGTTTTCAAATTCTGGCAGTTATGAATAATGCTGCTATGAAGATTCATGTACATGTTTTTTGGTTCATATCTGTTGCATCAAAGTGAAGTTGCTGAGATTTGAGTCCATGTATGTCCAGCTTTAGTAGATAATGTAAGAGTTTTCCAAAGTTGTCTTAACAATTTTATTTCCAGGAGCAGTGTTTGAGTTCACTGATCCATCATTGCCGCATTACCAACTACTTGGTGTTTCCTTTTTTTGTTGTTTTCAAAAATTTGGCCTTTCGGGTACATACATAGTCTTACTGCATTGTGGGTTTTGTTTGTATTTCTCAGATAATAATTGAGATTCAGCATGTTTTCATACAATTTTGTCCATTTTCATGTTTTCCTTGTGAAAGGGTATATTATTTTGTCCATTTTTGTGATTGGATAGAAAAATGATACCATTGGCTCATGTGATTATCCATCTCCTTGGCATTATTATGGCTAAGCTTAATCTAATTTAAAAATAGGCTGATTTTGTTCATCTCTCTCATGAGCTTCAGCAGTACAAGTCCATTCACCAGTCAGAGCTTTCCTGGATGAACTGAAGGAATGGAAGCCATAAACTAGCCAAACTAAGGACAGGCCTGTGGGCCTGGCAGTCCTGCCAAGGAAGGTCTCGGCTGAGACAAAGTTGTAATCCTTCCTCTTCCTTCTCTTCCTTTTAGCTACAAAATCAACAGATAAATAACCATTCCTAGAATTTTCTTTCCTGGTACCATAGCTGAATACATGTTGGCTATTGGCATAAATGTTTTCCAAGATGTTTATTTATCAGATTACTTTATGAACTAATTTGCTGCTTGAAATGACTACCTAGTAAAGTAAGAATTTAATTTTAGGGAGTCTCACAGATAATGGATAACGGTATAGTCTTCTGTTCTTTTCCTTCATCCAATGGTAAGAGCTGTAAGACCAGTATTTTCCTTCCCCAGGGGTTTTTGGCCACCTTTGCTGGTGCAACATCACATTCAACATAAAGCCTAAATCACCTGCCTCATTCTCAGGCTTCCTCACAAATCCAGAGCCTACTTATGGGGTGCTTCCTCTTTACATTCATGAGCCACCTCCTCCTCTTGCCATTATTACATAACTGTTGAGAGCCCTGTGTACTCCTTCCACCTCAGGCTATGTCATCACCTCAAGTCTTGGATGCTCTCCATGTTTGGATGGGCAGGCTCCAAGGTGCATTTCATCTGCCCATGCTGTGCTTAGTGCTGCCAAAGGTAGGGCTCCTGCCAGTGATGCATACTTAGGCTAATGGCCTATGGGCTTCTGGGAAACAAAAGGGCAGGTAATGGAGGACAGCCATCAGAAATTGGCAGGAAACAAGGTTCTTTTTGAGCAAAACCATTAAGAAGAACATGAATCAAATAGAAAGAATCTCAGAGGCTCTGGAACTATGATTGTGTTCTCATTTATATCTCTCATGTAGAAGGAAATGGAAAGGGATGGCTGGGATCCCAAATTTCCAAGTCCTTGACGTCCACTGTCACAGCAACAGGAGGAAGAGATAACAGCAGGAACACACAGGGCAAATGCCCTCTGTCACCCTTTATAAAACTTTAGTTTCAAACCTTATGTTCTCAAATAATAAAGAATAAACCAAATTTTCCTTCTACATAGCAATGCTTTTTGATTTCAAATTGGTGATTATGACTCCCTTGAGTTGTCTAATGAACATTTGAAAGTTGAGTTGGGAATAAATTCAGAGGTTCTTTGACCAGTCAATTAATCAGTGAAATGTATGAGGCATGTATTAACAGTAAATTCCTCACATTATGTGCCTAAGGGCAGAAAGAATAATAACAGCCAACACTTGTATATTTTGTGCCAAGCACTGTTCTAAAGGCTTAATCCTCACAGCAACCCTTTGCTGCATGCACCGTTATGATCCTGTTATACAGATGAGAAAGATGAGGCTCAGAGGTGGTAAGTAGCAAGAACCAAGGTTACATGCTAAGGGAGTCACAGAGCTAGGATCCATACCCAGGCATTCTGGCTCCCTAGTCTATGTTCTTAGCCAATAAACAAATACTGCATACCTAAAAAGAAGTAATAGATTTCTTCTTTGAGAATATTACAAATGAGATAATATTAACTATACATAATGCATGTAGCCATGTCCTAAGAGAGATAATGGTCTGGGCTAAAATGGATAAAGAAGATGAAATATGAAGGAGCCAAGCCTCAGAAATTATGCAGAATTTCAATAGGTGCAGAGGAAGGTGAAGGTTGTAGGATGTTTGTGGACATCTAGCATCCCTGCCTCCAGTAATTACCAGTAGTAATCATCAAGTTTTGTGACTACCAAAAGCTGCTTAACATGTTTACAAAAGCCCCTCGCTGAGGACAGCTGAGCTTCCGGTATAGTGGTTGGAACAGTGGTACTCATGTGCATCAGAATCACCTGGAGCTCTTTTTAAAATTTGGACTGCTGGGCCTCACTTCCAGATTTTCTGATTTAGCAGATCTAGGATGACATCCAAGAATTTATGTTTCTGACAAATTTCTAGGTGATGCTGGTATTGTGGGACCTCAGCAAGGCCTGAGAGAAAGAAAGATGTGGGCTGACAGCAGTAGAAGAAAAAAATGATTCTTAGAATCATTATCTAATATTAGCGTGATTATCGCAATAGCCAAGTTCAGTGATAATTTATTCTGAGCCAGAGCTGTATAAAACACTTGATATACATGATACTTTTAAATCCTTCAAACAGATTTTAAATGCTGTTATTATTTCCATTTTGCAGGTGAGAAAAGTAAGGATTAAAAATACATTATGAACTTTTCCAGGTCATGTATGTGTAAAACTAAACCCACATCCAGCCAACTTTGGGGTCCAGCCACTAATCAGTACTGCTGTTCAATAGCTCTCGGAGGTGTTTTGATGAGATGTGTTCAGAAGTCCATCATCTTTGAAAGTATCTAATCAGCCATGCAACAAGACAAAAGTAATAATTAGCATAAGTTATTCTGGTAGCACTGTGTGGAGCTTAAAGCCTGAGAGGCTAGCTATGGATTTATCATAACAATATAGGCATGATCAAAATTTCAGCAACATAGCTTTTCTTCCTATCCAATTTTCAAAGTGAATAACGTGTCAAATGCTGCGATCGGGGTAATTTCATTAAGACTGCATTCCATTTTGTGTGCATACTTGATATTTAAAAACATAGATTTTGGAATCTTCAGTCTGTTGCTTATAGTTCATTCATTGATTCAAAATATTTACTAAAATCTACTAAAGGGCTGAGCATGGTGGCTCATGCCTGTAATCCCAGCACTTTGGAAGGCTGAGGTGGGTGGATCACGAGGTCACGAGTTTGAGATGAGCCTGGCCAACATGATGAAACCCTATCTCTACTAAAAATACAAATATTAGCTGGGTGTAGTGGCAGGCATCTGTAATCCCAGCTACTCAGGAGGCGGAAGCAGGAGAATTGTTTGAACCCAGGAGGCGGGGTTGTAATGCCTGAAATCGTGCCACCTCACTCCAGCCTAGGCCACAAGAGCGAAACTCTGTCTCAAAAAATAAAAAAATAATTTTAAAAACTTACTAAAAATAACATGTTTTTGAGAAAACTTTGATTTACTTTCATTTTGTTTTGAGGTGACAAACCAAGCTCAAGTTAAACTTCTCTTACTAGCTGCTTTTAAAACCTCACCTTTGTCTTCAGTGCCCTAAAATTTTATGATTGTATGTCTAAGTGCAGATTTATTGTTGTTTATACTGTTTGGGTCTAAGTGGGTGTCCTTCTGGAAAATTCTTCATTATTATCTCTTCAAATATTGTTTCTTCCTCATTCTCATTGTTACTTCCTTCTGGAATTCTGATTAGAGTATGTTGGACCTTCTCCTTCTGCCCTCTAATTTTATTAATCTTTCTTTTGTATTTCCAATATGTATCTTTCAGAAACATTCTGGGTAATTTCTTCGATCCTATCATCTTTTCATGAAGTCTCTCTTCACCTCTTTCTAATCTGCTATTTAATTCATTTAATGTTTAATTTCATTTACTTTGTTGTCACTTTGACTTTCAAGTTATTTCTCTTCAGATCCTTTTTACAGTCTTGTTTCTTGCTTATATTTTTAAACTTCTCTCTTCAAGCATATCAGACATTCTTAGTTTATGTTTAGCATCTGATAATTCCAGTACTTAGATTTTTTTTTGTTTATCTGATTCTGCAATGTTATTTCTGCTGGTTCTTATTCATAGTTCTCTGTTTACCTGTGTATTTACAATTATTGGCTATTCGTTCATATCCCTTGGATTGTTGTCTGCCAGAATTCTTTTAGCTTCTGTTGAAATTGAATGTTTTTCTGAGAAGATTTTAATTTACTTCTTATCACTTGGGGGTTAGGCACTAAAATCCAGGACCATTTTATGTTTTATATTAAAATTTCCATTGGAATATTTTTTTGACCACACAGAAAGTTTGAACTTGGGCCAAAAACCTGTGTGAAGTCAAGATTACAGTTCCAAATTCCTTAAAGAGATTTTTCTTTCTCTTCTACCCAATGCAAAAGTGAAAAGAGAAGTCTCCTTCCTGTCCACTTCTGAGAGGAAATTATATCTCCGGAGGCCTCAGCTTTACATGGGGCACTACCATTAGACTTTCTACTTTGCATGTTCTGTAAGTTTTGTCTACTTTCTTATGTGCCGTATATAATCTTCCATATGTTCAAGTTTGCCAGGGTTCAGTGGATTCCCTCAGGGTCAAAGCTGTCTTCTGCACTTGCTTGCCTCTCATCTTCTAATAGCACTTTGTTTTGGCTTTGACATATCACATGCTTTTTTGCCAGATTAGTGATGTACCTAAAACATTCTAAATATACGAATACAGGCCAGGCTCACATGTGTAACCCCAGCACTTTGGGAGGCAAAAGTGGGCTGATGACTTGAGCCTGGGTGTTCAAGACCAGCCTGGGCAACATGACAAAACCCTGTCTCTAGCAAAAAAAAAATAAAAAATAAAAAATTGGTTGGCCTAATTGACACCCACCTGTAATCCCAGCTACTGGGAGGTTGAGGTGGGAGGATCGCTTGAACCCAGGAGGTGGAGGCTTCAGTGAGCTGAGATCACACTACTGCACCCCAGCCTGGGTAACAGTGAGACACTATCTAACACACACACACACACACACACACACACACACACACACTCATACATAATGTTTTAGCCATTTGCATCAGAAAGTTTGTTCAGAGCATCAAATTAGTCTAATATATTGCAGAGAATGCAAATCCAGAGTTAAACTGAAAATATGTTACAAATTATATTAAAAAGACAAAGAGAAAAGCCGAGATTTGTATTTAAAGTAACCATTAAATGGCAACTGACTTCCCTGAGGACAGGAACAACAGGTTTTTTACTTGTTTCTTTAAAGCTTTATGCTATGCCTAACACATAAGAGCCCATAAATAATATGTGAATAAAATAATGCAAGCATTTAGATAGCTTTGGAAGCTT
Source organism: Cebus imitator (assembly GCF_001604975.1). NCBI lineage: Eukaryota > Metazoa > Chordata > Mammalia > Primates > Cebidae > Cebus > Cebus imitator. The sequence continues at coordinate 800,116 of NW_016107651.1, read as the reverse complement.
CAAATGGATTGATCAGTAGAACTCATTATAAAATGTGTATGGATATATGCTTGACGGATTCCCAAAAATATCTGAATATTTATAGATATTTTAACATCCGTTATCCAAAAATATGAAATCTGAAATGCTCCAAACTCTGAGACTTTTTGAGGGCTGACATGTTGCTGCAAGTGGAAAATTCCACACCTGACTTCATGTGATAGGTCACAGGCAAAACACAGGTGTACAATACACAGTTTACACAGTTTCCTCAGCATCCCCAAAGGACAAAAGACCCTCTCAGCCCCCTTCAGGTATATTTTTCTATGCCCTCCCAGATTCCCCTACACCAGCACACTACTAAGAGTAATAAAATGGCACATTTGCAGGCTGGATACACCAACAGTAGGTTCCCTAAGGTACCCCACATGGGTCTAAGACCTATGTTTGTTACTCACTGTGTTTTTTGCTTATTCTCTGTTCTGTAGTATAAGGATAATGTTTAAAATGTTGAGATAAGCCTGTAGATACCCCTATGGGTAACAGTGATAAGAAAACGAGGAAGCATTTATGCTTCCCTGTAGCGCAGAAAGTCTAACTGTTGGAGAAAGCAGACAGTAATATAAATGTGAAACAGAAGAATGTAGTGTCGGAATGACCACCATATGTCACCTGAAGAAACAAAAAGATAAACCCTTGAGGGTTTATGCTGGAAGGGATTAGCAGAAGTTAATTAAAAGTAGAAAAACACTGCATAAAGCTAACAAATGAAGATATTAATTGTGTGTTAAAAGAGTGGCTCCCTCAGTGTCGTGATGAACATATGCCCCTTGAGGGTATACTGATCATAAGACAAGCAAAGAATCTGTCACAACAAACTGGACATTGAAGGGAACTATAAATATTCAACAGGCTGGTTGCAGAAAGTTTTTAAAAGACACAGAATTAAATGTTTTAAGATATGTGGTGATAAAACATCTGCTGATTATGAAACAGTGAAGAAATTCATTGATGAGTTTACCAAGGTCATCACTAATGAAATTCTGAAGACAGAATAAGTCTATAATGCTAATGAAGCATCAATATTTTGGTGTTATTGCCCCAAAAAGATATTAATTACACTTGAAGAGACAATCGCTATAGGAATTAAGGATGCCAAGCACAGAACAACTGAGCTGAGATGTGCTAATGCAGCAGGCATGTATACATGTAAACTTATGGTGATAGGTAAAAGCTTACGTCCTTGCTGTTTTCAGGGTATGATTTTTTTTTTTTACCAGTACATTATTATGCTAAAAGGCATAGATCACCAGGGGCATCTTTTCTAATTGGTTTCACAAACAATTTGTACCAGTTTGTTGTGCTCACTGCAGGGAAGCTGGACTGGGTAACTGCAAGAGTTTGTTATACTTTGACAATTGTCCTGCTCGTCCTCCAGCTGGAATTATCACAAAAAATAATATTTATGCCATGTACTTTCCCCCAAATGTGACTTCATTAATTTAGCCATGTGACTAGCGTATCCTTAGATAATACAAAAACACTTTCTCGAATAGCATGCCAGCAACTGTGAACAGAGGTGTTGGTGTGGAAGGTTTTCAAAAGGAGTTTAACATGAAAGATGCTGTATTTTCTGTTGCCAGTGCTTGGAACACAGGGACTGAAGACACACTGTGCGTCCCTGGCACAACCCTGGCCTGCGACTATGCTCAGTGATCATGATGAACAAGAGTGTGGCTTTGGACGATTATATCTGTCGAGTGAGAAAAAATGTCTACCCTCCTTACATATCCAAAAAAATATACTTTTAGAGTCCATCAGTAAGCTGGAAGAAGTAGATATCAAAGAAATTATTAACATTAATAGTGATGCTCAATTGTTTACTCATTGACTGGTGGTGAAATAATTGAAATGGTTCCAAATCAAGGTGATTCTGATAGTAGTGACGATGAAGACATTGTTGTTAATGCTGCAGAAAAAATGCCTGCAGATGACATGGTGAAAATGTGTGATGGGCTTGTTGAAAAACCAGAACAGTGTACATTTATAACAGAAGAAAAAATCATGTCAGTTTATAAAATCAAAAGGAATCCCTAAGTCAAAAAACATTAATGAGACAGATGACTCCAGAGGAAACATTTTAAAAAGTATCCAGGAATTACTTCTCATTCCTAGAGGACACATTTCCTGGTTGCTCAACTGCTTCTGATGTGTCTTTTCACCTACAAAAATAAAATCCAGTTTATGGTAACCTTTTAATCCACATATAGTAGGTGGCAGTTGAAAGCCTGGTGTTGTTTGTGGTTAGACAGCTAATACAGGTATTCTGGCGATGCTACCATGCGGCTTAGTTACCCTGAACACATTATTTTTTTCACTATATTAAAAATATGCCATTTTTTTTTTACTGTTAAGTACTTAAGTGTGAATAGTGTAAAGAATGTTTGCTATTGGTAGCATGTAAATTCAGTCAGAATGACGGTGAAGCCATCACAGGTTGTCCACATGAGTGGATGAGATAGTGACACCTGTGCTGTCTGATGCTTCAATGCACACAAACTTTGTTTTATGCACAACATTATTTAAAATGTTATTCAAAGTTTCCTTCAGTTTAAGTGTATAAAGTATATGTAAAATGTAAATAAATTTCATATTGAGTCTTGGGTCCTATCTCCAATATATCTCATTATATCTATGCAAATATTCCAAAATATAAAAAAACCCAAAATCTAAAACACTTCTGGTCCCAAGCATTTTTGAAAAGAAATACTCAACATATACCGATATGTATATTTTTTTCATACATGTATATGTTGAGTATATATGTATATTTGAGTATAAGTGTATATATTATATATGTGTCTATATGTACAAATATCAATAAAATGGCCATTAACTAAGTAGTTCTAATATTATAACTTAGTCACAGTTATTTTTAAGCCCAGCACATTTCTGATAATCTATCAGGCAACTCCTGTTAACAGACATGAGCTTCCTTTAGCATCCTTATTTAGAGCTAACCCATTTTTGATTCTGAATTCCAACCTTGTCCTTCTAGCCTAAAATGGTGAATCACTTACTTGCCTAAGTTTTATCCATGGAACTTCTCCTTGGGTCTACTTCTGTGAGCTGAGGAGAGGGCATGTGTTGAACGTAAAATCACTGAATGCAGGAGAACTGAGGACGGGGGGTCCCTACCAACGGCATTCCCCTTACAACTGAGGAGCTCTTCCAAACTTGGTAGAAAAGGGTGATGTGGAAACCACAAGAATATCAAAATTCTGCCAAGTTCTGAGGTATATTGTTAATTCTGACTGCCTGGAAATCTAGTGGGTAGCTAATTATAATAAAAAGAAACAAACAAACAACAACAAAAAAAAAAACTTTGCTTTCAGATTAGGAACTGCTCTGCCTCTTTTAGAAGGCATTTAGAATAATGTTTAGAGTAGACACTGGAATTAAACAAAACTAATTTCCAATCCTGGCTTTGTCATTTAGTATATTTTTGTCTCTAAGCGAGCTACTAACCCTTATAAGTCTCTATTTTATCATCTGGGAAATGTGAATAACACCAACTCAAAATATTGTATTAAAATTAATAAAATATAATACACATAAAACCATTAGCACAGCAACTCATGTGTGTAAATGCATAATAAATTAGCAATAATAATTGCTTTTATGTTTGTCCTTCTCTATGAGGCATAGTGCAGTGTGCTTGTTTCACGTTAGGACACTTAATAAATGACTGCAAATGAACTAATAAAGCCAGGCATCTTTACTTGTTTCAGTGACTGCACACATTTCCTCCCTGCCTTGGCCTTCGCCACTGGAAGAAACAAGAACCAGGATGATTCTCTGTTCACTGAAAAGAAAACCATGTAGAGACCTATTCACTTCAACTGCTGATGGACTTGTTAAGTAGTTATGCAAAGAAGGCAGCAAGAGCTGCTTTCTTGCCCCATCAAGGGATAGAAAAAATTCCCAGCACCTATTCCAGCTTTGTCCTGGAACTAGCGGCTTCCATTCTGTCTGCTTTGCCTTGGCAAAGCTTGTGTACTTCCATTGAATCAATATGCTGACATGCATCTCTGCTGCCAATGCAGCCACCACCCACATACACTCTCTTAAGAAGCAGTATTTATTCTTGCTGATCTCCAAAAAGAGGTTAGAAATAAAGACCAATCTTCTGGAGGGCCTGCTTTGTGACCGCACTAAGGGTCTTTCCAACCATTTCATTTGTTTGCTTGAGAAACTCCCACCTTGTCTCTAACAATTCAGCTTGTTATCAGAACGAAATATGGAGTCCATAGAGAAAATCTCAGTAGACTGCCTGATTCAAGGATGTACAAAACAGGCACTCACTATGAAATAGCAAGCGGGGGACTATTTCTATGACTACATTAAAGAGGAAAAGAGGGTTCATAGTCAGAACACAAAACCATACATGAAATTATAGTATTTCTTTCAAAACCCTCCGTCCCCTCCTCCCTCTTATTTTTTACTTGGTTTGTGACATTAAGCTAATTGATTAGACATTCTAGATTCCAAGGCTGTCCTCTGCCAATTGAAAGCAAGATATTTTTACAGAGGTATTTTTGTTTCCCTGCAATACCATGTACATTGCTTATTGTATTGAATGAATTTTTGCTTCACACAATTTTAGAAGCTTCTACAAAACCTTAATATCCAGGTAGTAGGTATATAGTGAGCTGCTTAATCAGAGGGGATCTTTAATAGTATTACACAGAGTACAACGTGGAATCTATGATTCTGACCAACAGGTAAAACTCTTGAACCCCAATAATGAACTGATACAAAAATCCTCAATATCCATGTTGTGGCAAATGGTAGAATTTCTTTCTTTTGTTTTTTATTTTGTTTAAAGCTGAATAGTATTCTGGGGTGTGTGTGTGTGTGTGTGTGTGTGTGTGTGTGTGTGTTATGTATACGCCCATACACACTGTATTGTCTTTATCCATACACCCATTTAAAGGTCTTACATTTAAGTCTTTAATCCATTTGGAGTTGATTTTTGAATATGGTATGAGATTATGGACTAACTTCATTCTTTTCCTGATAGATATCCAGTTTTCCTAACACCGTTTATTGAAGACACTGTCATTTCCCCATTGTGTGTCTCGACAGCTTTGTTAAAGAGCAATTGATTGTAAATGAATGGATTTATTCTGGGCTCTCTATTCTGTTCCATTGGTCTATATGTCTGTTTTTATTCCAGTACTATGCTGTTTTGATTACTATAGCTCTGTAGCATAATTTGAAATTAGGAAGTACATTGCCTTTACATTTTGTTCTTTTTGCTCAAGATTGCTTGGACTGATTGGAGACATTTGTGATTCCAGATGAATTTTAGTATTTTTTTTTCTTTCTCTCTCTCTCTTTTTTTTTTTTTTTTTTTTTGAGACAGAGTCTTGCTTTGTAGCCCAGGTGGATTGCAGTGGTGTGATCTCAGCTCACTGCAACCTCTGTCTTGTGGGTCTGGGTTCAAACAATGATCCTGCCTCAGCCTCCTGAGTATCTGGTATTACAGGTGCACACCACCATGCCCAGCTAATTTTTGTATTTTTATTAAAGATAGGGTTTCACCATGTTGGCCAGGCTGGTCTTGAACTCCTGACCTCGTGATTCACTTGCCTAAGCCTCCCAAAATGCTGGGATTACAGCCATGAGTCACTGGGCCCTGTCAGGAATTTTTTTCTATGAAAAAATATTTCAGGGTTTCATTTTCTATAAAAAAAATGTTATTGGAATTTAAATACATTGAATAGAAATGGCAAGAGAAGGCATCCTTTTTTTATTCCTGATCTTAGAGGAAAAGCTTTCAACTTTTCATGCTTTGAGTATGATTTTTAGCTTAGACTTATCATACATGGCCTTTATTGTGTTGAAGTACATTCCTTATATACCTAATCTATTAAGAATTTTTATGATGAAATGATGTTTGTCCCTTATTCTGTTAATGTGCTATATCACATTTATTAATTTGTGTATGTTGAACTATCCTTGCATCCAAGTGAGAAATCCTACTTGATCATAGTGAATTTTTTTTCAGTATGCTGTTGAATCTTATTTGCTACTACTTTGGTGAGGATTTTTACATCTAAGTTCATCAAAAACATTGGCCTTTAATTTTCTTTTATTGTAGTGTCCTTGTCTGGCATTAGTATAAGGATAAAGTTGACCTTGAAAAATGAGTTTGGAAGTGTTTCCTTGTCAAGTTTTTGGAAGAGTTTAAGAAAGATTGTAATTACTTTCTTCTTAAATGTTTGGTAGAATTTACTAGGTTGTAGGCTTTTCTATCATGTAACACTTTTGATTACTAGTTCAATCTTCTTACTCATTACTGTTCTTTTTGGGTTTTCTATTTCTTCATGATTCAGTTTTTGTGGATAGTATGCATCTAGGAATTTATCTGTTTTTCCTAGGTTTTCCAATTTGTTGGCATAGAGTTATTCAGAGTCTTTTATGATCTTTTGCATTTCTGTAGTATTAGCATATTGTTTTCTCTTTCATTTATAATTTTATGTATTTGAATTGCCTGTCTTAGACTAGCTAAAGATATAACAATATTACTTATATTTTTACAAACCCAACCTTTAGTTTCTTTGAATTTTCCTTTTGTTTTTCTGTTTGATTTATTTCTGCTCTGATCTTTGTTATTAATACTTATCTTCTACTGACTTTGGGCTTAGTTTGTATTTCTTTTTCTGCTTCTTTGAAGTGTAAAGATAGGTTGTTTATTGGAGATTTTTTTCATGTCAGCGTTTATCACTATAAACTTCCCTATAAACTACTTTTACTGCATTGTATAAGTTTTGATATGTTGTATTTTCATTCTTATTTGTCATCTTTCTCATCAAGATGATGATATCAATGTCACTAAGATATTTTTTGATTTCTTATTTGATATTTTTATTGACCCTTTGGTTGTTCAGGAGTGTGTTGTTTCATTTTCACATATTTGTGAATTTTCTATGTGTGTTTGAGAAGAATGTGTATTCTGCTGCAGTTAGAAGAAATGTTTCGTATATGTCTATTAGATCTATAGTGACATTCAACACTGTATACTTATCAATTTCCTATGTGGATGATCTACCCAGTGTTGAATGTGAGGCATTGAAGTCTCCTGATATCATTGAATTGCTGTCTCTCTATTCATTTCTGTAATGTTGACTTTATATATTTAAGTGCTTTGATATTGAGGAGGTATATATTTATAGTTATATCCTTTTGATAAATTGATCCTTAATCATTATGTAATAACCTTTTTTGTCTTGTTTTGCGGTTTTTTGGCTTAAAGTCTATTTAACGCAATTACGGCCACCCTTGCTCTCTTTGGTTACCATTTGCATGGAATATCTTTTTCCTTTTGTTCGCTTTCAGCTTATTTGTGTCCTCAAAGCTAAAGTGATCTCTTTTAGGCAGCATATAGTTGGATCTTGTTTTTTAATCCATTCATATACTGTATATCTTTTGATAGAAGAATTCAGTTCATTCATATTTGAAGTAATATTGATAGGTAAAGATTTACTACTGCCATTTTGTTTATTTTCTGACTGTTTTTTGTAGTTTCGTCATTTTATTCTTCCTCCATAGGTGTATTACTTTGTGATTTGATAATTTTTTTTTTTTTTTTTTTTTGAGATGGAGTTTCACTATCGTTGCCCAGGCTGGAGTGCAATGGCATGATCTTGGCTCACTGCAACCTCCGCCTCCCCGGTTCCAGTGATTCTCCTGCCTCAGCCTCCTGAGTAGCTGGGATTACAGGCCTGTGCCACCACTCCTGCCTAATTTTGTATTTTTAGTAGAGACGAGGTTTCTCCACATTGGTCAGGCTGGTCTTGAAGTCTCGACCTTAGGTGATCCAACTACTTCAGCCTCCCAACGTGCTGGGATTACAGGCATGAGCCACTGCTCCCAACCCTGTGATTTGATAAATTTTATGCTTTGATTAATGGTATGCTTTATTCTCTTCATCTTTTATGTATTTACTGCTGGTTTTCTCTTCGTGGTTTCCAAGGGGCTTACATAAAACATCTTATAGTTATAACAGTTAATTTTAAGCTAGTAACAAATTTAATTGCATACAAAAATTTTACACTTCAATGTCTCCTCCCACATTTTATGTTAGATGTCACAATTTCTATTTTTATATATTATGTATCAATTAAAAATTACTAGTTACAGTTATTTTTAATGTTTGTCTTTTAACTTTTATACTAGAGTTAAAAGTGATTTATGTACCACCCTTACAGTGTTGGAGTATTCAGGATTTGACTATATTTTTACCTTTATAATGAGTTTTATACTTCATATATTTTCATGTTGTGAGAGTCCTTTTATTTCAAGTTGAAGAACTTCCATTAGGATTTCTTGTAAAGGGGTTCTTTAGACTTCATGGATCTGGGTGTTCATTTCTCTCTCCAGATTTTGGAAGTTTTAGTCATTATTTCTTTACAAAAGACTTCTGCCCTCTTTTCTTTCTCTGTTCCTTCTGGAACTTCCATAATGCATATGTTGGTTTGCTTGATATTTTCCCTTAAGTCCCATAAGCTTTTTTCTTTTCTTTTTTTTTTTTTTTAACAGTTTTTCATTCTGTTTTCTTTTTGTTCCTCCAATGGATTAATTTCAAATATCCTGTCTTTTGCTCAAGATTATTTTTTCTGCTTAATTGAGTCTATGATTAAGATTCTTTATGAAATTTTAAAATTCATTTATTGTGTTCTTTAGCTTCAGAATTTCTTTTTGATTTATTTAATATGGTTTTTATCTCTTTATTAAATTTTTAATTTGTTCATTTTTTAAAGATTTGTTTGGTTGACTATCTGTGTTATTTTGTAGCTCACTAAGCTTCTTTAAAAGGATTATTTTTATTGGTATCAGGAAGTACATAGATCTTCATTTCTTTAGAGTCAGTGTTGGGTGCATGTATGTTTAGCATTGTTATATCCTCTTGCTGAATTGATCCCTTTATCATTATATTATGACCTTCTTTGTTTCTTTGTTATTTAGCTTAAAGTCTGCTATATCTGATATTAGTATAGTTACAACTGCTTAATTTTGGTTTCTATTTGCATGGAACATATTTTCCCATCCCTTTACTTTCAGTCTATATGTGGCCTTACAGATGAGATGAGTGTCCTGGTGGGTCATATATATATTTTTATCCATTCAGTAATCCTATGTCTTTTGAGTGGAAAATGTAATCCATTTCTATTTAAGGATATTATTGATATATGAGGGCTTATTCCTGTCATTTTGTTGATTGATATCTGGTTGTTTTGCATATACTGTACTATGTTTCTTTCCTTCTCTCCATTGTTTATCATTGTGGTTTGGTGGTTTTCTGTAATGTTAACATTTGAGCCTTTTCTTTGTGTTTTTCTCTACCAATGGGTCTTATATTGTTGTATGTTTTTATGATGGTAGATATTTTTCTTTCATTTCCAGGCATAGGATTCTCTTTGGCATTTCTTGTAGGACTGGTCTAATGGTGATGAATTCCCTGAACTTTTGCTTGTCTGAGAAAGTCTTTATTTCTCCTTTATTTATGAAGAATAATTTTGCTGAGTTTAGTATCCCTAACAATTTTTTTCCTTTTAGTACTTTGACTATATTATCCTATTCTCTCCTCTCATGTAAGGATTCTGCCAGAAATTTACTGTTAGTCTGATGGGGATTCATTTACAGGTGACTAGCTATTTTTCTCTTGCTGTGTTTCAGAATTCTGTTTGTCTTTGACTTTTGACATTCTGATTGCAATGTGCTGTTGAGAAGACCTTTTGAACAGTATATATTTGAGGATCTCTGGGCTTCCTCAATTTGGGCGTCTACATCTTTTGCTAGGCTTGGGAAGTTTTAATCTATTATCTTGTTAAATAGTTTTCTAACCCTTTAGTTTTCTCTTTGCCTTCTGAGACCCCCAAAATTTGAATACTTGGTCACATTATTGTGTCTCATATGTTATGCAGGCTTTGCTCATCCTTTTTTATTCTTCATTTAAAATTGTTTTCTGGATAGGCCATTTTAAGAGACCTGTCTTCAACTTCTGATATTCTTCTGCTTGGTTTTTCAGTATTTTTTTGGACCTCCCAGAGCTTCTTCAAGATTAATATTTTGAATTATTTTTCTAGGAATTTATAAATTTCTTCTGGATTGAGATTTGTCACCTAGAATTATTGTGATCTTTTGGCAGCTTTTTCATGTTCTCTTGTCCTTATATTGATATTTGTGCATCTGATGTAACAATTGCTTTTTTAAATTTTTGAATAAACTTTCATAGAGGAAGATATTTTCCTGAAGACATATATATGTTGATGGTTGGTAAGAGTACTTTAGCTTTGATTCAGATGCATGCTGTAGTGTAGACTCTGGATGATTTCTTCAGCTATGAATAGCAACAGAGGAATCTGTGATTTCCTCAGTGGCTTGGCTGAGGTTGTTAGTAGAAGCTGTAGTGAGGCTTTGCTGGGGGTGGGTATGCCAAGTGGGCCAGCTCTCAGGCCCTGTTGTATCCGTGGCAGGCAGAATGTGCTTGACCTTGGGCCACTCAGTGGCATATACAGGCACTGGTTTTACTGGGTCCAGATGGGCCAATTCTTGTGCCTCCAAAAATATTGCTTATGTACAGGCAGTTGTAGCAGTGTGCCAGATGTGTGAGTGGGTCCTGAGGACGATGTCCTGGACATCATCCCTGACATAGGTGATGGGAGTAGCAGTGCCTTAGGTTCCCAAGTGGCACTTACTGATGTTAGCAGTGGCAGTGATGGGCTGGGCAAGCCAGTCTCCAGGTTCCTAGGTGGCACATGTAAATGGGTGTAAGTGGCAATGTTGGCAGCAGAGTGAGTGGGCCCATCTCCAGGTCCTGAGAATGAGTAATTTTTGTCATTTTCAAGTGTACTTATGATTTTTTAGTTAAATCTCTGTTTCATTTATTTGTTTGTTTACTTATTTTATTTTAGTGCTTTCTCTAGGGTTTACAAATTGTGTATTTGCATTACTAGAGGCTATCTTTAAATAATGTTATAACATTTCATGTTATAATGGTCTGAGAACCTTACAACAGTGTACTTTTATTTTCTCCCTCTCATTTTTTATTCTGTTTTTATCATATATTTTACTCTACATATGTTAGAAATTCAACAATGTTATTATCCTTCATATTACAGTCAATTTTCTTTCATAGAAATTTAAAAATGGAAAAACTCCTATATGTTTACTCACATATCTATCATTTCCAGTTCTTTTTGTTCTTTTATGCAGATAAAAATTAGCATTGGCTATCATTACTTCTTGCCTGAAGAACTTCTTTTAATGTTTCTTGTAGTACATGTCTATTGGTGGTGAATTATCTTAGATTTTGGTTATCTAATAAACTATTTTGCCTTCATTTTTGGAAGGTTTTTTTTCTTGGAATAGATATCTAAGTTAGTAGTTTATTTCTTTGAATACTTTAAATGTGTTGGTCATTTGACTACTGGCTTGCATAAGTGGCTATGAAAAGTTTGAATTCATTCTTTTTGTTCCTGTCTATGTAACTCTTTTTTTGAATGGAAGTTCTGAAGTTCTGAATGCTTTTAAGATTTTTAAAACATCACTAGTTTTCAATATATTGATGACAATGTGCTTTGGTATGGTTTTGTTTATTTTTACTCTGGGGTTCTTAGATCTATGCATTTATAATTTATATCAATTTTGGAATAGCTTTGAGTACTATTAATTCAAATCTGTTTTCTTTTTTTTTTTTTTTTTTTTGTCCTTTATGCTTTTT
>NW_016107651.1:776218-787866 GCF_001604975.1 Cebus imitator | reverse complement strand
TGATCCACCCGCCTCGGCCTCCCAAAGTGCTGGGATTACAGGCTTGAGCCACCGCGCCCGGCCCTCAAATCTTTCTAATTATATGTATGTTAACTGCTTGATGTTGTTTCACAGGTTGCTAATATTCATTTTGGATAGCTTTTTGCTATGTATCAAGTTTGCTGATCATTTCTTTTTTAGTGTCTAATTTTGTATTAATGCCTCCCAATATATCTTTCATTGTAGCCATCTCTAAAAGTTTTGCTTGGATCATTTTTAATACCTTCCATTTATCTCTTCATTATGTTCATGTTTTCTTCTACTTGAACATGTAGAGTTTATTTAAAATGTCTGTTTTTATGTCCTTGTATGCTAATTTTACCACCTCTGTCTTTTTTGTGTCTGTTTTTATTGGGTGATCCTTCTGGTTATGTGTCAGATATTTCTACCTTTTTTACATTTCCAGTATATTTTTATTGGATGCTAGACATTATGAATTTTACATTGTTTGGTGTGATTTTTTTTTCTCATTCTTCTAAATACACTGAGACTTTATTCTGACAACGAGTTAAGGTGCTGAAATCAATTTTATTCTTTTGAGACTGGATTTAAGCTTTTAAAATAGCCATTTAGAGCAGCCTGTAATCTGGGGATAATTTTGCTCTTATGCAAAGGTGATGTCCTGAGAATTCTATTCAATGACCAAGGCATTATAATATCTTTCCATTCTGGCTAGTAAGAACACCAGCTATTCTTAGCTTTTTATGAGGAGTTTTCAACCCCCTGCTTCCTGATGATTCCCCAGTCTTGGTGGCTTCTTTCTCAGGTCTGCAGATAAGCACTCAACTAAAGATTCAAGGATACCTTTATGCAGAGGTCCAGAGCTCTTTGATTCCTCTTTTCAACTAAGTGAGTCTCCTAGGCTCTGGATTCTTCCCTCTGAAGCATGGTCTACAAAGTGAAAATCTGGGAATCTATAGGGCTTACCTCACTTGTTTTACTGCCTATTGTCCAATGTCTAAAAATCATTGTTTCAAATATTTTTTCCATGTGGTTCACTGCCTATAGCTTATCTGTTTTGCATTTCCTACATTTGGACCTGTTCAAAGTTATTTTATCCTGAGTGTCCCAAATGGACCTCTATTATTCATTCACTCATGGTTTAGACATAATTGACATGCCATGTGCTGGAAAGTTTGTGAGGCACTAGGGAAACAGAGTGAGTGAGACGTAGTCACTGTCTTGGAGAGCTACCTGTGTGTGGGAAACAAACTTTTAAAATGATAATTGGGCTATGTGGCTACAATGTCTGCTATTATGAGAGGATAAATAATATGCCATGGGAAACCAGAGGAGGAAAGAATTAATTATAACTGGGTTGGGCTAGGATCAGGGAAGAGTGGTTAAAGATGATTTCACATAGGAGGTGACTTAAGTGTGCTACAACTCAATAGTCTATATCTCACAAAAAACTAATAAGCAATGAAACAACTTTTTGGCTTAAGGGTTATAGCTGCTGGAATTCCTAGTAAAGTTATCGAACGTGAACACTTAAAACTTATATAATAATAAAATAAGGGTTTAACCTTATTACATGCTTAAATACAGGAGACCATAATAGATAAGATGTGAAGTACTATTGCAGATTTTAAAACCACAGTTCAATAGCACTAAATAATTTTTGTTTGCTTATCCCTTTGAATCATCATTCCATTTAATATTCACGACAGCTGTAGGAGACAGTGTTTTTATCATCAGCTATCCTTTGCAGATAAATTGAAGTATCGACAGGTGAAGTAAATTGCCATAAGCCCTGCAAATGCTATGTGGCAGAGTTTGGATTCAGGGTGAGGAGGTTGTAGGGCATCAGAACTATAGTCTTAACTGTTAAAGCAAACTGAATATGGCCTGAGAAGGGCTACGTATGTTTATATTTGAGTCCTTGTGGATGAACTGTAACCTAGCTTAATAGTCAGACAAAATTGAAAACCTAACTTAATAGTATGCACCTGTAACACCAACTGAGCATTTTCCAATCCCAGCAGCCATACTTCACTCATAGACTGCTGAATGCTCAAACTCCATTCAAATAAGGCAAACGCTGAGCTGTAACCAATCTCGCCATTTCTGTACCTCACTTCCCATTCCTGTACATCACTCTACATTTTTTGTCTATAAATTTGTTCTGACTACGAGGCACCCCTGGAGTCTCTGTGGATCTCTTGTGATTCTGGAGGTTGCCTGGTTCACCAGTTTTTCATTGTTCAATTAAACTCCTTTCAATTTGATTCAGCTGAAGTTTTTCTTTTATCAGTTGGTGTCAGAAGCGAGATCTGAAGTGAAGCTTCTAGCAACCCCAGGAACGCTGAGTGAACACGCAAGGTACCTGCAGGACCCACTTGTGTCTGCTGATCTCTCAGAGCAGTTGGGGATCCTAGGTAAGGTCTCTCTCAGATTTCTGATCTTTATGGATTCGTGTTTTGAGCTCTCCAAGTTCCTTTGAGCAAATTTCTGATCCATACTGGGTTTCCAGCCACTACAGAAACTGGACTGGGTTCAGGAATGGATTTGATCTGGGAATTAACTGGCTTGGATCCAAGTAGAGACCTCTTATGTCTGGCTGGGTCAGAAAGGAACTGGTAGTAAGCAGTAATACTGCAGGGGTTATAAAATTTGGCTTTTGAAAATATATAGACTTTTTGTGTTATACCCACTTTGTTTTATTTTTCTTGCATGCTAAGGTAGGAAAAAAATCATTGGCTAAGTTAAGAGAACCTGAGTGTAAAGGCAATATTTTAGGTAAAACTGGGATCCTTAATTTCTGGAAAACTGAGTTCCTTCTGGCTTATACTTTAGGCCTGGGAGGAGCAAAGTCTTAAAGAAACAGCAAAATCTTACTAAAGATAACTTACAGTGGAAGTGAACAACAGTGCATTGAAGTGCATTTAAAAAATGAGTGCTGACGGTAAAGTCCCTTTTGACTAAGAATGTTGGCACTACGGCATGTCAACTGCTATTCTCTTTGGGATAATCTGCCTTGCATTGGCTGTGGATGTTGGGAGTAGGCATGTATGGGATCATGGGATATGGGGAGATCTTTCCTCCCTAAAAAGGGAAACTTAAGAGATGAAGGGACAGCTGGTTAAGATCCCTTTGCTACCCAGAGGCAGCCCCCTGAACTTTTCAGCGTCACTGCAATGGTTGGATCTTTCTCTGGCCTCCCTGATCATTTCGCCTTCCCCACCCCTTCTCCTTTCCCTTCCTTATCTTTTCTATTACTCAGGGCGATCATATTGCCCAGAGACCACAGGCTGAAACTCCTGGTCGGAGGTTGGATTAACAATGATGGGGCCCAGGCAGGGGCAAGTTTGAGCCTTACCAGTTTGATACTGGGTGCTAATCAGAGTGGCTAATGTCTATGTTTTGTCACACATATTTTACTCTGGCCAGAACAGAGGAATTTTGCTTTATGATGTGGCTTGGCCCCAGTGTGATGGTGTGGCAAGTTGAGTCACTAGGTGAGCTCAGGGAAAGGGAACCCAGAATCCTGGCATGCCAGCAAAAGGGTATGAATTTCTTACTAGTCAGGTTTCTGCCTTCTCTCTCTCTGGGAAAATGGTCGAATGAATGGTAAAAATCACTGTTTATCTCCACCTGGTTTTATGTCCTTGGGAGCTTGACCTTGCAACCATGTGGCAGTATTTTCTTTTGGTTTCCGCCTTCCAGGGAACAGGAATTTTAGGTTTTATAACATAATTAGCTCTAAAAATTGAGTAGTTAAAAGCCTTTGCAAGTTCAAAATTAACTACTCTAGATTTCCTTTGAAAATTACAGTAGAGGCTGCTCTGTGCTATAGCTCAGTAACTAAGGTTTTTGCCCTTTTATGCTGGTGGTCCAGGTTCAATTCCCTGCTTAGGAAGTAAGCCCTTTTTGGGTAAATATCTGCATTACTTTGCCTAGTGTCTTCTCCATGTACTGTCTTAAGTTTTCCTTTCTCTGAGCGCCTGTGAGGTTACCTTTGGTAAAGTTCAATAGCCAGAAATATTGGCCGTTTAGCCTGGCTAAGATTGGGTAATAAAAAATTTTTAAAGGATGTTATTAAGAGTGCTAGGGTTAAAAGTCAACTAATTAAAAGTGGATATTTAAGCTCTAACAGCCTGGTCTCCTTGGGAAAGACAGGAGGCACCAGAAACCCTTTTCCTGGCCCTGTTCTTCCAAGGGCTTCACCGTAAAGCCAATAACCAATTAAGAAACTTAAAAACTGGCAAATGAAAAATCTTACAACTACTGTAGGAGTATTCTCTGTGTAATTTTATATGTTGTATTTATATGTTTATACAAATGAGCTCTAATTTGCTTAAACAAAAATGAGTGCTTAAATCAAACATTTTGAAAGTAAAATAAAAACAGCTTTAAAGGTTATGGATAAAATAAAGACATTTTATCTAAACTATGCAGTTCAGATATTAGGTTTGCTAAATGCTTTAAGGCATAAACTGCTTTGACTTTTGAACATTGTTCAATTTCTTTTGGAGACATTAAATTCTAAATAAGACCTGGGGATATATAGAATTAGCCATGCCCCATTGCTATGCAAAGAAGGTTATAAAGAAAAGAGATTTTATATAAAAAAGGATGCTGTATGGTAAATTCTTATCCTAAAGTAAAATGACTGGTTGTTTGAAAAGAGGGATGTTTAGGGCAAGTCAGAAAGTCTAAACCTATCATATATGGTCTGTTTAAATTATGAAAGAATTTATGAAAATTTGTGGCAGAATTTAAAGGTGATTAGGCCTAAATGCTTCATAAAATGCTGCTATGACTCTTTACTATACAGCTTGCCTGTTTTACAGCTAGGTAAGCCCTGGGACATGTGAAGTTAGATGCTACAAAGTGTCAGACCTTATCTGTATTTTTGTCTGGGTCCTAGGCTATACATCTAATACATAATTAAAATCCCTTCTTATCAAGGTTTTCACCAAAAGTAAAAGTCACTAAGTGTTAACACTGTAATATGTAATTGAGACTACTGAAAAAATAAGTTTACATACAAGGTGTGTAAGGAGAATAAAATGTGTTTTTGTAAGACATTATAAGAAGGTATGGGAATGTGAATTTTTGCCTAGGTTAGAGGGTTAAAGAATTGTATTAAATTAAATAAAGTTAAAGGTCAATCCCAGGGACCATACTTCAACCACTCATAGACTGCTGAATGTTCAAACTGCATTCAAGTAGGGCAAATGCCAAGTTGTAACCAATCTCACTATTTCTGTACCTCACTTCTGATTCCTGTATGTCACTTTAGCTTTTTTGTCTATAAATTTGTTCTGACTACAAGGCATCCCTGGAGTCTCTGTGAATCTGCTGTGATTCTGAGGGCTGCCCAATTCACATGTTTTTCATTGCTCAGTTAAACTGTTGCAAATTTAATTTGGCTGAAGTTTTTCTTTTATCACTATTGTATTAGCTATTTATGCTCTCCAAGTTCAATAATGGTTCATATCTTCTTTCACAAACATCTGTTAAAAAGCCTTTAAAATGACCCAAACAAACACATTTTAAATAACTAGCTACATAAATAAAAACTTAAAAAAAAAAACATATAAAATAATTAGCCAAATTTAAAACTTGATGGAAAAACTCGATAACACATAGAACCATAATCTATTATTCATTTATGCTTCATGGAGTGGATTTCCTTTTAGAATTATGCGTAAAACAGTCACGTATAGGGTGCATGAGTAATCAAAGAAATTCAAATAGGATAAATATGATACACTATTTTCTATTTTTCGATCTTTCAAACTGGTAAGATCTAGACAATATTAATAACTAATGTTAAAAGTGTATGAGGAGAGATACTCTTATATATTCATCACGTCGAAAATTGATAATATTTGGAAGCTAATTTGGAAATATATAATAAAAGTCCTAAAATTTCATTTCTTTTGACACTGTATCTCCAAGGAATATATTCTAAAGAAATTATTATAAATGCACATGAAGACTTATAAATTAGAAAGTTTATAATAGTGTTATTTAAAAGTGATCAGTCAATAAATTAAGATAAAAACTATAGAATTAGGCCGGGCACAGTGGCTCACAGCTGTAATCCCAGCACCTTGGGAGGCCGAGGCGGGCAGATCACGAGGTCAAGAGATGGACACCATCCTGGCCAACATGGTGAAACCCCATCTCTACTAAAAAATACAAAAATTAGCTGGGTGTGGTGGTGTGTGCCTGTAGTCCCAGCTACCTGGGAGGCTGAGGCAGGAGAATTGAACCTGGGAGGCAGAGGTTGCAGTGAGCCAAGATCGTGCCACTGCACTCCATCCTGGCGCCTGGCGACAGAGTGAGACTTCGTCTCAAAAACCAAAACCAAAACCTGTAGAATTGGTTAAATTAATTATTGTGTAATACTTCTACTTGATGAATATTTATATAGTAAAAAAATTTATATGCCAATACAACAAATAGGGCATAATTTCAGTTTCATACAGATGTACACACATAATTGACCCTTAAGGCTTGTACTAATCACATCTCTTGTATTTTCTAAAACTACAACCATGAATATTAATTCTTTTTATAATGAGAATCACACACACACACACACACACGCAAATAAAGAAATGCAGTATCTGAGAACAGATTTGAAAATTTTTTAACTTAGGCATATTCAAGAAAAAGCAAGGAGGGTATTACACAATATTCTGCTACATTTGTCAATCTCAGGATGTCATGGTTAATTCAGAAATATCAATTATTAGAAATTTTCTTTGATAACTTGGCCAACTCTTTTATATTTCTGTGAATGTAGCTATGTAGATGGTTAATGGTCTTGATTTAAAAGATAAGCATTTCCATCAATCACATGGAAGTTTCATTCACACAGTTTTAAACATTCAGGTATTTGGAAATCCGTTGATATTAAATGATGAGGTTTTCTTCTAATGATTCCTTTTGTCCTCCCTGCCCATCCTGATTGGAAAATCCCTGTTTCAGGCATTTGTGGAAAGAGGGCTGTGGCAGAACTCCAGAGAACAAAGGAGTCAATTCTCAGCTTTTGAATTCAAAATAGAGTTTTGTTGAGATTGAAAGAAAGGGCTTATGTGTATGCCACAAACAATAGTTTGGGGAAGAATGTTGTGCAATCTGAGAGCCAGTTTTCCTGCCTTTGACTTGCAGTAAGATTCCCTAGGCTGAGAGAGAAGGTGTAGAAAAGAAAGCGCTACAGTGAGGTATGAGGAAAGATGGCAGTGACAATAGTAAACCTCAGTTCAGAATGAATATTGGAAAGCAGAGGAGACCTGGACTTCCCAAAGGATATGTAGTAGCCCCTTGGAGACTGTAGCAAGACTAGACAGGGTGGGAGGAGTAGAAGGCCCAGGAGGAACTGGGATATGCACCCACAGAGCCCACAGCACCAGAATGGCAGGAGAAATCATCTGAAGGGGGCAGGGGCAGATCTAGGTCTTATGAAGCCTGAAGCTTATAGAATTTGGGATATCCATTTTAGGAAAAAAGAGAAGAATATAAATAGAGATTTAAAAATGGATGTAAATATTTATTAGACGTTGAAAATAGATCACAACAAATTATTAACTTTAAAAAGCTGACAAACACCATCAACATCAGAAAATCTTAAAAAGTAACATAATGTTTTGTTAATAAGCTGTTTGATATGTCCTTTATAATAATTTATTTTTACAGTTCTTGGCTTCATATACATTGATTGCCTCTTCCTATGATAACATCTTTTAATGTTATTTCTATGGCTTTCTATACAAAGATATATATCTCTATACAAAGATAATTTAGTCTCTCTTCTACACACTTGTTAAAATAAAAAAATTTAAAATTTAAAAATAAAAAAATTTTTTTTTAAATCTTGGGGTTTTGTTCAGTCAGCTGAGGAACTTAGAATTTTATTTTTGGTTTACATTAGCAATTTTTAAAATTTAGAATTAAATTGTAATTAAAATTAGAATGCTACTTTGGCTAAGAAAGCCTGAAAAACCAGTTCTGGCCATAGACTGGAAGGGAGGTTGGACATACCTCATTATGCTCCCTTTCTTTGGAGTTTAAGCACAGCAAACAGCATTAACATGAAAATAGAGATTGTAAGACTGACAAAACGCCTCTTTGTAGCAATAAGATACCAAATTCCAACCTAATTCTGGTATGGCATCATGTGACAGATAGCAGTCCCCCCAAAAAATTAAGATATTTTACCCAAAAATATATTTCTTTGACATATTTTGAAATGTTCCTGCAAAGCCGTCTTGTAGTGAAAATTTGCATTCTTTAAAGAATCTTCTTCCTTTTCTAGGTCTTTTCCTGACCTAAGAGAGATTTAACTAAGAGTCTGATACCTTTTAAATTCCAAAGAATGTCATTTATCATTCATCATCTATTATCTCTGAAGTCTCCTGCTTAGAAGCTGTGTCTGCCTAAAGAGAACTTGGGCTTCCACAGTCTCCCTTGTTTTAACTCAAGCATTTCTTTTTGCTGACTTCAACTCTTCAGGCAAAGCTTAGCTCTTTTAACCAATTGCTTATCAGAAAACCACTGAATACGGCTGTGACCTATAAGCCCCCTTTCCGGGCTGAACCAATGTAGGTATACTTTATATGTATTCTTTTTGCCTGTAACTTCTGTGATATGGTTTGGCTCTGTGTTCCCACTTAAATCTCACCTCTTAGCTCCCATAATTCCCAAGTGTTATGGGAGGGACTCCGTGGGAGATGACTGAATCATGGGGGCAGGCCTTTCCCCTGCTGTTCTCCTGTTAGTGATTGGGTCTCATGAGATCTGATGGTTTTAAATACAGGACTTTGTCTGCACAAGCTCTCTCTTTACTGCTGCCATCCATATAAGATGTGACTTGCTCCTTCTTGGCTTCTACCATGATTGTGAGGCCTCACCAACCATGTAGAACTACAAGTCCAATAAACCTTTCTCTTTTGTAAATTGCCCGGTCTCAGGTATGTCTTTAGCAGCAGCATGAAAATGAACTAATAATTCTATCTCCCTAAAATACATAAAACCAAGCTGTAACCTGACATCTTTGGCACATGTTCTCAGGACCTCTTGAGACTGTACTCCGGACTGTCATTGCTCGTATTTGGCTCAAAATAAACCTTTAAATATTTCACAGAGTTTTTCATCAACACTAATGTGATAATGTTACACACAGATATACTTGCTGTTATAATACTGCTATAGATTTGTGTTCTGCAAGGGATTCTGATACTCATAAAAATTCCAATTAGCTTTATTTTCTCAAGTTCTACCACAATGAAAATAAGTAAGGTGTATTAATATTTTATATGCTGCTGTATTACTGTCTATATTCCTGACAGGAGAGTGTGTCCATTTTGACCAAGTGTTGATCAGAAAATCAGACTTTCTGCTTATGATTTTTCATATCTGATTACTGGAAGAATTTTCCACAGACTAGATTGTTTCACATATTTACAACCATTTATCCTCCACTCTACACATATTTTTAATGCCAGGTGCTGCAGGATATATTTTATATTGCACCTTTGTGTCATGATAGATGAGTTGGCACAGCAGGTTTTAGAAGAATTGTTAGAAGTCAACGTGGGACAGCCAGAAATAACTGTACGTGGAAGTGACTGAATTTCGTAAATACTGATGTAAATATATGTCTGACTCAGCTTCCTCTTTTCTGGATATTAAAAATGCCATCGGCTACTCTAATGCTTCTTAATGATAGGGAAAGTGTAGAAGAGCATACAGGGCATTGATAAGAGGTAATAGTTTTAGTCAATTTTGACTAAACTATTTTAGCTCTGCAAATTTTACAAGACAAATACTATCAGAACACATCGCTGGAGCTCCTCTCAGCATCTTGAATAGGACCTACACGAGCGTGTGGAACATGATGGCTGAGATTTTCTAGCTTTGTGGTAAACTTGTCTCTGACTGGTAGATGGATGACCCAAGGTTCTGGTACATTATGAAAAGACTATACGGGGACCACACACTTCCTCTGAGTTACTATGCAA
Organism: Cebus imitator; assembly: GCF_001604975.1. Taxonomy (NCBI): domain Eukaryota; kingdom Metazoa; phylum Chordata; class Mammalia; order Primates; family Cebidae; genus Cebus; species Cebus imitator. The sequence goes on along the minus strand of NW_016107651.1, from coordinate 777,850 downwards.
ACCTCTATGAATATAGATGTCACAGCAGAGAAAAAAATGTTCTCTAATAACATAGGTAACATAGCAAATTACATAGCAAATAACATAGCAAATTACACATTCCCACCTATGTTATTATTTGCTGGGGTTAATTAGCAAAGTAACTTTATGAGAAAGACCTTAAAATAATTTTGCAAAGTAGAGAAGAGGAAATCTAGCTTAGTGAACCAGTCATTGTCTATGTGAATTTCACCATAGTGTCTAAATATTTTGGAAGCTTAGAAATAAAGTCTCCTACTCCATTGCAAATATTGGTTTTAGTGAATAAAGGATATCATTTATACTGTATTTTATTCTGAAAGGAAAATTCTCTTTTCCACATTCATGTGTAGAAATATTGCTTGGACATATATGAGATTCTGTCATTGGACAACCTCCAGCACTGCCAATGGCTCTGTAAAAGCATGCCTGGAGAAATGTGCAATGTTTTCTCCACATTAAATTGATCCTTTTAGGGTTAATTGAGAATTTAAGGGCCGGCCATTTCCTTTAAGCCTAAAGGGATTTATGTATCCTTCAGAATTTCTAGGCAAACCATGTGCACCAAAGGAACACTGTAAAGTAAATTTTCCCAACAGTCTTGCCTTTGGGAGCAAAGCTTCTACATTTTAAGATTATTTTTAAACCCAAAACATGTCTGTCTGTCATCAGTGAGCTATTTTTAGTGTATGACATATAAAAGTAGAGTCAAGTGGGAAGCCCCTCAGAGCAATAGCAACTCAAAGTAAGGAGAAGCAGACTCCAAGGTAGAGGGATGCAAGAAAAAAAAAACGACAAAATCAAAACATGAGAGTTAAAATACCTGAGAGATAATACAGAAAAAATGTGGTGGTGTGAGAAACATGGGCAGCATGTTAGACTTCTCATTAGTTGTTAGGATTTAGTAATAATTGTGACTTGCTTTCCTGTGTGTAACAAGCTGAGTGTTTTCAGACAACATTATCAATATTCAAAAAGAATTTGCTATTATTTTTCAGTGCCTTCTCTGGGTGAAGAAACTAATATACATTAGTTCTAAATCTCCTGCTAATCTTGAACTTGAGAATCGTTTTCTTTATTTACTAATCTACAAAACAGAAACTTAAAAAATTTAAGTAACAAGTCATGAGGGCTCATCTTAAGCATACATGACTTGTGCTTTAATGGATTTTGTGAAATTACTGATACTTTCATATTTCACTTCTCAACAAACATCATATTCTCTATCTGATTTCATTGGTCCTTCAATTATCCAGTACATAGTTTTCCAAGGAGAGCCAAAAAGTATGTATCTTTTAGCTTCCATTCTCAAAGTTCTATATATTTTTAAAATACATAGAATCCCAAAGAGTTGTTTAAAAATTATGGCTTGACAACATGCATTTATGTTTGCTACCCTCTAAAATCTTATCAAAAAGGTAATAAATAAATAAAACAAGGATTAATGTACAAGGACAAAGAGAATGGTAGATGAAATAACTGCAGGCAAGAAATTTCAGTGATCTTCTTTAAAACAAAAAGGAGAAGCAGGCCTGGCCTGTTATAATGACAGTGCAGCTGGTCTGATTGTACCTTCCATAACTAACAGTTGTAAAGTTGAAGCTACACACACAC
>NW_016107651.1:706867-776030 GCF_001604975.1 Cebus imitator | reverse complement strand
ACACACACCACACACCACCACCACCCCCACACACACCAATGCACACATACTCACTATTAGAATGCTTTATAGAGCAGCAAACTTAGGCAGAAACTGGGGAGCAGTTCACTCTTGAAAGATGGAAACTGTACTAGGTGACTTTTATGAGTTGGTGGCTTTTTTCCTGAAGTGAATCCTCAATTAACACAACTTGGATTGGCAGAAAACAGCTGTCTTATTGGCTTGAGGTGTCAGGAGGTTTAGGGCTGGCAGAATGGCAACACTGTGGAACAGAGGGACCACAGAAGGGTTAACAATGGAGAAAATTAAGAAAGCCAAAAAATAAGGTTTTTAAAAAATATATAATTAATAATCACTTAACAGGACTAACAAAAAATTTAAAAATGTATTAAGAGCAGAAATGAATGAAAGTTTATTACTACAGATCATTCACACATTCAGAGGAATATTAAGCACTATTCTGAAGTGCTTCAGGCTAATAAATTTGGCCCTGTGTGGTGGCTCACGCCTGTAATCCCAACACTTTGGGACGCTGAGGCGGGTAGATCACAAGGTCAGGAGATCGAGACCATCCTGGCTAACACAGTGAAACCCCATGTCTACTAAAAATATAGAAAATTCGCTAGGCATGGTGGTGGGTGCCTGTAATCCCAGCTACTTGGGAGGTTGAGCAAGTAGAATAGCTTGAACCTGGAAGGCAGAGGTTGCAGTGAGCTAAGATCATGCCACTGCACTCTAGCCTGGGCAACAGAGCTAGATTCTGTCTCAAAAAAAAATAACAATAAAATAAATTTGACAACCTGGATGAAATGGGCATATTAATTACATAACAAAACCTACTAAATTGACATAGAACAGAGAAAATGAATATCCCTATTTTCAATAAACAAATTTAATTGATTTTCAAAAATATCTACAAAGAAAACACCAGGCGTAGATAGTTTTACCACTGAATTTTATCAAACATTTAAGGAAGAAATAATACAAACTCTAATCAAATTCTTTTAGAAAACAGAGGAGAAAAAAATCTTTAATGGACTCCTTCCTACTTATGTTGAAAGGCAAGCCTGACACTGAAATAAAATATGACAGACTGTTATAAAAGAAAATTATAAATATTCCTCATGTGTATAGGTACAAACTCCTTAAAAATTAGTAGCAAATTGAATCCAGAAATACATAAGGGGCATGATATATCATGCCTAATTTCTATTTTTTTTTAGAAATATAAGATGGTCTTAATATTTGAAAATCAGGGTAATTCACCATATCTGAAATAAGGGAGGAGAACTATGTGATCCTTTCAATAGAAGCACACAAACCATTTGAGAAAGTTAAAAACCCATTTATGATAACAATTCTTACAGAATTGAGTTGAGAAGGCAATTTCTTCAGCTTAAGAAAGGGCATCAATGAAAATATACAAATAATTTCATACTTCATGGTGGAAAACTGAATCGCTTCCCATAAGATTGGGAATAAAAAAGGAGACAAAGTGTTTTTACACATTTATTCAACATTGTATTGGAAGCACTAGTTGGCACAATAAATAATTTTTAAAAAAGAAAAGAAAAAATGGAAAGAAGGAAGAAAGAAAAAAATATATAATTGTCCCTAGGCACAGCAATTATTATTGTTTACATAGAAATTCCTATGTTCCAAAAAGAAATAAAACACCAAAAGTTCAAATAAATGTGTTTAAAAGCTTGAATATAAAGGTGAAAAAATAAAATTGATAAAAATTTCCCAGAAACAAATATAAAAGTTAAAGACATGGCAATTAAGGGAGGAAAGAAAAATTAAGAAATTTTCATTTTTTAAATTTGAGGCCTTTTAACTATCAGTAGTTTCAGAAAGAACAAAGAAAATAAAAAGAATATTATCAAAAAAATAAGAAAATTTCCAAGAACTGATGTCTCCAGAAAGAAAGGGCCTACTAAGTACCTCACACAGTGAATAAAAAAAAAAGACCCAACAAGCACATTTTCTAGAATTGTCAGAACCCCAGATATAAAAATATTTTAAAAGTCTAGAATAAAATGTCATATATAATGATATAGTAATCAAAATAGCATCAGTCTTCTCAGTTGCAATATTATCCTAATAATGGAGGAAGCATCAAAAGTCTGAGTCAAAATGATTTTACACTTAGAATTCTATACCCAGCAGCCAGGCTCAGTGTGCATGCCTGTCAACCCAGGACTTTGTGAGGCCAAGATCACTTAGGCTCAGGAAGTTCGAGACCAGCCTGAGCAACATGGAGAAACCCATCTCTACAAAAAAAACACAAAAAATTATCTAGACATGGTGGCCTGGCTTGTAGTCTGAGCTGCTTGGGAGGCTGAGGTGGGAGGATTGCTTGAGCCCAGGAGCTTGAGGCTGCATTCTGCAGTCAGCTGTGATCCATGCCACTGCATTCCAGCCTAAGCAATGAAGTGAGACCATGTGTCAGAAAAATAAAAAAAATAAGTCAAAATTGATACGTTAAAACAGGGCAGAATCAAATGTAGACCTTTAAAAGAAAGAAATGACAAGTTTACATTAGAAACATTTTTACATGAAAATATAAACAGTTAAAAAAGAAATAACTGTAATTTATGTCACAAAGTGATACTTTCCTAATGTATAAATTTCTCTTAAGGAAAGCTAAAAATCCTCAAAAAGAGTCAAATCTATGAATAAATAGTTCATAGAAAAGCAACTATAAATGACTTCTAAGCATATGAAAGTATGTTAAACCTTTCAGATAATAGATGAAATACAAATTACATCCAAGATAACATTTTGACAATTGACCATTATCAAAAATGTGATAACAATCTGTAGATAAGATTGTAGAGAAAGGAGCATTCTAATATTTCTGATTGAACTATAATTGATATGACCTCAATGGATGGCAATTTGACATTTATTAAATATAAAATGCACATAATATTTGACACAAATTCTACTTTGAAAAATATATCCTACTGATATATTTGAATATATGCACAGTGATATATACATAAGAATATTGATTGCAGTGTGTTTTTGTGAGAACAAAAGCTGAAAACGAACTAGTCGTATAGTTCATTTAAGTAGCCGAGCTAGACTAAATGTCTAGTTTGTTTTCAATCTTCTGCTCTAGATTTTGTACATCTGCATCTATTTTCTATTAGAAACAATATAATGTTTTTTTTTTTTTTTGAGGCTTGGTATGGTGGCTCTTGCCTATAATCCCAGCACTTTGGGAGGCCGAGGCGGGTGGATCACCTGAGGTCAGGAGTTCAAAACCAGCCTGGGCAACACAGTTAGACCCCGTCTCTACTGAAAATACAAAATTAGCTGGGCGTGATGGCCCATACCTATGATCCCAGCTACTTGGGAGGCTGAGGCAGGAGAATCACTTGAACCTGGGAGGCAGAGATTGCAGTGAGCCGAGATTGTGCCATTGCACTCCAGCCCAGGCAACAAGAGCAACACTCCATCTCAAAAAAATAAAAAATAGAAATATATATATATTTTTTTTTAAAAAAAGAATTTGGTGGAAGTAAAAACACAGCCATTCAAGCATATTGCTTAGAAATATGAATGTCAATACCAGGTTTTTAAAAAGCTGGAAAAAGTGAAAGTGATTGCCTCTTGAGGGTGAAGAGGGCTAGAGCTCTTTTTTATTATGTTTTATTATGTTTGTTGCATTTAATATGTATTTGTTTATTATTATGCTGTCTTTTATTATGTCTTAGAGGCTTTTTAAAATTTTGCCCGTATGTGCAGATATTAGTTTGATAAAAATACCAATTAATTTGAAAGAATTCACAAAGTCAAAATGTTATACCATCCCTACTGTCTTCCTTCCTTCCTAGCCCCACATCATACTTCTCTCTAGTGTATATGCTTATTCCCTTCCCACCCTTCCAAGAAAGACAACTGATTTTTGTGATTTGGTCAGTCCCTCTTTATTCTGTATAAAGTGTGATTTATTTGTTCAGAATATGAATGCTTCTATCAGTGTTTACAAAATCAATATGGAACACCCTCAAGCTTAAACTCACCTTTTAGAAGCTGCATTGTCTTCAGAATAGTGTTATTCTTAGCAAAGACCCATCTTTCCCTAAAAGAGACCTCAGAGATTATCTGATTATGTGAGCATAACTTGTATCTTATTACCAAATCTGCTTCCCCAGATATAAAAATGTTGTTCCTATATTATTTCCAAAATAAGGTTTATCTTGTAAAGAAGACCTTCTTTCCTCCACTGAATATTCATGGAGAAGGTAATGTGAGGACCTCATCCTCTAAATCTCCTTGAAGAAGGGAAATATTTGTTGTTATTGTTGACTAGAAACTGTAGGACAATTTGCATTGTTTAGAAGCTGTTTTGATCCTTAAAAATGTAGTGGGTATCCATAATAATGATACAATGAAAATAATATTTTATTATTTGTTTGAATTCTACGAACATTTAATAAGTTATTTGCTGAGTGTTGATATGGTCTGAATGTTTATGTGTCACCAAAAGTTATATGTTGAAATCCTAACTCCCAAGGTAGTGGTATTAGGAGGCAGGAACTTTGGGAGGTTATTAAGTCATGGAGGCAAATTCCTCATGAATGGCATGAATGTCTTTATAAAAGAGCCAGAATGAGACCTTTCACTACCTCCACCATGTGAGGACACAGAAAGAAGTAGGTAGTCAAATCTGGAAGACGACCCTCATCAGAACCCAACCTTTTTGGCACCCTGATTTCTCACTTCCAGCATCCAGAACTGTGAGAAATACATTTCTGTTGTTAAGCCACACAGTTTATGGTATTTTGTTAAATGGACCAAGACAAGTGTCCTCTCTGTGCCATGTAAACTGGGATATAATTTGAATAAGGGATATAATCCCTTAATCAATATTTAGTGAATAATTATGCTAAGAGGAATAGAAAGCAAGGAAAGAAGAAAAAAAGAAAGGAAAGAAGGAAGGAAAACATGAATTGATTGCCTACTATGTACAGGGAACTTGTGTGCTTTTCTATATTATCTCCCTAATGCTCCCACAATAAGCCTGGGAAGTCTATTATCAAGTTTAATATATAAACAGATATGCTAGAGGAATACACACCCACACAGACGCACACACCCCACACACATATACATACACTCTTCCAAGTTAATTGAGAAAAGTATACAAAAGCAAATATATCTATTTATCTATGTCTTCACACACACCACACACATTCACATATACACACATACATATATTTTACAAGTTAATGGAAAGAGCATATGTGTATGTATATAAACATATTAACATACATTAACTTGAAAGAGTGTGTCTGTGGTATTTAGTGTACAATGAATAGGGCAGACAGAAATTCAGGAGAAAGCTCATTAAAAGAATAGAATAGAGATAACATACTAATGTTTTTGAGTGGCAGAAACTTAACATATATTATCTTTTTCTACCTTCTCAATAACTCTGCGAGGTAGGCATTATTATTCTCATTCAGAAAAATTGAAACAGGTAGTTAATGATGACCTAGGAATTTAAATTCAGATCTGTGTGATTCTAAAACATTTTTTCATCTTACTTCAGTAAATGTCAAGACTTAAGAGTACCCTTAAGGACGGTTAGATGTAAGTACTATTTAATATTTTCAGATATCACTTAGCCTAACTTAGGAAGTTTAATATATAAAAGGAAAATGGGAATTTTTTTCATCATCCATTCATTTAACAAATATTTATTGAATTCCTACTTTAGGCCAGGCACAGAGTAAATAGGATTCAACTCTGCACCAGACATAGTCCTTGCACTAGGTACTTACAGTGTTGGGGATTGGGGAGAGAGAACATAGACCGTGGAAGTATGGTGTGCTAAGTACTGTGATGGGAGAGTACTGTGATGGGAGAGTACTGTGTGCAGAGATGTACATGGATGGGTCTGTATCCAGGTGTCAGAATTCCTGAAGGCTTCCAGGACAGCTTGCTGTGACAGGAGAAATGAGCACATGTTGGCCGGATAAGTGGAGGCCAGGAGCAGAGGCTGTGGTGGTGAAGGTGGTAGGGATGGTGGGGTTGGTAGGAGATGGAAATGCTCTAGGCAGGGGGATCTAGTTATGGAGATGACTGATGTCACAGGAGCCTCAAATGGCCTGACACGTTGTCTAATACTTGTTGGAACATGGGTGGGTAGGCAGAGAGGCAGTTATTGGATAGGAGAATAATTGGGGAACATAATCCAGTAATTACTGTAGGAGCATGAGATGAGAGTTATTGACCCAGAAATTCTCTGTAAAAGGGTTTTCTCTGTTCTTTCAATTCCCAGAGACAGATTGTGCTGATGTCGGAGGGAAAATGTGTGCTTTTATCCCTCATATCTAAGTAGGTCAGTATTTGCTAACACTCAAGGAGTCTGCATTATTTCCCAGTCAGCTAGAACATTGTGCTAATGAGGAGCAGGTCATAGATTTAATCCCCTTATGGGCCTCTTAGCTTCACTCTGTTCGGTAGCCACAGACAGCACCCCTAACCCTGGGCAGCACTTTCTCAAATGCCAGTTTCTGATGAGAGAAACCTAGGGAGATCTTTTGGACAGATTAGAGAAAGCTCATCACCACTCAGTCCCTCACAGGGGTATGACTTCCAGTGAATGTTCCACTGACAATGCGTAATCAATGTAATTGTGGTTTTCTAAGAAAGCTCGAAACATTTAGTGTTACTCCCACTAAACCTCTAACCTCAGCTCCTGTGAAAATGTGCAGCTAAGTGGCTACAGTGGACTCATATTCTCTTCTTACTCCTCTTCAGAGGAAACTAAAAAATACCTATTAAGCATGCAGTGAATTTGTGGGGGTGTTGTTGGGAGTCCTACTAGTTGCTGCAGCAAGAGAACCAGAGACACAATCCCCTGTGCATTGATGTTTAAGTTTAAATACCATGTATTTATTCAACATTAACTTTACAGCACGATCTATAAACCCAGTTTTGTGCTAGGCATCTGGAAAAAAAATCTGCACTAATTAACATTTATTGAGTATGGCCTGAATGCCAAGCACACAACTAAGCACTTTATGAGGATTATTTCATTTAATGCTCAAAATAGCATGCCAAAACTCAAGCTGGCCAAGACCCCTCACCCACCATCACAGCACATCGCCGCCTTCTTTCCTGGGATAGGAGGTTAGAAAGTACAATATGTGTGGCCATAGGAAAGGCACTATTGTCAGAAGTTCTCCCAGGTGAAATCTCCAGGCAAGGAGGTCTGCATAATCATAGTAACTATAACCAACTTATTATGGGACAGGCATTTTCTGAGCACTTCATATTATTCAAGCTCTAAATTTAGTCCTTCACTGAATCCTAAGAAGTAGGCTCTATTAATATCAATAATTTATTTGTGAGGAAATTGAGGCATAGGAGGGCAAATAAGCAAACCTGTCCAAGATCACATGGGAAGAAGTAAGTGTGGGTCAGGACTGAAACCCAGTTCTGACCTTAACTATACTGAGCATGTTTTACTGTGTCATGTATTTTCTTTGTGTGTCTATGCAAATCTTTTGCCTTTTTTTCAGATCAGGTAGTCTGTATACTAATTACTGAATTGAGGAGGGTTTTTATTTACTTTTATTATTGTAGTGGCTAAGATCAGCAAGACAAAATTGAATCGAAATTGTGAAAGCATAGATCTTTGCCTTATTCACAAGTATAGGTGGAAAGTATTCAGTTTGTCATTATATATGATGTCAGCTATTTTGTAGATATCTTAGTTTGAGGAAATTTCTTGCTATTCTGTTAGCTAAATTTTGTTATTTTATATTAAATTTTTGTCAATTACTTGTTTAGCAACTATTGACAAGATTGCATGAGTTTTGTCTTCTGTTACTGTAGTGAATTCCATTGAAAAAATTATCTTTGAATATTAAACTAGCCTTGCTTTATTAAAATAAACTTGGTCATGATAGATTGACTTTCTTATAAATTGTTGGATTTGATTTTCTAATATTTTGTTAAGAATTTTTTTTGTTTATATTCGTGAGGAATTTTGATTTTAAGTTTCCTTATTTGGGGTAATATATTTGTCAGTTTTTAATATTAGGATTATACTGGCCTCATAAAATAGTTTGAGTGATGTTTCCTTATCCTTCATTTCCTGAAAAAGTTTGAGTAGTATTGGTGTTATTTATTTCTTATATTTTAATTTAATTTACTAATGAAACTATCTGGGACTAGAAATTTTATTTTGGAATATTTTTGATGAACTCAATTTCTTTAATAAATATATCACTATTCAGATTTTTTTGTTGTCAGTTTAGATAAATCGTGTTTTCATAGAAATTTATCTGTTTTATCTAAATTGCCATCTTTTTGGCCTAATATTGTTTATAGTATTCTATTATTCTTCTAATATCTGTCAGACCTGTAATGACAATCCCATAAGCCAGCCAGTCTGCCTGCCTGCCTGCCTGCCTGCCTTCCTTCCTTCCTTCCTTGCTGTCTCTTTCTTTCTTGTCTACCTAGGTGTTTGACAGTTTTATTGATTTTTTTAAAAGAACAGCTTTCGACTTTGTTAATTTTCTATAGTGTTTGTTTTCTATTCTTATCTTTAATATTTATTTTCTTCTATTTACTTGCTCTTCTTTTTCTAACTTCCTAAGGCAAAAATTTAGTTTATTGATTTTAAATATTGTATTCTAGTTAAGCACTTAAAGCTGTAAATTTGCTTTTTTGCTGTACTTGAACTGCATAGTTCATCAGCACTGTGTCTGAGGAAGCCTTTTAAAACCGAAGATGGGAAAAAAAGATTCAGAGTCTCATGACATAGCACCCAAAAGGTCTAGATTTCAATTGAAAAAAATCCCTATACCAAGAACAAGAGAAACTACACCTGAATAAAAAAAGATAATCAACAGATGCAAACACCAAACAGACACAGATATGGAATTATTTGACAAGGATTTTAAAACAACTACTATAAAATTCTTGAAAGACCAATTACAAACACACATAAAAAATGAAAAAGAAGTAAAAGCAATTATATAAAAGACATAAGGAAGAATCAAGTAGAAATTTTAGAACTAAAAAATTTTAAAACTGAAAAAACCCCTCAGTCAGTGGGTTTAGCAGAAGAATTAAAAGGACAGAAAGATGAATCAGTGAATTTCAGGATGGAACAATGGAATTAATTACTCAATCTGAACAACAGGGAAAATAAAATTACATAAAAACAAATAAAGCCCCTGGGACATGAAGGCTATAACTGAATATCTAACACTGATATCCTTGAAGTCTCAGAAGAAGAGAGAAAGGATGTAAGGCTGAAAAAATTGTAGAAGACATAATGACTGAAATTTTCTCAAATTTGGCAAAAACACATTTCTAATCCTACAGATTCAAGAAGCTGAGTGAAATACAAACAAGATAAACCCAAAGGTATCCATGCCAAGACACATCATAGTCAAACTTCTAAAAACCAAATACAAAGAAAACATCTTGAAAGCAACCAGAGAAAAATGATACATTGCCTACAGGGGAAAAGCTATTAAAATTCCAGAGACTTTCTCTTCAGAAATCATGAAGTTGAGAAGAAAGTGACACAACTATTTTTAAGTGCCAAAAGAAAAATTTTAAAACAGAATTCTACATCTAGGGAAAACATCCCTCAGAAATGAAGAAGAAATCAAGGCCTTCTCAGATAAAGGAAAACTAATAGAATTTATCACAAGCAGACATACCCTAACAGAATAACTAAAGAAAATTATATACACGTAAGAAATGATAAAAGAAGAATTAAAAGGACAGAAAGATGAATCAGTGAATGTCAGGATAGAACAATGGAATTAATTACTCAATCTGAACAACAGGGAAAATAAAATTACATAAAAACAAATAGAAATGATAAAAGAAGGAATCCTGGACCATCAGGAAAGATGAAAGAATGACAGGACGTGATGGTCTGTGTATCTCTTCACAGAGCCTTCCTTATGGCTGCAGAGCTCACTTTGTTTTCCCTGTGTATTCAGTGTACGTTAGTGAGTTCTATGGTGGAGATAGGTTTCTTTTATTTTTATTTATTTTTTGTTCTTTGAGCTACAAGTCAACAGAGTTACCCTAGGCAGCCATTTTGAAAATTCATTCAGTTGTTCCATTTTTTTGTTTAATACCAACTCTATATACAGTGTTTTGCTAGAGACTCTGTAGTAGGGATAGAGAGTTACATAACATAAAATAACTGCCTGTAAAGAATTCAGTCTTGTGAGAAAGGCAAAATATAACTTAAACACACATAACATAGTAACAGGCATAAGCCGCAATGTATGGGAGAGTCAAGGAGGAGGGCCTTACCCAACTGGGAAAGCAATAAAAGGCAGCACTCTGAAGTGGTCCCGGGGAGGGTAAGTTCTAAAAGACTGAATACAAGCTTAAATGGATTCTGAAAGATCATTACAAGCTCATCACGGGTGGAAGTAATGGCAGGGAGGGAGGTTCGTGCAGAGGGAGGGGAAGCATTTGTGAAGCCTTGGAGGTATGGGGAGTATGGTGCCTCCTGGATCTGTAATTTGTTTTGACTGGAGTTCAGGGGAGATAAGGCGGGACTGGCAGGCTTGGTTCACACAATGAAGAGGCTATTAGGCCTCTTGGTCACAAGGAAGTCTGAATTCGAGAATGTGGGTGAAGAGGTATTAATTTATATCCACACTAGAAAAACAACTCAAAGTACAAGTCTGGCTGCTGACAAATCAGTTGCCTAAGATATGTGTCTGATCCCACATCGGGGATGATGCAGAAATAGCAATGACTGACTGGGCCTGAGCTCTCAGACAGAGAGGAAATCTGCTGAGTGGAAGCCTTTAGAGTCTGACTATGGGATAAACAGAGCTCTGCCCTCTGGGCAAACAGTGTGTTATTTCTGGGGGGAGGTAACTCAGCCGGAGGTGGATGGAGTTGGCTCCCAAGGCAGAAATAACACTGCCTGGGCTTGTGCAGGTTCTTGAGTTCTCAGGCAGACCTCAGGAGGCTGACAAACCCAAAGAGGCATGAACATGGTGGAAAGAGCATTGGCAAAGGCCAAGGAAATGTTTAAAGCCAGGCAAGGGAGTAAGGAGAGGCATATTCTATGTTAGTAACAACCTTAGTGCAGGGCCTAGTACTTGATACTCCCTTCTCAGCTCCATAATTTTACTCGCAGGTGCCAGGCTTCAAGCTAAGCACTTTCTGTGCATATTTAATAGCAGACACAGCCCTGTCTCACATACTGTTCCAGATAACATTCCATGTTGCTACTCATTTAATTCTTATGTCTTCCTACAAGGGAGTCAAAATGCTATTTTCATGTTATAGATGAAAAAGCAGTCTCAAAAGTAAGCTCTGCCTAATATTACACAGGTAGGAACTAACCACTGGATCTGGCATTTGAACCCAGGTAGTGGAACTTCACAAGCCTGTGGTCCTTTTCATTATAACTCCATAAACATCATTTCCCTGATTTATAGATTGAAAAGGTGAGGCTCAGAGTTGTTAAGTAAGCGGTGAAAAGGCAATGGACCTCTGTCTCTGATTACAGTGCTAATTGCCTCAGATACTATATTCTACAGCTCACGAAGGTAACATGTTCAGAACTAGTTTCTGCCTCGATGGGGCTCTTCCCTGATTAGAACAATGCATAGACCTGAATTGTGTGAGAAAACTGGGCTGTAGGGAGACCTACCAGACCCTTTTAGGAGTACATACATGTACCCTCCAAAGGGCAAGCGTAAATGTTTGCGCTACACAGAAGATGCCAGCCACATGGTCAGTGTTAGTGAAATAATTCATCCATTAGGCAGGAACCACCACCAGGGGCTCCATTTCCCTTGCTCTCACAAGCAGCCTCAAACACCATAGACCTTAGGTCTTGAAAAGAGAACTAGGAAAGGTGTCCTGAGACCAGATATTGACCACCCTTTCCCCCAATCTCCAAGAAGACAGAGTAGGCAAAAACAGGAATAAGCAGGCTTGCTTTCCACTCTAATTCCTCAAGCCTACCTCATGCAGGAGATGTGAGGAAGAGACAGCAAGTAGGTTGGTTATGATTTTCAACTGGACTAGTTAAGTCTTTTTGTTTTTTTTTTAAAGCAACCTGGGAAGCTTTGGAATCACTCAAGGAATCATTAAGGAAAGAGAAAGAGAGAATCCACAGAGCACAGACAATGACAGAAAAATAGAAAACTGTTTTATGAGACATTCAGTAGACCATATACATTGGTCATCTACTAAGGCATTCCATCACGGCCTCTTCCTGTTGCCTGCTGCTCTTTATTCTACCTGTCTTGTCCTCAAAAGAACTCCATGTCCAGTCCCGATACTTGCTCACAGAAGAGCCCTTTTATCTCATGGTTGAAAGCTGACAGTTATTTTGCTAGAATTTATACTATGTTCTCCTATCCAGATTTTTCAACAACCTGAGGTTAAGTCATAGTGCTTCTGCAAAGGTTAGATAAGTTTGAGTAGATAATCACGAGCAAGGCTCTAAGTACCTCAGAGGGGTGGATTCTAAAACCTTGTTAAGCAGGATTCCTGAGCCCTTTCTTGTTAATCATGGATGGACAGTGCAAGAACTGTGCAGAGAGCCCCAGGCCTGTTAAACAGTAAGGGAAATGGTCTGCATTTCCTTCTACCAATGGGAATCAAGACCTTATAGGGTGAGGGCAGAGGTGGGTAGCTGAGGCCTTGTATTTCTTCCTGAAAGGCATGGCCCTGGGCCAGAGATAGAGTCAGCTGCGCATCTCTCTGCCTCAGTGGATAAAATGGAAACTATGATAGACACTTGGGAGACCATGAGACTGTGAAAGGGAAGCTCCAGGCTTTTCAACTGAGATGTTAATTGGAAACTTAATTCTTCTGAAAGTTTGACTCCCACCAGACCTCGGATATCTCCCCTAAGAACAGAAAACTGGGTATGTTAAGTCAGGCTAATGCTTGGAGCTGTGTTGAGACTCTTAAAACGACACCAAAAGAGAATGTGTGAGATGGCAGTTACTCTGTGTTACTCCCCATACCATGAACACAACTCCACGTTGCTCTTTATGGTCTAGAATTGATCTTTCATCTAAGAATGGGTACTTCTACGTTTACCTTTATATTATTATTATTTTTTATTTTGTATTCTATTTCAGGGAGAGCAAACGTTATATGACTGTAGGTAGTCATTATCTTAAACTATCCAAGATGATCAATTCAGGCATTCATACATTCATTTGTCCAACAGTCATTTTTGGAGTACCTCTTTCTTATATGCCAGGCACCCAAACTTAAATTATCAGGTTCTTATATTTCCAGGCCCCACAGGAGATGTCTCGGAAAACAACGATATTTACTCAAGCTGTAGAAAGGTAGCCGTGAGATGCGTGAGAAACAAAGTCACAAATTTTAGGACAACGAAGGGCTTTCTGGAGAAAGGAATATGAAAAAAGATGTCACTTTCACTTTATGTTCCCATTTTTCTGAGTACTTAAATCACAGAAGCATGTCAACTTTCAATATGGAGACTGCAGTGTGAAGCAGGTAGTATAATCTATTCCTTTCTATCCTGGTTGGGAATTAGCACACCTGAATGTGGCTTTTTACATGTTCATGGAGATCAAAGTATTTACTGCAGATTACTTGTATGTTGCATAGTAGTGGTTTTTAGCTTCTATCTGGATAAGAAATGTGTCACTTTTATGTTTCAGAAAAAGATGGAGGTGGATTTTATAATTTACATTCTTATCTTCATGTTCATTGGACAGTTCTGTCATGTTTCCATCACTGAAAATGTTTTTTCATCTGAAATGTTTCGAGAATGGCATGGAAATTCCTATCCTATGCCTTTGGAGGATGAGAAAGGGTGTGGGGTAGAGAAGCAATTATAGCTTTAAAGAAAGACTGGCTCAGCCTCACACTCTCATAGCCTATTTAGTGAAGTGATTTGGATTGCATTTTGCTTTTAGCCGCAGTCTTGTGTAGGTAAAGAAATTACAGCATGAGCTCACCCTTGGCCCCCAGCCCTGGGCTATCATGCCAGTAAAGTCAGCACACCAAATGTCTATACCTTTAATCTCAAAATGAACTGGACTCAGAAAAAAAAAACATTCCATATTATTTTTATTCTTAACCTTCAAGCCTGTGGGTTTCTTCTGAGGCATTTCTTTTGTCAGGTAGGAGAAGACAAAGGAGGAGAGAAAAAGGTGAATAAGGGACGAAATGATCTTTCCTAGCATGCTGAGGCTAAACTTTCCCTTTTTACATGGGGTGGGAGGAAGAAAGAATCCACGCACCATTGTGGATGGCACTGTATGGATGTGCGTGGACCTTTCCAAGTAAGTTTTAAAAATTATAGCTGTAAGGGAACACAGCAAGTATTTGCTATGGTTTGAGCAAAACACGTACCAGAGCTCTTTTAATGATGCTTCCTGGGCTTCAGGACCCTCTACAAAGCCTCTGGCCTGTTTTACTTACTTGAAACAAGCAAGTGATTTGGTGGTTTATCCTGCAAAACAGCCCTACAACCCTCACCCTTGTTCTTCCTTAAGTGAATGTGCCAAACAGCATGTTTGCCTTGCCCACGGCCTCCCCACGGGACAGCAGCTTCAGTTCTTTATTCAGGCATCTTAAATGAAACTTGAGCACTCAGCAGAGCTCCACAGAGCAGCACGAGAAGAATCTGGATGGGATCCTAACCCTGGCCCCTCCCCTTGTCTCCCACTGTGACCCTTCCCCCACAACCCTGACACTCTCCCCTAGTTGGTAGCTGCAAGGAGAGCTCTGAACCTTCCTTTATCCACAGTTCTGGGTTGAAGGCAAATTGCAGATACCAGTGACACCTCTCCTAAGGGAAGCACTTGGTAGAGCAGCTGGATGAGGCACCATTACGTGTCCTTTAGAAAGTCAGAATGGTAAGAGATCGCTTTTGATTGGGGAGATGGGATCTGAGAAGGACATTAAAAGTGAGGGACAATTAAGATGGCTGGAGAAGACAAGAGCAGAGATACTTGTGTCTGAGAGGGATGGAGACTCAGGTCAGGAAAAATCTGTGATAATCCAAATGGCCAGGGCACCCTCATTAGGATTCTCACCAAAGCACATATCCTCAGGACTGTAACCATTTGCTTCCTTTTTAGACAGCTAGACAAGATGGTGGCCTCAGAATGGCATCAACTATATCAATAGATTCAACTCCATATGGCCATACCTAGCACAGGCATGTCACAGAACAAGTACTTAATGTGCTTGTTGACCTGAGCTGAAATGACAACGGCATGAGCCAAGCTCAGCAGGTGCAGGAGAGAATAAAAAGGCAGGGGAAAGGTGGGAATAAAGCTGGAAGGGAAACGGCTGTTTTCTCTTCCTGTGAGTCATGTAGCTGAAACTCTTTTGGATAGTCAGCAAGACTTCTGAGAGCTTTTGCATAGGTACCGCTTTCAGTGCAAGAGGTAAGATGGCAACTGTGATCTCCACAACTCCTTCTTCCCTCGTAGCCCCGCTTAGCTCTTAAGAGAATGGAAGCCATGAAACGTTTCTCATCTACTCACCACCAGCTGACAACCTTGCCTGCATTCAATCGTATTCCGGCCATCTTTCTGTTGGATGCAAAAACACTTGCTGCCAGGGACCAGGCTCTCTCCCCAGGAACTGGCTCCTGTCCTCTTTCATCTTCTCCAGGACTTTGCTCCTATAGCTGTCCTGAAGTTATTCCCTGTCTGTCCTGCACAGATAGTTTCTCAATCACAGACAACTTGCTTCAGTAGCTCCCATTTTAGCTATTGACCCCTTTCTCTGCCTCTGTTTATATCAAAGCTCTCCAAAGAGTATATAATATGGTATTATATAATTATATATTTATATGATAATGTTATTATATACTATATAATTATATATGATATATATTATATCATATATATTACATATATATCTGTCTCTAACTCTTACCATCCCTATTTCCTTTAACTGACACCAGTCACATTTATGTCCCCAAACTCTGTTGGAAATGCTCTGGCATGGTCACCAGTGATTTCCATCTTGCCAAAACTAACCGTTTGATCACAGCTCCCACTTTTCCCAGTTTATTGTACCAACTCTGTTCATTCTTGCTGTTCTTCAAAGCACCAAGCTCTTCCCCACCATGCACTTGCCCCTTCCTTTTCTGGAACATGCTCCCTTCAGACCTTCTCCATATTTTCTTCGTTACTTCATTCAAATCTGTGTGCAGAGAAGCCACCCTGGCATCCTTGCTGCTGCTGAAATTATCCTTTATCCTCCTCCGTGTTATCTCTTGCTCCCTTATCCTCCTCTGCCTTCCTTCTTACCACTTATTATCGCTGAAATTATGTATTTATTTGCAAACTAGTTAATGTATAATATTCCAGTAAAGTGTAAACTCTGACAACTTAGAGACTTTGCTTGTCTTGTCCCTTCCATATGTCCAGCACCCAGAAGAGAACTGATACACAGCCAGCTCTCAGTAGACAGTTATTGAATGATGACCGAATGAGGGCATGCCCTGACCCTAAGGAGCTCATAGTCTAACTAGGACCATTGGTAAGGATGAGAATGAGGGTGATAAGAAGACATAATGTTAAGTGTCATATATACACACATATTAACTACTCCCGATACCTATATGAAGTTATGAAGTAGTGAGTGCTATGTCTACTTTATAGATACAGAGACTGAGGCTTTAGAAGAATTATATAGCTTGTGTAGTATTATACAGCAGTCAGCAGGAAAAGCAGCAACTTAAAGAGAGATTCTTTTGATGCCAGAGACATGCTCTTCAACCTTGAGGTCTTTGGCCTCGCAGTCTGACAGCATGTTAAAAGGTCACCCCATCTGTTGAGGTTGTCTCAATGTGGATGTGGCAGTTCCACCTACTTGTGAATGGTGAACAGCAATTTATGCTTGCTTAGTAGAAAAGAGTGCTGACTTTACTCATTTTGCTATAAAAGCAGTCTCTATGCCAGAAGCCAAAATACACAGGATTGGTAAATATTTTGTACTTGGTTACAGGCAAGGACACAAATCCAATTAATGCTGTCTCCGTGTGACATGGTTATTCACTGGTTTTAGGAAATATGTAGGTAGGTTCAATTCCAATCTGAAGGCATTTCTTGGTCATATTTCAGCTGAGTATTTTAAGGAATTAAAGCCTTTTGATCTCTTTGGGCTTGTTTCTGAGTTCAGCACAGTTTGTTCCCCGTCATGGTTTATAGTCAGGTTTGGTACAAGGCCCAGGCTACCGGGTTTCATGGTCTGGGTTTCTTGTAGGCCCATAACCTGCCCCAGGGAGTCTGGAGAAGCCTAAGAAAAGCTCTGTCTCAAGACTGTGCATGTGGGAAGTGATCTTAACCTGGGTAAAGCCAGGAATAATGGTCTCCATTCTGGTCAGCCACATACATAATTTTAAAGTTTCTAGCAACCACATTAAACAAATAAAAAGAAACAAGTGCAACTAATTTTAATAGTACATTTTACTTAAATACATTCCAAATATTATTTCAACATGTAATCTATATAAAGAATTATTAAATCTGGTCTGTAGTTCACATAGACAGCGTAGCTCACATCAGATCAGGTATGTTTCAAGTGCTCAACGGTACTTGTGGCTAGTGGCTACTGTATTGGACAGTTTCTCTCCACAGAGTAAGAATGGGTTTCAATCTTTGTTGTTTTTGGTGATGATAATAATGATATTGTTATTTTCTCTGAATATACCAGTCACATATACATGATATACATTATATATTTGGTATATTCAGAGAAAATATTTTTTTAAATAATACACATATATAATGTATAGTCATCTGATATATTCAGAGAAAATAATAATGATATTGTAATTATTATTGTCTCTGAATATACCAGCATCTTTGATTGGGAAGAATACTTAGAGTTTGTATAGTCTAATTATTCATATGATGCTAGAATCTTTTCTAAACTATCACCTAAGATGGTAAGATATTATTGAATCTTAGTATAGGAAGACCTGTATCCTATAGGTTAGTACTGAATATTGGCATAGGTCATCCATTATTACTGCTTACACAGTAATAGAGAACTTACCCCTTATAAGTAACTTATTCTATCTCTGGCCAGCTTTCATTATTGTAAAGTGATCCTTTTTACTGAGCTGAATGTCTTTTCATAAATTTTTCTCTTGTGGTTCTCTGTGACACTTCACAGCCACAGAGAGTAAATCTGCTTCTTTTCATATGACTGTTGTTTTTCTATTTGAAGATGGCTGTACTGTCTTGTGTTCATCTCCTCCAAATAAGCTGCCCTATTGCTTCCATCATTACTCCTGAGACTGTCAAGTCTTCTCTACATCCTGATGGCGAACAGGATCCAGATTCTCAATAGCCCTCTTAAAGTGTGATACCCACAGCTGAATACAATATCCATGGGTTTTGTGGCCACCCCAAAATAGAGTGAGACCGGGAACTCTCACTCTTATATATTACCTTTCTACTGCACCATTATCACAACCCACTGTTGTTTTATACTGAGCTTCCTGGCCACAAAACGCCTAAAATATGGCCCCATGCCACATTTTCCTTGTTTTTATGTGTGCAGTTGTATCTGGCCACAAAGCAATGGCGTAAAATGGGCATGGCCCATGCATCATCTATCTCTGGGCAGTTGGAAGCAGCAAAAGTAAGGAAAATGACTCAGGATTACAAGAAACTTAAAAAAATGTGGCATATTGTTTCTTTTAGAGTCTGAAATACCAAGACATCTTCAGATACATTATTCATTGTATTCACAGGCATTTTCCACTGCCCATTATTAGCAAATTTTGATGAATAAACTTTTTGCATCTTTATGTGTCATCAATTAAAATTTTGAGTATGTTATAACCTAACACAAAGATTTATAACATTAGGGCTTTACTAAGTAGTATAGTTTGGGTAAATGTGTTCAAGTACTTTAAAACTACTTAATTTTCATTAAATTAATTTCTATATTTCTCCATTGCTATTTGTAGGCCTTATACATATTTTTTCAGTTCTCCTGGGACTGTCTTCTCCCCATCTTTGCCTGGAAAAGTTCTGCCCATACTCTGTGTTTTATTTTAGATATCACCGCTTCTTCCAGATTAATTCTCATTCTTATGTATTTCTACAGTGCTGCATTGCCACCACCATAGCAATTGCTACATTCTTGTCATTTCCTTTGTATCTGCCTATGTCTCCTACTAGACTGTAAACTGTGCTAGGATAGGGGTTGACACCATTACATCCTAAGTGTCTAGCATAGTACAAAGTAGCTGTTCAGTACATACTTTTTAATTAAATGAATAAATCTTCAGGATCACATGCTGAGATACTTAGCATCATCTCCATCTTACAGATGAAGCAGCTAAAGTTCAGATACTTTAGTAAGCTAGCAAAGCAGTGGCCCGAGGCTCAGAATTCTGAATCTGGATCTATTGCTGTCATTATAAAACCAGTTATACACACCTTCCACATACTTACCAATGTCTGAAGTTTCTTAAGAAATGATAGAGCCTTTATGATCTTACTGGAGATAAGACTTAAAATGCAAATACCAGAAATAGAGAAAGCACAATAGTTTCACTTCTGGTAACACTAGGGCATTAAATACTAATGCCAGACATTCTTCTAGAAATAGGTCCTGACTTGAAGAGAAAGTGAGCCTTCTGTTCTTGCCATACAAATCTATACAAATCATTTTTTGTCAGTGTCTCAGTTTCCCATAGTAAATTCTTGCTGATTACCTGATTTACTTGGTTTCCAAGCAGTTAGACAGGAATAGTCCCCCACACTTTGTTCTTTTTCATGTGAACCACCATAATCAGAAATGATTGATTTATTTTACATAGTATTATTTTTCTACTTAAAAAAAATTAAACAAGCTTCTTGTTGAACATTTGAAAAAATAATTTTAAAATCAAGTAGAAAAAAACAACCCTTACCACATATTCCTTTTTCTCTCCTTTTGCAAACAATTGCACATTTTCTATAATTTGGGGTTAGTCACTACATGTTCTTATGTTGGGAATTTTCCTATGTTGTTAAATACTCAATACTACCTGATTTTAAATGATTGCATAAATTCATTCTAGGTATGTTCCATGCATATATCTAATCAATTCCATATTGCGGATATTTAGGATTGTTTCCAGTTTTAGAGTCTATAAATAATATGGTAGTACTTATCCTTGGACATTAATCTTTGCACACATGATGGATTAAGAGAGATTTTTTTTTCTCATCTAATTGATTGCATGCTGCTCTGGGCCTTATTAGGATAAGAACTCCCCATAACTGGGGCTCACCTTAAAGTACTTAGAAAATTTTGACCCTCAGCAGCAATCAGATTGAATCAAGGATTAGAACTCCTGCCTCCTGAGTACCGAGATTGGATTTGGCTCTTTGAGACTCTTACTGCTCTCCCAATTTTCCCATGGTATTGGAAGAGCTGAGCTCCAGGTTGGGGCTGGAGGACTCTCTGTTTTCAAGCTGGACTCACCTCTGCCAGCAGCACTGCCCCTAGGCCTCAACATCAAAATAAGAAAGAAAATTTAGTATTGAGAATGAGGGAGGCTGAGGTCATCCCTGTCCCAAAGGCAGGAGAGAAAGAGAAAAAGAAAGAGCCTAAGTGAGCAAAGAAGCAAGATGCACAGATACCTTCTTCTGGGTTTTTTTTTTTTTTTTTTTTTGAAACCCAGAGAAGGACAGAAGCAACTGCCTAAGTTAATCCTGCCCTGGGGGCAGCCTGAATGGGCATGACTTGAACGAAGTGGCTTGTCACCCTGCTGCCATTATGACCCTTGCAGTGTCCAAGAAAAATGCATAGATGAACTCACTGAGTTGAACAACACACTCAGTGTCTTGAGAACAAATGGACTTTTCTTTGGTGTTAGTTACAAACATCTTTTCTTTCCACTTATTCAGTTATCCAAGAAGCAAAAGCTAATCTCCTGTGAAAGTTCAGGAGAAAGGCATGTGATGTGGCTCCACGCTGCCTTAGCCACGTGCCCAGGAAAGACCGCGGAGGGGCTTGGAGGGGCTCTGCTTCTGCGCCTGCCTCCTGTGTCCTGTGTCCTATGTCCTGTGTCTGGAGGAGTAAGCCAATTAGTAAACTACGCTAATTTACAGTCCTTTTATTAGATAGGTTCATTCATCTATCATCTATCTGTCTTATCTATTATCTATCATCTATTTTCTATCTATCATCTCTATCTAATCTCTCTCTCTCTCTATCATCCATCTCTATCATCTCTCTATTATCTATCCATCTATCGATCTATCTACCTATAGTCATGTGTCCCTTAACAACAGGGACACGTTCTGTGAAATGCATTTTTAGGTGATTTCATCATTGTATGAACATCATAGAGGGTGCTTACACAAACCTAGATGGTATAGCCTACTACACACCTAGACTGCATGGTACAGCCTATTAACCCTAGGCTACAAACCTGTACAGCATGTTACTGTGCTGAGTACTACAGGCAATTGTAACACAATGGTAAGTATTTGTGTGTCTAAACATACCTAAATGTAGAAAAGGTTCAGTAACAATACATTGTAAAATATTCAAAAGTGGCACATTTATATAGGGTACTTATCATGAATGGAGTTTACAGGACTAGAAGTTGCCCTGAGTGAGTCAGGCAATAAATACTGAGTGAATGTGAGGATCTGGGACATTACTGTACACTACCACAGACTATGTAAACAATGGGCGTTTAGGCTATACTAAGTTAATTTTTAAATTTGCTTTTTTCACTTTTATTTTAGGGTCAGGGCTACATGTGCAGATTTGTTTTACAGGTAAACTCATATGATAGGTTTGGTTTTTATTGTACAGATTATTTTGTCAGCCAGGTACTAAGCCTAGTACCCCAGAGTTATTTTCTCTGCTCTTCTTCCTCCTCCCACCCTCCAGCCTCAGGTAGGTCCCAGTGTCTATTATTCCTCTCTTCATGTCTGTCTGTTTTCATCATTTAACTCTCACTTATGAGTGAGAACATGTGGTATGTGGTTTATTCTTCCTGCATTCGTTTGCTAAGGATACTGGCCTTCAGCTCCATCCATGTTCCTGCAAAGGATTTGATCTTGTCCTTTTTTATGGCTGCATTGTATTCCATGATGTATATGTACCACATTTAAAATTTCTTTTTTCAATAATAAATTAAGCTTAGATTATCGTGACGTTTTTGCTTTATACACTTTAAAAAAAAACTGACTCCTTGGTAATAACACTTAAAGCATAAATATTATATTTGCTTTATACATATATTTATAAATATATAGCTGTACAAAATTTTTTATATCCTTTTTCTATAGGCTTTTTGCTATTTTTTTAACTTTTAAAAGATTTTGTTAAAAACTAAGAGACAAACACACATTAGCATAGGCCTACACAGGATCAGGATTAAAAAAAAATCACTGTCTTCCACCTCCACATCTTGTTCCACTGGAAGGTCTCTAGGGTCACTAACATGCATGGAGTTGTCATTTCCCACAATAACAGTGCCTTCTTCAAGAATATCTCCTGAAGTACTTGCCTGAGGCTGTTTTACAGTTAACTTTTTTTAAAAAAAATCTTTTTGTAAGTAGAAGGAGTGTACTCTAAAATAATAATTAAGGTTACAGTATAGCAAATACATAAACCAGTAATATAATTGTTATCATCCTTATCAAGTGTTCTATATTATATATAACTGTATGTGTTCTGCTTTTATGTGACTAGCAACACAGTAAATTTGTTTATACCAGCACCACCACAAACGTGAGTAATGCTTTATGCTACGATCTTACTACAACTACAGTGTCACTAGGTGCTGGGAATGTTGCAACTCTGTGATAATGTCATGGGGCCACCATCATTTATGCAGTCAGTCTCTGACCAAAATGTTATTATTCTCAAGATTGTAGACAGACACACACCCAGACAGACAGACACACACACACAGACACACACACACACACACACACACACACGCATGCAAGAAGAAGGTATGTGGTGATTAGTGTTCCTAGTTACTTTAATATTGCCAATAACTTCTTAAGATGAAATAAAAAATTTTCAGAGAACCATACTTTCTTTTGAATATTGCATTATTCTTTTCCTTTTTCTTCTTTTGAAGACAGGGTCTTGCTCTGTCACCCAGGCAGGAGTGCAGTTGTGCCTCGCTTCCTGCAGCCTTGAACCCCTGAGCTCAAACACTCTTCCTGTCTCAGCCTTTCTAGTAGCTAGGACTACAGGTGTGCACCATCATACCCAGCAAATATTTATTTTTATTTATGTAGAGAGGGGTCTCACTATATTGCCCAGGCTGGTCTTAAACTCCTGGCCTCAGGCAGTTCTTCCATCTTGACCTCCCAAAATGTTGGGATTATAGGTGTGAGCCACTAAGCCCAACCTGCATTATTTCTAATTCAGTAATTTATCTCCTTAAGAAAAGCACTCCGAACAATAACTCCTAGAGGAGACTTGGTCTTTGAGCTTCAAATTCTATATCACCTGTTAGTTATGTGCTCTTTGCAGCGTGGGAAGGGCAAGAAATGAGCAACCTTATTTTAAAAACCATTTCTCCTGGATACAGCTAAACACCATACGTGCATTTAGACACACACAGGGACTATAAAACAGTTTGTAAGCATCTGTGAGTCTTGTTCCATCATTCAGTCTTTTTCTTGTATCTTCTTGCTCTAACTCCCATCTGATTCTAATAAATTTACAAATATGCTCTACTGTCTCCCATCTAATGTTGATGTTTCCTTGAATCCCCAAATTATATTCTAATCTCCACCCTATCTTACTCATTCCGTGTTCCAAATTGTAGCTACCCATCAGCTCATTTTAATCCAGCTTGCACACTCAGTGTGAAACTTGATGGCTACATTTTTCCCCACACATCACACTCAATAAATCCCCTAGCCCAGCCAGTTTTACTCCTACCACCTTCTTAAATCTGCAGCTCCTCCTTGTCATCCCCTGCGCTATAGTCCTAGTTCAGATTCTCATCATTTCTTGCCTGGAAAACTGTAATATTTTCTAGTGCGTCTCCCAATTATGTGGCTTGATAGTATTGACACAGTTAGAATCAGAGTCTTGTGTATTTCATCAAAAGTCATAAAACCCTATTATGTTCCTGGTGTCCTGGTCAAGATAATAGTAACCCTATTTACCCTGTGACTATAAAGTAACATGGCAGGTTCTTTAAGATAGTCCTGTTAATTCATATTTAATTCATCCAGCAAATACTTATTAAGCACCTATAGATGGTCATGGGATTTCATGAAGCTGCATAAGAGGCATGGGCAAAAGCAAGGACTCCGTAGTCAGATGATGATGTGTTCAAATCTTTCCTCCATACCTTATAAATTTCTCACGAGCATTCATCCATTCATTCATTCATTTATCCAGTCATTAATGGATGCTTAATACCTACTGATTGTCTATTGCGTGTCAGGTGGTGTTTCAGTTCTTGAAGAGACAGGCAAAGTCCTGCCCTCAAGGAGCTTATTTTCTTGTGGGAAATAAAAGGCGAACAATAAATCGTACATCATAAGCAAGGTTATTTCAGATACTGTAGAAGCTATGAAGAAAGTAAAATAAGGTAATAGGATGGCGTGTGATTTACTCTGACTCTTGTTTAGAAGGATCCATTTTATATTGAGTGGCCTGGGAAGACCTTTCTGGAAAGGTGACATTTGAGCCAAGATGTGAAAGTGGTCAGGGAAAGCAAAGAGCAGAAGGAAAAAGCAGAGGAAATAAAACGAGTGCCAAAACAGTGAGATGGGCATTGGATTAAAATAAATAGAGTACGTGTGGCTGAAATGGAGTGGATGAGAGTGAATGTTGCATAGGTGATGTAGGAGAGGCCAGATCATGTTGTGTTTTGTGGACCATGTAGATGCTCAGCCTTTATTCGAAGTTATTTAATCTCTCCAAGATGTAGTTTTCTCGACCTAATAAGCAAATCTCATAAGGTTGTTGTGAGACTTACAAATTATAATCCTTTCATGCATTAATCAGTTAATTCAACAAATCGTTTTCAAATAGCTACCATATGCCAATTTTAGGCATTGAGAATAATGTGGTGAGGAAGTAATGGCTTATTCTCAAGGACGTCATAGTTGTTATGGGAGATGGACTCATAGGAAAAAATCATAACATAGTCTGACAAACAAAACAGTAGATGTGTGTGTTTCCTTCTAATTCTGTTCATCCTAATATCCACAGCTGAGTTAGGACGCCAACACCTCTTACCTTGGGTTGCTTCTAGAGCCTTCTAGTCTTTTTGTTTCCAATCCTGTTCCTCTCCAAAACATTCCGCACACTGCACCAGAGTGATCTTTCTAAAATTCAAATGGCAATTAATTCACTCAAAAATATTTACAATGTGTCTGCAATGTGCCAGGCTCCTTTCTAGGTTCTTATGAAATATCAGTAAACCAATAACACTTGTTTACTAAAAGCTTTTAATATTCTACATTGCCCTCAAGATATAAACTACTTAGTTTGGTCTAAACAATCTTCAGGCCTCTTGAAGATCCCAGGATAATAGTACAAATGGAGCTCAAATGCCATATGTAAGGTTATAAATCAAGCTATCAAACTGTTCTTAAAATATGCTCTACCTGAATGCCTTGATAAATATAACTGTATAGGGGCTTAGAAGGCCTGGTTCAAATTTAGAATTCTTGAGCTCCTCAGAGTTCCAGGCCAGAACAATGCAGTACCGGGAGACCTGGAGCTCTTGCCTTGTCTCCTCTCTCTTTACCTAATATTGCAGAGGGCCTTGTACACCAGCAGGAGGACACCCCAGCTGTCATGTCCAACTCCTATCTACTGCCCCCTAAAATAGCTGCCTCAGGCATGAGCCACTGCATCCAGGCTTATTTCTGAGACTCTTAAGGGCTTTGTCTCACAGTAGCTCAAGAAACCCAAAGCTGAGAAGCACTTATGAATTAAGATATTTGTGACTGTGGCTGTTCGTTTACTTAAACAAATTTTACAAATTGATACATAAGATACTACTATGGTTTGACTGTGTTTCCCCAGGTTCATATGTTGAAACTTGGTGGCCAATGTCACAGTATTAAGAGGCAGGGCTTTTAGGAGGTGATTAAATAATGAGGGTGAAGACTTCGTGGATGGGATTAAAACACTTAGAGAAGAGCTTGAGGGAGTGGGATGGTTCTCTTCTGCTCTCTCACCATGTGAGGGCACAGCATTCATCCCTTTTTGTCCTGCTGTCCCTTGCCTTGTGAGGATGCAGCAACAAGATGCCATCTTGAAGCAGAGAGAGCAGCCCTCACCAGACATCAAACCTGCTGTGACTTGGTCGTATACTTTCCAACCTCTGGGATTGTAAGAAATAAATTTTTATTGTTTACAAACTGTCCACTCTCAGATATTTTGTTACAGAAGTACAAACTGACTGGAAGAACCCACCACCTTTTTGAAGGAATTAACACTGTAGACTGAAAGATTCTGAAGCAGTACAAAAAAGGCAAAGATTTTAATCTCGACGCTTCTGTGATCAAGAAACACACTGAGAAAATTACTCAGCTGGAAACATAGGCTAGAATAACTCAGAGGGTGGACCCAAGAGCCCAGAGAATGAACCAGTGAGTCTGAGAGCATGAGTAAGTCTTAGTTAAGGAACAGACACATTCCTGATTGAGTTTCAGAATTGCCATGAACCAGGGACTGACATATGCCTTCTATTGTGCCCTGCCTCTTTTTAATATCTTGGGTATTTGTGGTATTTGTGAGAATGACAGAAAAAGTATACCTTTAGTTTATAGGTATTCAGATTGAGAAGACCCCATATCGAAGGAACTGAACTTATGGAGTCTTATTTTCTTCTGGATCTAATTTGGATGATGAGATTCTGAATCTCAGACCTGAATCTGATGGTCTTCTGAAGGAAGTTGGAGGTGAATATATTTATAGACATGAGACACTAAAAGAAAATTATGGTAGTAGATATGACTGTGGCAATTTAAAAACATAGTTACAAATTCTTTAATAGTCCTTCTAGTGAGACCTGGGGTCTAAGTACCCTCCTCTTGAACCTGGGAAGACTTGTGACTGCTTTGACCAATATAATTCAGTTATTCTCAGCAAGGAAACAGACACATTACTGAAGCCATCTGGGATCTTACAGACGAATCAGTCCCCTAGCTGCATATTGCCCAGTAATCTTTATCAACACCATGTGAAAGAAAAGAATCACCTAGCTGGCCCCTGCAAAAATTCTTGACCCATGAACCAACAGATATAAATAAATGGCTGTTGTTTCAAGCCACTACATTCTGGAGGTAGTTTGTTACACAGCAATATGTAACTGGAACATCGTCAAGACTGGCTTTAAATGCTCTGTCTCTGTGCTCTGATGGAACCCGGTCTTTTTAACCACACTGTAGTGAAATGACCTATTCACTGGTCTTGATCATCTCCCTAGTCAAAATTCCCTGAGGGTGAGGATGATATCAAGAGCAGTGGCTTTCATAGTAAGTACTCAATATGCTATTTTTTTTTTCCTTCTCCCACGCAATGACTTGCTCTAATTAGCAGCATAGCCAAGGCCATGGTAGATGGAGATTCTTAAACATGTTTAGCTTTGTTTTTCTGTTCTTGCTAGGCGGAGTTTGGTTCCTCTGACTTCCATAGTTCCTGTAGGCCTGCTCTGTCTGTGAATATTTATGTGAGGGGCACCCACTAAAATAAGAAACAGGTCCAGGGTTGTTAGTTCCTCTAGAAATACACATAGATCCGAAACCAAAGTGGATAATTATTGTGCAGAAACATGTTTTGAGTTTTGCCTCTCCCAGAACCTTTGAAAAATAGAACATAATGCGTAGCCAAACCCCAAACACCCCCGGGTTTGCACATCTCTAGTAATACCATCCAGACACATTTACATTCACATAATGGATTTCTGGTTCCAAGAGTTTTCCTGTTCGAAAATCAACTCCTAGGGAGAATCGCTCTTCTGTGAGCAGTAGCATTCTGTGAGCAGTAGCCTGTCTGATACTCCCACAGCTGCATGATCACCCCAGGAATTTTAGGCCTGACCCTCAACCTTCCTGTATGAAAAATACTCTGTTTAAATATATAATGATTCTACCTACTGAGAAATCCTGGGATTAATCAGGCTTGGATCCCAGCTCTGGTCATGTGACAGCACGTTACTTAATCTCTCTCAGTCTGTTTTCATGTAAGGAGAGAATAATGGTGTCTGCATATAGGATTCTCACAAGCATTAGATGAGCTAATGCATGTAGAACGCTCAGCCATGTACTGGCACATATCATCTCTCAATAAACTAATGAATGCTAGTTGTTGCTATTACTGACACATCCTTACGTGCTCTGTGCTCTCAATAATGAATTACCAAACTAGATGGAGCTGAAATCTCCTGAAAATTGCCTGACTTGGTTCAAAGACGTGGGATTGGTCACAGTTACCCTGAAAACCCATTACCTTGCTTTTTAGAGGAAAAGTGCTAAACCAGCACTTGTTATTAAGTGTAAGGAGAGTGTTAAAATAGAGGGAAAAAAATCCCAGTTTATTTTTCTGTAGTTCGTGACCTGTCCCATTTTCCTGTGATCTCTACTTTTACCTGGTCAAATACAAACTTCTGTAGCGACTATGACCATATTTTCTGAACTGCAAATAAAAAGATCCATGGTGTCACAAATACAACTGTTCTTAAGGGGGCAACATGACTCAATATTTTAAACTGTGACTGCTCTAGAAAAATGTGGGCCATATGGTGACCATACACATAGTTCTCAAAGCCAGATGCTGACTGACTCCAAGAGGAGAAAACCAAAACAATCAGAAATCTCTTCTATTTGCCAAAACAAATCTTGTGTCTCCCCCAATGTTATTCCTGTAGCTATCTTTGTTTGAATTGGGCCTGCTCACCAGTTCCATTTCTGCTACCATCTCAGGGGGTGAAGGAAAGAAAATAGCTTTATGTTCACTCATGTTAACAAGGAATTCTTTTTTTGGGTGAATTTTAAGAGTGAAGGAAATTTGGAAATCTTTTCTATTTTGTGTCTTTTTTTTTTTTTTTCATTTAGAGGGTCTTCAACTATAGTTTTCCTTCTGGTCCCTCAATAATAACAATAATAATGTTGCTATTATTATTAAATGCATTCTATGTAATGGGCATTCATCATGCATTTGCTTCCAAATACACTTAATCACTACAATGGGTAGATGCCATTGCTCCCAGTTTATAGATTGAGAACTTAATATGTTGAGAGGCTAAGAAATGTATCCAAGTTCACATAATTAATAAATGATAGACTAGGAGTTTGAACCCAGAAATCTGTGGCTCATATATTCGCTATATTCTGTGTTGTTGCCTCTCATAGATTGCTATGCGGAAATCAGACTGAGATTCAGTTAACATATTGAACATCCTCCAGGTGCTGTGCTAAAATATTTAATAAATTATTTAATATAATTTATGATCTGGGTAATATTACTATCATCTTTGATAGTGAAATATTATGCCAAGAGATTAAGAAATGTTTCTAGGTCATCTGATTTGTAGTTAGTAGAGCCAGGAATCAAATCCATTTTTTAAATTGTAGGTTTAAAACTTTTTCTAAATCCCAGTAGAGCATCAGATAGCAGAAGTGCAAAATGGGCTGTATTTAGAAACTTGAAAATCAGGAGGATATTGAATGAGGAAAGGAGGCATTGCTGTGGGATCAGATATCTGCACAGAGTCTTACCCCTCAGTGAGAATGAGTTTATCATTGGTAAGTGGAGGGAACAGAGCTGGTGAGTGAAGAAAGGAATAGAAAGAGGCAGGAAATTGGAGAAAGGAACACCAGAAGTCAGCTCAGTCTTACATTAAGCGTTAGCACTGTGTAGGGCCCTCCTTTGTCATTTTTAATTATCTCCATTCTAGTAAAGAGCAATAACTAGAAAATATATCAAGTGGCTGTTTTGATTTTTGGAGAAAGTAGCATCAGAGCAGAACCAAAAGGCAGAAAACATTAGTATCAGAAGGTTAAATGAGAGGGCAAAATCAGTTTGATTTTGGTCTGGGAAACAGAGTACCTATTTTAAAGTGATCCTGCTCTAACTGAGAGAAAGAGTAAAATGTGAAAAATTAAAATCTTAATTTCCAGTTAAGATGTGGAGCTATTTCACCCTTTCAATTTACCTCCTCCAACATCTTGGCTGCTTGGATACATTTGACTTGGTGTGGACAGATTGGGGGAAACAGTACACTCCCTTCATTAATTTTAACCTGTGGTCCTTAATTATTATTTTCTAAACAAATTTTCACCAAGCCCCATGTATAGAAATAATATATGTTCAACAGAGTAATGTGGAATATACAGAAAAGTTCGGAGATCAGAATTAAAATGTCCCACAATCCCATTGTCCTGACATTGTTAACACCTTGACATATTTCTAATTTGCTTACTTATCTTCTTTTCTATAATAGAGATCATCAAAGTATGCCATTTTTACTCATAGTATATCATAAGGATTTTCCTGTCATTAGTGTTTGAAGACACAGATTTTAATTAATGTCTAAACTTGCATCTACATCATTATATGATGTATTTAAGTTATCCTCTGTTGTTTGATATTTAAATTTGTTTCAGATTTTCACCATTATAAATGTGATATTATCTTTGTATATAATCATTCCACGGCCCAGGCCTCTTCTAGCATGCCCTTTGTTCAGCATTTCTTTACCTTTTTTTTCTCTAACAGATATGATTAATGATATTCACATATGAAACTTTTCCTAGAGTTATGTCTTAGACTTACCTCGGGTTATATCCAATTTCTTGTGTTATAATGAAATGTAATATCTTTACATTTTTCTTCCCTTCAAAAAAATCATAGAAGAGTGAAAATGAGTAAAAGTGATACGAGATGTTTTTAGTCCTCTATATTTTATAAAACAATTTATAAATTACAGTTTTTTATTATTAGTAATGAGTTTTAAACATATAATTGATCATGCCATTTAATTGGCAAACCATTGTTTAGCTGGCCTTGGCAAGCACCCTTGTACTCTGAGTGGCTTTAGCATACATTTCTCATTGAAGACCATTTCTAGCTAGGATTTTTGTCTTTAGGAATAAATAGACTGGTAGTAGGAAATTGTAAACTCTAGACAAAAATAGGTTTTCATTTTGAGAAGTCGGTAACCTAAACATTGGGAAGGGACAAATTAATGCAAATGAGTATTTCTTAAGTGTGCACCTCTTATCCCTCCTCTGTCCAGAGATTCCCATACAGTTTTCCTGGAGATGCCCTTGCCCTCAGCCCTCTGGCTCTGAATTACTCTTTTGGAAGGTATTACCAAGCCGTTTTGTTCTTTGACTGACATTTATGATTAAAATTCTAGTTAATTCAGCTGCCTACTTCGAATGAGGCCAAGACAGATTTTTTCCTTAGGTTAGGTGATGTGTGACCATTTAAAGAAAGGAAGGGTAGATGAGTGGAGGTACATGGGAGTAACTTTATATAATCTCCTCCAGGAAAAGTGTCCCACTTGAAGCATGTATAGAATGGAGTCTTTTCAAGGGTGAGAAGGGCACTGTCGTCTATGTGTAGTACTGGCAAATCTACCCATCCTGATGGGTCCAAATGTTGCATTGTAGAAAAATCTAATTGTAGATAAAAGACATTTTCCTACTGGAAGAATTTTAATGTTGTATTAGTTGGCCCTTTTGGCTGCAATGACAGTATTAAAACTTGAATGAATATTTAAAGGGCATTAATTTTGTTCATTAAGTCAAAGAGATTATTTAACAACCAAATTATGGGAAGAACAAGGATGTCAGTAGTCACTAGACAAGAAAATGAGTAGAACCAGAGACATATGTCAGAGCTCTCTCTTTTTTCTCTCTTACCCTTGTCTGGGCTTCTCACGGGAATTTCATTCTGTTTTGTTCACAACACTGAAAGCATGGGGTGCGGTGAGCATGATATTTCCAAGTTTTGTATCTTACAGTATCTACCTCTTGGGAGGATTGCTAGACTTCTCTACCTTCCTAATTCCAAAACTACAGGGAAAGGACTCATTAGCTAGGTAGGGTCAGGTGTTCAGACAAGAACTAATAAATTGTGGAAAAAGAAACGTCATAAGAAAGATGTTGGAGAAATGGTGAAAGAAAATTTATTCCAGAAGTGTTTATTCCATCAGGTTGCACAGAAGTCTTTTTATATTTCAGATGATTTATTGAAGATTGGGGAAAAAAGGAACATAAGAAGAGTATTATATCTATAAATATGTGAGTAGCTCACCTTTCTTGGTGGTCATGAATTTCTTCCTCCCAACTCTGTAGCTAAAGTTTGCAAAGAGAGGCCAGAGGTCATCTTTTCTGGCCTAGGGAAGCAGGAGATGGGTGTGTTTTGCAGGGTGTCAGCTTTGCCTGGCCAGTTCCCTCTGCAAAACAACAGCACTGTTTATTCTTTCCCACATCCTGGCATTCAGCAGACTACTACCTTTCACTGCAGCAACTGGAAATCACACACTAATAGAAAACATATATGTGAGCAGTCAAACCAGGATTTTAATCCAGTGATCACAGCAGCACCGGTTGGTATTCATTTAAATAATTTACTGGAATTGTCTGTGTGTGCATATTCAGGGTTTTCTATGAATATCATGTTTTTACAGAATTCCCAGCTTGCCACACAATTTTGTTTACAACAGAATCCAGACAGGTTTCTGCTGAACTTTGGGTTGGAGGGTTGATGTGATACTCAGCCCTTCACGGTCAACCCAATGGAGCATGTGGTTGTTAAAGAAGAATGAATCCTAAAACAAATTCATATTTTCATATATGACAAGGTTCAGACACCATGTAACTGAATAGAAATCGCCTTGGAAAGTATTGCACACACTGATAGGAGTTACCCAGAAAAGCTGCAATGTAAAAGTTAATAGCACTGAAACAGGCAAGTGGGAGACAAATATCTACTGGTCAGCACCATTTCTTCCTAGGCAAAT
The DNA here is from genome assembly GCF_001604975.1 of Cebus imitator. Taxonomy (NCBI): domain Eukaryota; kingdom Metazoa; phylum Chordata; class Mammalia; order Primates; family Cebidae; genus Cebus; species Cebus imitator. Next base: position 743,053 of record NW_016107651.1, on the reverse strand, counting down.
ATGAGAAGCAGTGGTTGACATATGTTGTCTTCCTTCAAGGAGCGTCTGGCCCACATTCCTGCCATGGAGAACAGGTGTGACCTAAGTGCAGAGCCCTGAGCAGCTGACTTCTGGTTTGAATACTAAGTTAATGTTATTTATTTGTTTTTACTATTACCTTTGGCAGAGATGAGAAAGTCCAAATGCTACAGATGTGAGGCAAATGACAAAAACATGAGGTAGACAGAATGAAGGAAAACCCCACCTAGAGCAGAGAGCTTCTACTCATCTCCAGTAGGTTATTTGCTATGGGGTTATTTAGCTCCAAGCTTCTCTCTCCTTTCTTGTAAAAGAATCTGTAAAATCAAACTTTACAAACACTGATTACATGTTCCACCCCTCACCCCTGCCCCACATATGCATACATGGATGGTTTGGGGTTCCTTTACCCTGTAGTACTCAAACTTTCAGCTGTCTCTGCCTGTATTTAGAATTATAGGCTTTATATTCCATTTGGCATTGTATGCTTCTATTCTTTCTTTGGTGGACAGAGAAGTTACTTTGTTTTTGAGCAAGGCTATGCCTCTAACTTTCATGCCATAGTTTATCTTTCTTTGCTGTATTCGAACAGGGAAGGGAACTCACAACACCATTTTGACAAGAAACCCTGGTTCATGTTCTTTCAACTAAATAATATACTCTTAGCTGAGATGCCTTTCTCTGCTGTAATTTTGTCCGTTCTTCTGTATCTCATCTGCAAGGAATGAATTTGTTGAATTCCTTGCTGAAATTCGCATAGCATATGTCTACAGCAGTCCTCTCCTCTCTCAGTCTCTAGCAGCACCAGGAAGGAAAAAAGTTAGTTTGGCATATTTTTTCTTAGTGGGCTTATGCTGTTTTCAGGCAATCAGCACTTTCTTTGCTTAGGCTATCAAAACATCTATTTAATAATTCATTTTAGAATTTTGCCAGAAATTAATAGCAGTCTCATTGGCCTGCCTCTCCTGAGATCCTTGTACTACTTTTTAGAGTTACGATAACATATGCCTGTAAATTTTGGAAACCTTTCCTACTCTCATATTTATTAAAGCTATAGCTTGTATCAATGGCACAAAATTGGAGGAAAAGCCAAAATATATATACAGGATCAGCATTCAGATAAAAATGATCTTGACAAGTTAATGAACTCAACTTCATGTAATTTTATATATTTTAAAAAGTATATTTTCTAAATATGTATTAAATATATATTATACATTTCTAAATATATATTAAATGTATATATTATATATTTATAGAGTATATTTTATAATATACTCCTAGATTTAAGCAAAAAAGAAATGAAAAAATTAGGAAAAAAATAAAAAATGCTGCTTGATGACCAGCTCAGTAGGAAAATTGTAAGTGCAACGTGGCTGACAAAAGCAGAGACAAACAAAAAGCCCCAAACAAAAAACAAACAAACAAAACCAAGCAAACCACCCACAAACAACCTGAGGAATGGTACAAGGTTCATTAAAAGGGAAACTGACAAAAACGAAGGGCTTAGTAGAATAGCACATATATTTGTTGATAGAATCAGGGTTGTCATAGGTGGAAAGACAGAATTTACAATTATTATGGGGAAAAAATCGAGGATTCTACACTTGCAGTTCCTGCAAACTTCCAAATTTGTGCATTAAAAATGAACTCACCACAGGATGAAGAACATTGAGGAGATACCAAGTTCTATAGCAGCTACCTTTCTCCCCGGTGCTCATTCTTCAGTGTTCTCTCTCTCTCAGTGAAGCCACCACCAACACTCAGGTGTCCCGGCCCCCTACATGGTGACATCCTTGACCCCCCTACTTCATTTATGCCCAGTGCTCTGTCACCAGAGCAGTCACCTTCTCACCTCCAGTGTCTGGGATTGTTGCACTGCCAGGTGTTTCTGTTAAGCCTGTGTAGACCCTTATCTTAATGCTGTCACACATCTGTGGCATTCCTTGTTTCCTTGTTTCCCTCCCATCTGTCCCTACCCTTAATGGTCTATAAGCATTTCACGGCCAGAGGGTGTGTTTTCTTCATTACGGGGAATGTGTCCTCAATGCCTGTCACATTGCTCAGCACATAGTACTTAATATCTATAGGGACATATACCTAGTTTAACCTAGAGAAGTCATGAAAAACCTAAAAGACATTTTCAAATATTCCTAAGCAAACATATCAAAGAGGAGTTAGACCATGTGACAAATCTGAGAACTGAGAAGCAGGATAGTGTGGTAATGAAAACTACACACTCTGGAGCCCACTACCTGGGTTCTAATCCTATTTCCTCTGCTTTATGCCTGCATGGCCTTGGGAACGTTGTTTATCCTTCTTGTCCCATATAGATACAATAGCACCTATCTCATTGACTTGTGATGACCAAATGAGTCAAAACATATAGCAAACTCCAGACATTCCTGATAGGAGTACAGCTTCATTTCAAGTTAGCCATGATGCTAACCATGATTCCAACAGACACACTCTTTTTGTGTCTCATTCCGTAATAGTCATGCTCAGTCCACATCACCCTAAAAGCTGGGTTCCAAACAAGGTTCAACATACAGGTGACTTGTTCTGAGAAGTAATCTCACAGAAAAAGAGTAAAGATCTGAAAAGAGTAAAATGGAGGAGAAAAAGCATCTGTCCTCCTAAAAATCCTGTGGGGAGCTGTGTAGAAGGTGCCTTGAAATTGTCCACCAAGGGAAGGGATTTATCCACTTGCTCATGGCTCCTGTCTCCGGTCCGGGTTGCCCATGGAGTGTGAAGTCTCTTTCATGTCCAGTTTGCACATGCATCAGAGTAGCTGAGCAGGTTTCACAGGCATCCCACCAGGTGGGGAAAAAAGGTTTTGGGAAGGAAAGCCACAGATGTATAATATAACTGAGGCTAAGTGTGGTCATTTTATACCTAGGTGCCGCAGATGGCTAAACAGGTAGGTCGTGTGGGTCTGGGTACAAGAGGCACTGTCCCTGTACTAGTGGTGAAAATGATTTCTGCTTTCTCCTTCCTGCACACTAGGACCAGACACATGACCCAGTCTAACCATCATACTCCACCTAATACAGGGAGAGATTCAGTGATGGATGTATAACTCTGAGCCCACCAAAGTTCTCCCTGTGACATTTTGTTGCTAAAACAGGACCTTTCTGTCCATGCTGAGAAATCCAAGGTATCTGAGAATCATATAATCATGCCATTAACAGGATTGAAAATCTGAATTTTCTACCTCAAATTTTGGTAGGAGCCAGGCAGAGAGGTGGGAAAATAGCAGGAGATAAGACTGGAACCCAGGAGGATCCAGAGAAATATACAAAGACCACCTGATGCATATTTTACCCAAATTGCTTGTGCCTTACCTTGTCTGTTATATTGTTTTGAGTTGCTCTGAGACAGGGACAAAATGGAAGCAGCTCTTTGAGAGCTAGAAGGATAATAAAGAGCAAGGTCTATTTCTAAGACCCAGAAGCCCTAAGGACAGGGTACATATTCAAAGACCATGGCTCAATCAATAAGATTTCGGCACTGTTTATTAGCAAATTGGCCACTTATTGATTCAGTTTTTACGGAAGTGGTACTACCAGAGAAACCCCAAGCCTGTAACTTCTCAATCTAAAAGCCCCTAATGCTCCAAGTCTGCACCCTTAGCAGATGAATTGTTAGATCTGCTAAAGGAGAGTGGTTCCACACAGAGAGATCATCCAACACTCTTCTTGGACATGGCCACACACAACAAGGAAGAAGCAGAACTGGGAATGCCGGGTTGGCTGTCTCAGTCCACTGCAGGTGGGGATTCCTCACTAATTCTGTCCCCGCGCATGAGATACAATGTGGGCCTCTGTCTTAACTTCTTTTTCCAACTGGGATTTTGAATTAGTAATATTCTATTTCCCCTTTAAATTGAACACACTTTTCCTGTGAGGGAATGCTTTAATAAATCATCACTTAGCAATGGGTTAAGGTCCGCAGCAGCCACATCTGGTTCTGCACTAAAAGAATGCTTGTCATTTGGAGAACCTCAATTTACAGCTAGATGCAGGAAACATGGCCAGCCAAGTATCTCCTTTGGTAGAAGAGGCATGTCCTTTCTCTCCTGTCACAGATGGGAGGAAGAGACATCATGTGCGTGGGGGGGGAGGGCATATATGGGGCAATTGAAACATTGTTTACTATCCAGGGTCCTTTTTTTGGGATAGTCTTATTTCATAGTAATTCTATTTGGCCCTGTGGTTAAGGGGAGCTGATTCCTTTCACCCCACCTACTTAGTCCCTAGGAATAAGTGTTTGACCAAGAACTGGTGGGTCAGAATCCCCATGCTCCTAGCTATAGTGATTGGTTGACAGATGTATGTGTGACACACATCAGGTCAGGTAGTCTTCCCAGGGCCATTGATTCGATTACCCATTGCTGGATTCAGCTGTGGGTAAACATCTCTGGTAGACTTTTCAATTACTCCATTCTTAAAAATCATGAAAATTTGAGTTGAAGAACTATGACTTGTAACTGAAAGTTTCATGACTAATACTCAGCTGCTTATAATGAAAATATTTCCTAACATTCAGAGCTTACCAGGAATGGAGTGGTCTATTTTGAGTTCCCTTTCCCTGGAGGTTATCCAGTAACTGGATGACTATATCTGTACATGAAATGCATTTATTTGCTGCTTAAAGGGAGACATCTCAACATTTCATTCAGTATTGTACCTAGCTCTAGGTCCATTGCTCTAGGTGTTCTGCCCTAGGTGTATTCAATGGAAAGGGTGGTTCTTTCCATCAAGTCTGACATGACTTTACATGGTGCTGAGGAATAGATTCCCAAGGCTTCCTGAATGAGAAAGAATGGATGGAGGTGGTCTTAAGTAAACCATCAGTAATACGTGCCATACCACTAAGCAGATATCTTTTTCTTTCTTTTTATTTTTTAAATTTTAAGATCTGGGGCACAAGTGCAGGATGTGCAGGTTTGTTAACATAGGTAAATGTGTTCCATGGTGATCTGCTGCACCTATCAACCTATCACCTAGGTATTAAGCCAACATGCATCAGGTATTTTTCCTAATGCTCTCTCCCAACCCCAGAGATTATCATAGAGAGTATTTTATGTATTCTTTAAGTTCAGTTCAAACTTTGTATGTCCTCTCTCTATAAAACAAAAATTAAATTCAGACAGGCGCAGTAACTCACACCTGTAATCCCAGCACTTTATGCAGCCGAGGCAGGAGGATTACTTGAGTCCAGGGGTTTGAGACCAGCCTGTGCAAATAGCGAGAATTTGTCTACACACACACACACACACACACACACACACACACACACACACACACACACAGCCAGGCATGGTGGCACATGCCTGTAGTCCTAATTGCTCAGGAGGCTGAGGTGGGAGGATAGCTTGAGCCCAGCCAGGAAGTCAAGGCTGCAGTGAGCTATGATTGTGCCTCTGCATTCCAGCCTAGGTGACAGAGCGACAGAGCGAAACCCAGTCTCAAAAAATGAAATAAATAAAGGAAAATAAAATTAAACAAAATCAACTCAAAAATTGTTTTTCATAGTCTGTTTTGTTTAAATGATATCTTCTTGCCTATTCCATCTCTAGGGTTAGTAGGTAGTTGCTCTAACCCCCTTTTCCACTGGGCATTAACCTAGCTTCGTTTCATAAATAGGAAGTAGGTATTGGAATTTCTCAAGTTTTATGTAAATTAAAACGGTTTGAGTTTACCTAGTTTTAGCGGAGATTACTGCTATGGAGTACAGATTTTTGTTATGAGGCATCCCTATATAGACATTTTAATTCCTGGAGCCACTTAGATTGCCAAGCATTGAACATTTCCTTCTGTTACTCTTTTAAAAAAATAATAGTCCTAGTGGCTGTGGCTTGTGAAGTTTTATGAGAGGCCATGAAAACAAGCTGTAGTATGAAAGGATGCTTATTAAAACCCACATACATTATGTATGAATCTGCACTTTTTTTGACCTCCTCTCCTGGAACTGTCCCAATCCAGATTACACTGGGCTGAGCTGTGAAATTCAGAGAAAACTACAAACCTTTTTAATTGGGGCATTAGGAAGCTTCAAAATACCAGTTCAAGAAAGCCTCTCAAGGCTTTAAGGTTCTCAAAATACATAAGCCAAGTTCTTGAGCAAATGCCATGTTTCACCCTGAGAAAGATAGCTGCAGTCAATATTGAGCATGTCAGGCTGGCAGCCTCTCACAGCAAGGATAGAAAGCCTGATTTTAAAGTCTTTATGAAATCAGCAAAATTAGAAAAATAATAAAAGCATAGAATGCGGTTCTTCTTTGAGTTTATAAACTATAGATTCTCCATTTATCAGCCTTAGTGGACATAAATGAATAGTTGGTTAGTATAAAGGGAAGATAAAAGTATCATGGAAAGAACAGATGCTTTTTTAGGCACATTTAAAATTCTCAGAACCAGCTGGTTTGGAATTCTGGAAGGAGCCTTAATCTTTTAATCTGGTGAAAAGCATCTTTGCAGCTTGAAAGGTACAGAGACAAAAGGGGTTGCATGTCTTCTCTAATAGCTGAAAGCTCCCATTTGGTGAGAAGAAGGGGATGGTTTAAATCAAGCATGCAAAAATAAATTACTGAACCACCCACCTCTTCTCCTACTCAACTGCCTGAGCCAGGAGTTCAGGCTGGCAGGCACCCTTATCCTCAGAGAACAACTCAGAGAAGATGTAATTATGGTGGGGCGTTGGTAGTGGTGGTAGAGACAGGGCAGTGAGGGGTCAAGGTATTTTGCACATAAACGTGTCCCCACCCTTGGGAAATAGGAAACTTTTCTTGGAGATCTAAGTACATATGAGTCAAAGATAAGCATCAAATCTCTGAAAACACAAGTTAGAAAAATGCATTTGGCCTTTCTGCACATCCCAAAGCATATTTGACCCAATTCCTAACATCATTTTCTGCTCTGTAATCATTATCTGTCTGAACTTTTATATATACAGCTTACATTCTGTTATAGGTATTAGCTTGGCAAAAGGACTCTTGGATAAATTGATTCCATCTTTCTTTTTTCAATAAGAATTACTGAAAATGCTAGGCACTGCACAGAGTGGTCAGGAAAGAAATTAGTCAACCCAGTTCTGCCCTGAAGGAATTAAAAGTTTAGTGGAAAAACATAAGCAGAAAATTAATTAAGGATTCTGGTTAAAAATTACTGATGGCTACCACTGGTTTATCTCCTCTCCTTCCTCAAATCCTGCTAAAATTATATAATAATAAAGGAATAGAAACAGGTATTAATCCACAGGGGAAAAAGAAATAGGAGAAGAGACAATAGTAAATGAAGAAATTTTTGAAATAAAGAAAGCAGATAGAAGATAAGTAACAGATTTAGAGGAACAGAAGATGTTACCAACCAAAGTCCTGCTAAGGCTGAAAGGAAGGGAGAGATGTGCCCAACATTGTTACTGATACACACTGGGGATTGGGAGTGGGGACAGTGTACATGACTACTGACTACACTTTAAATTTATGACCACCAACCACTACACTGCAGTTTTTATAATAGTACTATTAGCCTTGGATGATGGCTAATCACATACCAAATGGATTTCACCCATTCTAGATACAATGGAGCAGAGAATAGAGGGAAGCTGGTGAGAAAGCTTTTTCATTGGTTCGCCTGGCAGAAGGCATCCAGCTTTATCTGTGCCTAAACTGAAAGTGAGCTGATTTGGCTTTCCTCTCCAAGAGTCCCAAGGTTGCAGTAAGCCTCAAAAAAAAAAAAAAAAAAGTAACTGTGGAGAAACATGCTCTCTTGTTAGCATAAAATAATTAGCTAAGTACAAAGCGGAAGCAAACCAAATGGTGAAGGAGTTCCTGTTGTTTACCTCCTTTCCAATTCTGGATGATAGTTTCCAAAAGCAACAGGAAGGCAGTTTTGCCCCCAAGAATTTGCAAACCACATAAACCATTCCAAATTCCCTCCGATATGCCCCAGCTACCCAGCATTTTCCGAGAATGCAGCTCAGCTTGCTTTGCTTCTAGAAGTTATGAAGCACGGTAGCTTTAAATGGAAAGGTACATGTTCACCCCATGAGCCTGTGGAAGGCTCTGACAAAGTAAGATAAAGGATTCCTAGTTTTGCTTTGGTTTTTCTCTCGTGGCCCCAACTATGAAATGTGAGAATGCTGAGTGGTACAACTAGGGCAGGTCAGTGGGTGGTGTTTCCATTCCTGCTTTTTTTTCTTTTTGGACAATTCAGTGAGAAACAGATTAAATATTCATGGCTCTGTCCCCACTCTCTTTTTGCAGAAGCCAAAAGCTGTCAGGCTGTTCGTAGAGACAAATGCAATTTTGCCAAATGTCTGTGGTAAGTTTTCCAGAGGTGTGGAGGTGATATGAGCACTAAATCCACATTAACATTAAAATATTTATTGTTATTAATGAAGATATTTTGCTGATTACAAATTCATTGCCAGCAATTTGGGAAATTTAGAAAAATATAAAGAAGGTAGAATTGATGGTTGCATGATGATTAATAAAATGTATGTGATGAGGAGAGAGAAAAGATTGAGTGAATTCTCAGGCTTCTAACTAGAACAAAGTGGTGGATAATAGAATCACTGAGATAGTAAATACTCCAAGAGGAATATACGTATTGGGCTGAAAAATTATTTAGGATATTTGGTTTGTGATGTGAAAAGAACATCCAAATGATTAGATCCAGTAAGGAGTGGAAGAGATTGGTTAGAGCTTAGAAGAGATGAACTGGAGACACAGATTTGGAAACACTCTGCAAGCATATGGTAATGAAAACCATGGGAGTGGATATGATATCCCAGAGCTAACTTGAAGGGTAGAGCATAAGGCAGAGATGAGCAAGTGAAAAGGAATTCACAATGAAGACTAAATGGAACATCCAGAGAACTAAGGTGAAAACTCAATGGGAAATGAGAAAACTAAGCCAGTCAATGTAGACGGTATTTTCAAGAAACTCAGGTGCAAAGAGGGGCAGCAGGGTGGCAGGACACTTATGTGAAATTGACTCAAGAGATTAGATCCGAAATTCAGTCCCCTTTCATAATACAGACTAACTGAAACACTATAGGTAATTCTATAGCATCAGGCTTAGCTTCTAATTCACACCCACTTGGAAAAAAACACAGTTTTGTTTAAATCCAACACTCTACCTCCTACACACCAGCACTCACGCAGCTCCATGTTGCTAGAGAAAAACAGAATCATAATGATAAACTTTACTTTAGTCTCATGAATATTAACTTCAAGCAGGTTTTAGTCCTGTCCCCACCCCATTGCATGCCCTACTTCATTTACCCTCCCTTTCTCCTACGTGACTATGCCATACCTTCTTGTCCCTCAAAAAACCACCAGCTTCTCCTACTCCATCTTCATTCTCAGCTGGAGACCAGGCTTCATATTTCACTGTGGAAAGAGAAGCAATTAGAAGAGTTTCCATTAGCTCCAGACCACATCTCCCTATGGGTGTATAGACTGCGTTCTTTCTGGTTACTCTAGATGAATTGTCTAGGATCCTGTCCAACTCCTCCCCTTCATCTTAGGATCCCATTCCATCAAATCCAGCTCCACTGCCAAACTCTCCAGACTTTCTCCTATAACCAAGCCTCTAAAAAGGTAATAACACTGGTCATCATTGGGTGTCTCTTGGACCAGTGTCTGTTCTGAAGCCTGGCATCCACACTGCATCTCCTGTCAATGATTTCCAATATAACCCCTGAATATGACCCAGACTTATTTTTCTAGCTCCATCTTGTTTCACTCTCATCTGCGTATTTTATGCTCCAGCAATGTAAGACTAATTATAATTTCTACCCAAGCTATCTGGTTTCTTTCCTGTGTGTCTTTGCTTCTGCAGTGTCCTTTACCTGGAATAATAATGTCCATGCTCCACTCCATGAGCCCACTTTCCCAAGCTTTCCTTCTTTGTCTGGATAATTCGTCACCAACATTAACACTGAGAGCTCATTCATTCATGCAGTCATTCAACTATCCTGCAAATGCTTGCCAAACATATTAGGAATGAGGCATTATTCTAGGTATTTGTTAAATAATAGTGAGTAAGATAAACACAGTTTCAATTCTCCAATAAGATTTCCAGACCTTTCAGACAAGGTTCAGTTTTCTTTGAGGCCTCTGAATTATCCTCACTATATTTTATCCTTCATCTCTCTTTATGTAACATAATTATCTGTTTATGTTTTGATCTTTCTCATTCAGTAGATTTTGAGCTCTTGGAGGCTGAGAACTGTGCGTTATTCATCTTTGTTGGAAAAAATGAGCATAAAAAATGCAGAATTTTAACCATCAACAGTACAGAGCTTTGCGTTTATTTCTGTTATTGCAGTTGCCACATTTCCTGAATTTTCTATGGCAATTATTATTATTTTTTAAGATGGTGTTTCACTCTTGTTGTCCAGGCTGGAGTGCAGTGGTGTGATTTTGGCTTACTGCAACCTCCGCCTCCCGGGTTCAAGCAATTCTCCTGTCTCAGCCTCCCGAGTGCTGGGATTACAGGCATGCGCTACCACACCTGGCTAATTTTGTATTTTCAGTAGAGACGGGTTTTCACCATGTTGGTCAAGCTGGTCTTGAACCCCGATCTCAAATGATCCACCCACCTTGGCCTCCCAAAGTGCTGGAATTACAGGCGTGGGCCACCACGCCTGGCCTCTGCGGCAGTTCTGATTTATTCTTTTCTCTTTCATTATTAGAATATGGAACTTATCGAGTAAACTGAATTTCATTTCTGAAAACATTGAGTTGTCTTATATATCACAGTTTTTCCTGAGGGCCTTCTTTAAGTACTGCCATCTCTTCTTAAGTTCTTCATTAGTTCTTCTGGGGTATATTTTTTACTAATAAGTTTTGTAAATTCTCTGATCTTCAGTGTCTTAACCTGTAAAAATGGGGGTAACACCTCAAAGTTCTACAGTAAGTATTAAATTAGATAAAGCAGCTAGCACACCAGCTATTGGTAAATAAATGTTAGTTCCTTCCCCCTTACTCAGCAGCTAAATTATTTGGCCAAAACTTATGAAACCAATCAATCAGTTATTTGTGCATATATAACCTGGCTGGCACTGTGAAAGCTATGGATACAGAAGAGCACATTAAGATCCTGACACACTTGGTGAAAAGCCTTAGGATAAACAGAGGACAAATAAATGCTAAACTGTGTGGAATGCTGAACAGTCTCGAGTAGATTTTGGAAAAGAGAAATAATAGAGAATCAGCAAGATTTGGTTAGAACCGGAAAATATACTAGAATAGGAAAATAGAAAGTATATTAGAACACAAAAAAAGCCATAGAAAAGCATTCTAAGAGAAGAATTATGTATTAGCCCATTTTCTGTTACTTAACATACCTGGAACTGGGTAATTTATAAGAAATGAGATTTAATTATTACAGTTATGGAGGCTGTGAAGTTCCAAGTTGACAGTGTGCATCTGGTGAGGGCCTTCTTGCTGGTGGGGACTCTCTACAGAGTCCCACAGTGGTACAGGGTACCACATGGCAAGGGGGTTGAGGGTGCTCACATGCTACCTCAAGTCCCTCTTCCTCCCGTAACGGCATCAGTTCTCCTCTCATGATAACCCATCAATCCATTAATTTGTGAATGGATTAATTCATTTATGAAGGCAGAGCTCTTATGATCCAAACACCACTTAAAGCCCCACCTCTGAATACTGCCACACTGGGGATGCAACATGAAGCTCCAGTAGCAAGTTTCAGCATGCGTTTTGGAAGGGATATTCAAACCACGGAGAATGGGTTTCATTTCACGTGCCTCCTGAAGTGTTTGGCTGTGATGAGAAGGATGATGACCCCCAGCTCAGGTCCTGGGAGAAGGAATGTCCTGATGGATTGTCAGTGCCTGCTGTGACTATGGAGTGGGCTTCCACAGGAACGAAGCAGCAGGCTATTTGCTAAGCCTGTGCCCAGAGTATCACGGAATGGTGAAGGAAAGTTATTTTTAGCTGTCCTCCTCAGAGGCTTTCCCTTATGTTTTGACTTTTGGTTCCCTCATACTCTGGCTTATAAATCACCTCACTCTCTGACAGGCTGGTTGGGCAGGACTTGCTGCATTCTGGGAGTTTGGCAAACTCACTGTCAGTTCTTGTAAGTTACAAAAGGTGAGAGTTCTGGCCAGTGAAGAGGTTGGGCTTGTGAGGGTTTCAGTGGCTTTATAAAGAAGCATTATAAAGTGTCTGACTATTCCTATTTTAAATATGCCACATTGTAAAAAATAATGGCAAAAATACTAATCCCAAGAAGGCTTGCCTATGGTCTTTTGTATGGAATATGCTGGCTTACCTAACAGTGGCTATTGACTTTCATACTGACAAGACTGGAACCTGGAATATTCTACCATCTTTTAAAGCCTGTCGTAATGGTCTTTGGAATTACAATATCTGGTTAGGCAGCTTTTGTGATGAGGATCAAGTCACTTCAAATGCAGCTAGAAGGGAACTAAAAGGGTTACTTAGCACTTAGCCATAGCAGTAAGAAAAGAATCTAAAGTAATCTTGTTAAAAAGTTCTAGAATATTTTAATTTTTGATATCTCTATAAAAGACATTTATGCTCCATGAAAAATACAGAATTGGGCCTCTGAGAAAACTAAGCAGAAAATCAGGTCACAGACCTTGCTATAGGACTTTATGAAGGGTTGATATTAACTCTCACATGTATACATGTCTTATAGGAAAGGGCTGCATTTTTCTTGTCCCCTCACAGATGGCATCAGAAAAGAATTTTTTCAGTATGCTATTAGAATCTATCAAGGTGGCCTACTGTTCCCAAAGCAAACCTACAAAAATTAATGGTCACTCAAAGAAGAAAAAGGAGGAGGAGGAGGAGGAAAGAAAAAAAAGAAAGCTAACTTGCTGTGGGAGCAGAGAGAAAAGAATGTCTGATGTTCTGCTGAGAGATATGTTTCTGGATGTGAAAGTACAAATTTACCAGGTGGATATTGGGGTGAGTGGGGTGGGTCTGCATTCCAGAGAGAGGAGCAGCTGATGCAAAGGCCTGGACGCATGATGGAGCCCAGTGTGTTTGGCAAGATTGGAGCAAAGGGTGTAGCAGGGAAGTTGTGAGACAGGACTAGAGAAGATATTCTGAGACTCAGGCCTACCATAGAAAATAGGAAATCCAGAAGCCATTCCTGCTGTGTCATACAGGTGGCTGACTCCCTTTTTCCTATTCTTCTTGCTCTTTCTCTGCTCTTCGTATCACCAGTGCCTTCAACATTATCATGACATCATGACAGCTGACCAATAACCATTGTTCTTTTAGTAACAGTGACCCAGTTTCCCGAAGAGAACCATCCATGCCTCAGTCTCTTAGCATGGAGTTTGGATGCAACTGGGGTCATCTCCTAACTCTGGGGGTAGGCTTGTGACCCAGAAGTGGCTACTTGCTTTAAGAATAAGCATGTGACTTTAGTTCGGTCCTGAACCTAGTGTTGGGAGTCTTGCTGCCTTTTTAGAGGAAGGAATACTCCATAAATCACACTACCCTCATGTCTTTGGGGTAGGTGGACTGAAAGATGCAAGTCTGAAGCTGCTCTTCATCATATTTGTCACCATTTGAAGAACTGGCTTGAGAATAAACCAATATTGAGGACAGTAGAGCTGAGAGATGGAGAAAGACAAATTACATTTGTGTTTTGAGCACCTTGATCTAGCTATGCTTAAAGCCACTTCAGCTCCTTGTTTTTCAGTAGCACGAAACAATACTGTTTACAATCAGAAATGTGTTATTTGCAAACACAGTGGCCTGTAAGGCCCTAGCCCCCTATCACAGTGCCTCAGAGCATTTGATAACTAGATTAGACTCAAGAACCTCAGTCTTAGAAATCATAAGTGCTCCAGAGAGAACAGTTACTCAAATGGGAAATGTATGGTCTTCGTGGCTCCAAGTTCCCTCAACTACTCTAACTCCTTACCCTGCATCTGTTTGTTAATAAATGCTTGCCAGGGACATTCATATGGAAGAACTGTCCAATTCCAAGGCTAAGTGATGAGGTTCCTTCTGAGGATGAATCCAGAGGATGCCAGCTCCAGGGGTATTGCTACTTTCACCATGCCTTGTGGTCACTTTAGGTCTAGGCAGCTGCTCTTTAGTTTATTCATCCTAATTTCCTCATCCTGCTTGAAAACGTAATTTTCCTTGCTGGAATATCACCCACTGGCTGAGGGTAGTTACCACTCAAGCCTGCTTAACCACCTAGGCTAGAAAGGTTAAGAGGAGTTGGATTCCAACAGACTTTTGTTCAAATCTGGTTTAACCAAATAATTCATTATTTGACTTTTGGCAACTTCTTAGCCTCTATGAGCTTTAGTTTCCTTATCTATAGAATGGGGCTTTTAATTAATACCTAATGCAAGTAATTGTTGTTAGGACTAAATAAAATCTAAACAATAATAATGGTACACCAAGCCTGTCACTCCAGTTCATCATCGGGTAACTTCTACCTAATTTTCCCATCTTTCTCCATTATTCCTTCCCCATTCTTATGGAAACTCAGTTCCAGCCTCACAGATGTAGTCACCAATCCGAATGTGAATGCACAGCTTCATCACTGTGACTTTGACCCTGTAGTTCGTTTCACCTGAAATGTCCTAATATCCCTCTTCAAGATCCAGCTCAATTTTACCTCTTCTATGAATTGTTCTTTTACCAGGCCAGTTCCTAACTCTTTGATTTCCTGGATAACTTATGGCTGAAAGCTACCCATTTATCATTCTATTTTGGACATTTGCTTTCTTTAATATTTTGTATCCCCAACTAGATGATACCCTCCCTGACCCAATGTCTTACATATAGATGGCACTCAACAAATATTTGCCAAATGCTTTATTTTCCTTTTATGTCATTGGGTAACACAGAAATTCTAATAAATAAATGTAAAAAGACAACCTACCTCCCCAGCATCATAACCCCCACAAAAGGCTGTACAGCTTAAGTTAAGCCTGTCTTCTGCTTTTGAATTTGCAATTGGAAACATATGGTGATTTGGAACACAGCCATTTTTTTCCTTTTTTTTCCTCTCTACAGAAATCTTTAAAGCCTCACTAAATATATCAAGAAACAGCAATGAAAATGTCAAGAAATTGTAATATTGCTTATTGCAAAACACACACACACACACACACGCGCGTGCGCACACACACACCACTGCTGATGTGTTCATGAAGTTCCAAGTTGAAAAAACAAGGGCTAATTTTAGATTCTGGTTTTTTCCTTCAAGTCATAATAAGAAAAAATACAAACATCAACTGAAACCCCAGTGCACAAAACCTCTTAGTCATACCCACTAGGCACTTTCAAAAACCAATTTTCTAGAGAAAGGATTCTAATTCGTAGCTCATTGAATCATGAATCCTGCTGCCCTGATGAATAGAAGGGATTGAAAGCACCACCACTGGAGTCCTGTGGCCCAGTCTTGGATGCGGATATCAAAAATGGGAGCCATGCCTTGTACGTTGTTTTCTCACACATTTTCCACCTCATTGAAACCCTGCGGTGCTTCCTCTGGCTTTGAAGACCCCAACCCAAGAGAAAATGAGCAATCCCAGTTCTCAGTAACAGCAATGCCAATCTTTTGACATCCTGATAATCATCAGAGCAATCAGTGGGGAATCAGGTATTGAAATTTGGACATGACTGAGGGAATTCCCAACCAGTGCAGATGAGTCCTTGTTAACAATGCTCTGACTTTCTAAACACACTGGTATTTATAACTCAATTCTCATCACAGAAGACAGAGTAGAGAGGCAGGGTGATTGTTTTTGATTATCCTGCTTTCTCCAGGAGGAATTCCTGACTGCTAGGCTACTGGTGTCCCAGAAGCAATGCCATCTTCTCCAGAACCATCTCAGAAGACTGACATCATCATACACTTACTCTTTGTTCTCACTTTTCCCTGCTTTCTTATAAACATCAGTAAATATACTAAAGCCAAGGAAAACAGAACCTTCGAAAAGATGTCTGTGTGTCATTGAATCCTTTATGTCTTTACTGGAACTTGCTTTTTTTTTTTTTTTTTTTTTTTTTTTACTGTAATCACTGGGGCTTCAGTGATAAGAGACCTTCATCACTAGCCAAAACATTACTCAAGAGCCAGTGCAAATCTCAGATTCTTTATAAGCCGTTTTTTGGTCTTCTGGGAACCATCTCTCCTCTCAGCCTTAGAAAATGTATTGATTATACCTTCATTTATTATTCACTATGAACTTATTTTTTTGTGTGGGCAAGATTTTTCTTCCCAAACCAGTAGTGTCTTGTCTTATTTTATCATAATGTTTAACAGAACCTTGAAGCCAGACAATCTGTGTTCCACTGTGGCTTTGACACTTCCTGGGTGTGTGGGCAAGTTACCTAGCTTCTTTTGACATACTGATAACTTAATGACATCTTTGACATCCTTACCTAACTTCTCTGTACTTCACTTTCTTTATCTGTAAAATGAAGCTGGTAATATCTACCTCATAGAAATGTAATGACTATTAAAGCAGTTAATCAATGGGAAGTGCATGGAACAAGCCTAGGAGATAGTAAGCATTAAATAATGGTATATATTAACTCCCTCAATACCTCTCTTAGCAGTCCATACCATAGCTGATTCATTCATTTAACAAATACGCATTGAGTGCCTACTACATTTCAGGGACCATTTTATGTGTTAGTAACGCAGAGGTGAACAAAGTTGACGAAGCGCTCTCTCATGGAATCTACTGTCCAGAAAGAGAGACATATAATAAAGAAATAAATAACATGGCAGAACATAATATAATACAACATAATAGGATATAGTTTCAGATAATGATGTGAGTTTTGGAGAAGCAGCATAGGGGATAAAGTGCGATGGGGGAGCAGTCTACCACGATGGGGACATGTTTTAAGTATTCACTAAGCATTTAGTTGCCAGATGTGGAGAAAGAGGCTCACTGGCAATCCATTGGAAAGCTCAAAGCTGTGCAAGACATGTCCATTTATGAATGTGCAATTAGAAAGAAGACTGTGAAGAAGGAAGTAAAATGGTAAAGTAGGCTAAATGTGTCCTGGGTAACACATCTCCTGACTTGACATTATGTGCCCTGCCCCTTCCTCTAATTCTGCTTCTAAAAGCATGTTTGCTAATTATAGCTGGCCAGAGATGTTCGGTGAAATTTAATCAATGATTTAAATCTTCAGAACTTTCCTTTCATTTCCTAATCAAAATTGACCAGTAATCCTAAGTCTCCTTCCTGAGGCCTCTGATTCTCTGTGTTTCAGGATTAGACCGATTTCTTAAACTATTCCAGGAATGTTTTCTAGTCATGATTGTGTGTAAAGGGGGAAAATGCCTTGTTGCTCTCAGGCTACATTTCTGCTTTAATGATGGCTATCTAGTAATACAGTCCCAAGTCAAGTAATTTGTGTAATAATACGAATTTTTAAAAAAGCAAGACTGAGAAAAGATATCTTATGGGCAGTTGAAACCTTGTGATACCTGAAAACAAAATCTCACAATATAGGCTGCATTCTTGTTCTAGAAAGTATAATTTTATGGAATCACACAGACCTGGGTACAAATTGTGGCCCTGCCAGTTACTTGCTATGTGATTTCTAAAAAGCAACTGTTTCTCAGCTTCCTCGTCTATAGCATGGGAAGACTAATGCTACTTCTCTTCTGGAGTTTTTAATGAGAATTAAATGAGTTCATGCAAGTAGCACATTTGGTAGAGTATCTGATGCATTTCAAGTAGACAGTTATCTTCTACAAGTCTGATGAGAGATTAATTTACACAGCTACTCTTCAGAACGGAGCTTTTGATAGTAAATGTGAATATGGTTCCTTTCTTGACCTAACCCTAGGCAGGAAACAGTTTCCTTAGGTTGGGCACATGACAGTTGTGGCAAATCTGTGTAACCTTATTCATGACATGTTGTGTTTTGTTTGATGGTTTACAAATATTCAAAAGAATCTAACCCATCAAGGAAGCTAGAGGTTGCCAGTTAGAGAAAATAGTCCCTGAGAAACATTTGCGTGAACAGCTTAAAAGAAAGAGAATACCAAGAATTCCTTCACATCTCCATTAAAGGAGAGGCTCAAGTCATCCGGGAAAGATGGCAGCGGGGTTCATGGTGCCTTTGCAGATAAATTGGGAAGAGTTTATGTTCTGGGTAACATGGTGTGAACGGGGTGGGGTGGAGAGAAAAGATTTCTTTCCCTAGAGTGTATCTGGGAATGGACTCCACCTGGACCTGCGAAAGGTCTTGTAACTTTACTGATGAAAGAATCATCATTGCCATTTGCTACATAAAATGAAACCAGTGTTGGCAGCAGTTGAGTGAAGATGCAGACTTTTCATTGATACTGAGATGTTTGTATTTCCTTTGATAGGGCCACCTCTTGTACCAGGCTAGCAGCACGGTTTGCAAGGGAGAGAATACAGCATGAACGGAACCTCTGGAGCATGACTCCATTGTGTTTTTGTGAATGGAGTCCCCAGGAATTGTGAAAGGCAAAAAAGACTTGTCTTTAAGCTATTGCTCAAATTACGTTATTTTTATTGCTTATAAGAATCCATCACTGGAAGTGTTATTTTATTAGTAAAATTGTGTTTGCCAGCCCATGAAATAAATTAGTGATTCTCAAAGTGTGGTCTCTGGGCTACCTACCTCAGAAATCATCTGGGGTGTTTTCTTTTTCTTTTTTTGGGGGGGGATGGAGTCTCACTCTGTCACCCAGGCTGGAGTTCACTCGCTTGATCTCAGCTCACTGAAACCTGTGCCTCTCAGGTTCAAGCAATTATTTTGCCTTAGCCTCCTGAGCAACTGGGACTATAGGCGCATGCAACCATGCCTGACTAATTTTTGTATTTTTAGTAGACACGGAGTTTCACTACATTGGCTAGGATGGTCTGGAACTCCTGATCTCGTGATCTGCCTACCTCAGCCTCCCAAAGTGCTGGGATTACAGGTGTCTGGCCCTGGGTTTTTCTCTAAAATGCAGATTCCTGGGTTCCAGTTGGATTTTCTGACTCTATGGGGAATGGGGTCCAATAATATGTTTTCCAAAGCATACCAGCTTATTCTAAAACACATTACACTTTGAGCTCCAAAGAAATAGAAATTGTGTGTCAGAGATGTAAGAGTGAATTTAAGAAAATGAGCAGAGCAAATAACATGAGTAAAGCAGGTTGGTTTAATTACTTCCTTTTTTGAGAACTTTAGAAGTATATTCATCATAGATTTTCTCAGGTCAGCTCCTGTAACTAGTTTGGTAATTACTGAGTTTAGAGAAAGTATTCCTTTTAGATACACTCTTTTGGGTCCTAGTGAACCTGAAGTAACCAAGCTTAGTATGGATGGAAGAGAGTCACTTTAATGAGAAGACTCAATTTTAAAGGCATGGATTTAGACTGAAAAGAGCTGAGCTACAGACTAAAAGTACTTTCTATGTCCTAAAGGGAAAACAAACTAAAATAAACAAAAACAAAAAGCAAAACAGAAACGAAGCCTTTCTTTTCAAAAGCAGTTGTTGGAAGTTTGTACCCTTTGACCCAAATCTCTCCATTTTCCCTATCATCCAGCCCTTTCAGTTTGTTTTTTTTTTAATTGTACTTTAAGTTCTGGAGTACATGAGCAGATCTTGCAGGATTCTTGCATAGGTACACACATGCCATGGTGGTTCGCTGCCTCCATCTCCCTGTCACCTACATCAGGTGTTTCTCCCTATGTTATCCCTCCTCTAAACCCCCACCCCCCAACAGACCGCAGTGTGTGATGTTCCCCTCCCTGTGCCCATGTGTCCTCATTGTTCACCACCCACCTATGAGTGAGAAAATGTGGATTTGGTTTTCTGTTCTTGTGTCAGTTTGCTGAGAATGATGGTTTCCAGAGTCATCCATGTCCCTGCAAAGGACACAAACTCATCATTTTTTATGGCTGTGTAGTATTCCATGGTGTATATTTGCCACATTTTCTTCACCCAGTCTATCAGTGATGGGCATTTGGGTTGGTTCCAGGTCTTTGCTATTGTAAACAGTGCGGCACTGAACATATGTGTGCATGTGTCTTTATAATAGAATGATTTATAATCTTTTGAGTATATTCCCAGTAATGGGAATTGCTGGGTCAAATGGAACTTCTATTTCTAGATCCTTGAGGAATCACCATACTCTCTTGCACGATGGTTAATTTGTACTCCCACTAACAGTGTAAAAGTGTTCCTATTTCTCCACATCCTCTCCAGCATCTGTTGTCTCCAGATTTTTTAATGATAGTCATTCTAACTGGTGTGAGATGGTATCTCAATGTGGCTTTGATTTGCATTTCTCTAATGACCAGTAATGTTGAGCATTTTATCATACGTTTGTTGGCCTCATAAATATCTTCTTTTGAAAAGTGTTCATGTTCTTCATCCACTTTTGAATGAGTTTGTTTGTTTGTTTGCTTGTAAATCTGCTTTAGTTCTTTGTAAATTCTGGATATAAGTCCTTTGTCAGATGGGTAGATTGCAAAAATTTTTTCCCATTCTGTTGGTTTCCGGTTCACTCTAATGATTGTTTCTTTTGCTGTGCAGAAACTCTTAAGTTTAATTAGATCCCATTTATCTATTTTGGCTTTCGTTGCCATTGCTTTGGTGTTTTAGTCATGAAGTTCTTGCCTATGCGTATGTCCTGAAGGATATTGCCTGGGTTTTCTTCTAGGGTTTTTATGGTGTTAGGTCTTATGTTTAAATCTTTAATCCATCTGGAGTTAGTTTTAGTGTAAGGTGTCAGGAAGGGGTCCAGTTTCTGCTTTCTGCACACTCCTAGCCAGTTTTCCCAACACAATTTATTAAGCAGGGAATCCTTTCCCCATTGCTTGTTTTTGTCAGGTTTGTCAAAGATGCGATGGTTGTAGATGTGTGGCATTAATTCTGATGCCTCCATTCTGTTCCATTGGTCTATATCTCTGTTTTGGTACTGGTACCATGCTGTTTTGATTACTGTAGCCTTGTAGTATAGTTTGAAGTCAGGTAGTGTGATACCTCTAGCTTTGTTCTTTTTGCTTAGGATTGTCTTGACTATGCGGGCTCTCTTTTGGTTCCATATGAAGTTTGAAGTGGTTTTTTCCAGTTCTGTGAAGAAGGTCCAATGGTAGCTTGATAGGGATAGTGTTGAATCTATAAATTACTTTGGGCTGTATGGCCATTTTCATGATATTGATTCTTTCTAACCTTGAGCACGGAATGTTTTTCCATCTGTTTGTGTCCTCTCTTATTTCCTTGAGCAGTGGTTTATAGTTCTCTTTGAAGAGGTCCTTTACATCCTTTGTTAGTTGTATTCCTAGGTATTTTATTCTGTTTGTAGCAATTGTGAATGGGAGTTCGCTCATGATTTGACTCTCCGTTAGTCTGTTATTGCTGTATAGAAATGCTTATGATTTCTGCACATTGATTTTGTATCCTGAGACTTTGCTGAAGTTGCTTATAAGCTTAAGGAGATTTTGGGCTGAGATGATGGGGTCTTCTAAATACACAATCATGTCGTCTGCAAATAGAGACAATTAAACTTCCTCTTTTCCTATTTGAATACCCTGTATTTTTTTTTCTTGCCTGATTGCTGTGGCTTGAACCTCCAATACTATGTTGAATAGGAGTGGTGAGAAAGACATACAAAGAGGAGCTGGTACCATTCCTTCTGAAACTATTCCAAAGAATATAAAAAGAGAGAATTCTCCCTAACTCATTTTATGAGACCAACATCATCCTGATACCAAAACCTGGCAGAGACACAACTAAAAAAGAAAACTTCAGGCCAATATCCATGATGAACATCAATGCAAAAATCTTCAATAAAATACTTGCAAACCGAATGCAACAGCACATCAAAAAGC
This sequence comes from Cebus imitator, assembly GCF_001604975.1. Taxonomy (NCBI): domain Eukaryota; kingdom Metazoa; phylum Chordata; class Mammalia; order Primates; family Cebidae; genus Cebus; species Cebus imitator. The sequence continues at coordinate 721,167 of NW_016107651.1, read as the reverse complement.
TTTCCATCATGATCAAGTAGACTTCATCCTAGGGATGCAAGGCTAGTTCAACATAGATAAATCTATAAGTGTAATCCATCACATAAACTGAGCTGAAGACAAAAATTCCATGATCATCTCAATAGATGCAGAGAAGGCTTTTGACAAAATTCAACAGCTTTATGCTAAAAACTCTCAGTAAACGAGGTATTGATGGAACATATCTCAAAATAATAAAAGCTATTTATGACAAACCCACAGCCAACATCATACTGAACAAGCAAAAACCGGAAGCATTCCCTTTGAAAACTGGCACTAGACAAGTATGCCCTCTCAGTTTTAAGATGAATACGTTCTGGAGACCTAATATATATCATGGTAACTATAGTTGAGAAATGATATTTTGTATATTTGATAAGAGACTAGATCTTAGGTGTGTGCTCCTACCACACACACCAACGTGCACACACAGTAACAATGTGAAGTGGTGGATATGTTAATTAGCTTCACTGTGATGCATACATCAAAACATGTTGCACATCTTAAATTTGTACAGTTTTTATTTGTCAATCTCAACAAAGCTTGGGGGATGATTCTTATAAAAATGAAAGGTAAGAAAAATTCCATCTATATTCTTAAAGAAAAACAAAAGTAAAAAAAAAAAAAAGCTACTAAATGACATATTTTAGGATGTCCCCAGAGTGCCATGTGTCTCTGTAATGTTGGTTCAAAGTAGAGAGCAGAAATTCTTCATTACTTCTGTGTCTGGTGATAGAAGATTAAGTTCAGTCCTTTCTGAGCTTTGGGATGGACATTGAGATACTTCACCGAGATTCTCCCACAGAGATGGGATCCTCCCATCTGCTGGGAATGCTGCTGGCCGAGACGCCCAGCATCCCTTATGGGGATGATATCTGCTCAAGAGAACGATTTGGCCCAAAGTTGTGTCCCTTTCCAGAGCAGCTTGCATGACTGCTCCAAGTAGAAATGCAAGAACTTGACCTCTTTTTCCCATCTCGGGACAACCCTGAAGGGTCATTCCAGCTTCAAAACTCCCTTTAGGGTTGGCTGAGGTCTCCAGTGAAACTGAATCACAGCTCAACTTCTCCTTCCACACAGTTCTTTCTTCCCTTCTACAGGTGTTGATTCCAATAGCACTCCTTAATAAACCTCCCTCATACGTATCCCAGTCTATTACGGCTGCTATAAAAACATACCTTAAACTAGGTGGATAATAAACAACAAGAACTTAATTCTCATAGTTCTGGGAGCTGGGAAGTCCAAGATCAAGACACTGGCAGATTTGGTTTCTGGTGAGGGCTGCTTTCTGGTTCAAAGATGGTGCCTTCAGGCTGTGTCCCTGCTTGATGGAAGAGGCCAGGCAGCTCTCTGGGGTGTTTTTTGTAAGACTTTCTAATCCCATTCATGAGTGGTCTACTCGTATAGCCTAATCACCTCCCAGAGTCCCCATTTCCTAAACATAATCACATGGGTATTTAGGCTTCAACATCTGAATTTTTGGTGGACACAAACATTTAGACCACAGTGATGCCCAACTCTATCTCAGAGTCTGTTTCCTAGGCAATCTATCCATGTCTCCTCTTCTGTAGAGTCAGGTTAGGGCAAGGGTCAAGGGGAAGAAAAGGACTCATTGGTATCATTTTTTTCCATCGCAGGTTCTGATACGGGAGGTACATAAGCATGTTCCTGTTAGTCCATGAAAGGTTCTATCCTGTCATAGGAGTCTGACTGAAATTTCATTCTTTCCTTCAAATTATCTGAATGATTTCGTCTATCACTAAAATTTTACCCCTAAAGACTTGTCCCAGAAATATCACTTTGCTACTCTGATAACCATGTTAGACCTACTAAATTAAAGATGACAGGGTTTTATTTTTTTGTCAGATAATTAAAAACAGAGTTCCAGTTGACTGATTGATTGATTGATTGATTGATTCATACATCCATTCAACAAATGTGTTTTGGGTGCCTATTATGTCTCAAGCACTGATCCAGGATGCTTTGGGACTAAAATTTGGCCTCTTGGAGTCCACTTTCTAGACAGAAAAATAGAGGTGAGACAGAAAATAAATAAGATAATTTCAATTAGTGGCAAGGGTTATAGAGATAATAAAAGAGGATAATATGATATAAAATTATTCTGGACAAGCGTATCAATAAAGTCTTGGGCAAAGAAGCAGTATTTGAATAAATGTCTAGATTAGAAGATCTAGGCAGAGGCAGATAGAAAGTGCAAAGGCTCTGAAATGGGGAAAAACTTGGGGAAAAAACCCTGTGTGTCTGGAATATGGCAAAAATGGGGGCAGAAGATGAATTCAGCAAGTAGGGCAGAGGTGAGGTTTGCAGAGCACTGTAAACCAGCGAGAACTAAGGATATTATTTGAAAGGCATTAGGTTCTTAAGCAGAGGAGTGACTTGATCCGTTTTACATTTCAAAAAGATAACCAATGGAAGATGAGGAAGATGTATCCTGAGGGAGCAAGAAAGAATCAGAGTAACCAGCAAGAAGGTAGTTGTAGCAGACTGGTAAGAAATGATAGTGGCTGTATCATGGTGAGAGCTGCAGAGGCAAAGAGAAGGGCTTGGGCTCAGGGTGGTTTCAGAGATACAGAGATAGGATGTGCTTGGGTTTGCATATGGCGTATGAGGAAGAAAAAATGAAAAAGAATCATGACTCCTAGATTTTCAGCCTAAGTAATTGGGTAGGTTCTGGTGCCATTTTCTGAGATGAGAAGACTACATCTGAGTCTCTCTATAAATGATTAATGTGTTTTGCCTTGAGCAGTCACTGTCTTTTCCTGACAGGAAGACTGACAAAGACACTGCCGGATTTTTCCTCCTTCTAACAGCCTCACCTGCCACCCCCAGGGTATTGTATATACCACAGAGAGCCAATCTGTACTCCTGCCAGAATTTCTCCTGAAATTTGTTATGCTTCAGTGTTTCAGGACACTTTATTATAAATGAGTAGCTAAAGGCAAAGTGCAATTAGGGACAAAGGTAGTGGGGCATGCAGAGTTGGCACAACTATGAGCTCAGCATCCCTGTACAGGTGCTAGTTCTGTAGAACACTGGCATTGCTGTTCTATTGCCAAGATGGAACCACCTCCCACCACTCATCCCAGTGGGTAGCGGGAGAGGTGGACCAACCAAGTATGACACTTTCAAGATCCCAAACCAGGTAATATTTATTTTATGGACCATCTTTTATCAGGTACCAAAAAAGAAACAGATGAATAATCGGTTCAACCAAGTTCAGGTGTTTTTTTTCTAAGGACAGTAGTAGAAAGTAGCGCTTTAGCTGAGACTTCACTAGCAAGACTGACTAATAGCAACTTTGAGAGTGCTCTATACTTACTTAATTAACATCAAGGCCTTTTATCAAGTGGGATTTGCTATCTTAACTGTGAAAAGTTTTTTAGAAGTTTTTGTGACATTTTTTGTTCAGAAATGCACTTCTTCTCTAGGCTGTCATTATTGAGAATCTCTTCTCTATTTTCCCCTCATGTTTTGTGCTGCCCTGGGTTTGATTAAATTTTCCTTTTTTCTATTGCTGTTCATGCTGGTGCATAAGTCGTAGAGACATATATTTCACAGATTCACGTTGCAGCTGGCTTTATTCTCTTTTTTCCATTTTTCTCATCATTTTGGATATATATATAGACATACACACACACACATCTTTGGAAACTTCCTTGAACAAAGCAGTTTATATCCTGCATACATTTATATTCATATATGCATTCATATATCTACTGGCAAGAATTCACTTTCTCTTTGGACCCCAGAGAAAGGTCTTTGGGCAGGGGAATCTTTCCAACACAAAACCACAGTTCTCAAGCTGGGGTATGCGTTAGTGTTTGAGGGAAAACATGAAGTCTTAGGGAAACAAAGCATATTTTCTACCATATCAATTTTAATTGGTGATCTTTTGGATATTTTTCCTATTAAAATAAAAGACCTTCAAGAATTTTAAGGATTAAATATGAAGTTTATAAGAACTTGTGAAAAATAACCATTTATTCCACATACTTCCAAGCTACATCTTAGCTAGATTTTTAAATTCACAATAAAGTAGAAATTTCATGATCTCCAGAGCTACAGACCACCTGATTTTTACCAAAGGTAGGATTTATTTGGAAGTTGAAATGGTTTGAATGGCTGAGCAGACAATAGTTCCTTCGTCTTTGAAGGAGTTCAGAAGGGGTTGCCACAACCTGCAGACAAGGCCATGGGTGTGACAAGGCAGTGGTTTTAAAGAGTGGAGGGGTTGTGTCTCTGTTTGAACTTGCTAGAAGGCAGAAGAAGATTTAAGGATGTCACCTTAAATGACATCCAATAATAACTTATTATAACTCTAAAAGAAGCACAAAGAAGAAGAAAGATTCTCTAAAATAAAAAAGATTTTAGCGAATAGCCATAGGCAGAAATTGCTTGTTCTCTTTAAGTAGCTACCTTTTAAGAGAAAGATTGTCTTCGTCTGGGTTTCTCTAAAGGCTGCCTCTGAGACAAGCGTTTGGCTGCTAGTACTTTATTTGAAAGGAGGTCCTGGGAAACACATAAGACAGTTGGAAAGTTAAGCAGTAGAGCTAGAAATGCTAATAAAGTGTGTGTTAATAATCAAGTCACATTAGGGCAAGTGAGACAAATCTATCAGAGTTCCTCTGAGAGATTATGTGTTGGCTGGGTCCAAGGCTCCAAGGTAGCATCAGATGTGCAAGAGATTTGGTGGAACAAATGCCTCTGAGGGAAAAGAGGGAGGCAGTGGAAGAGGTGGGGAGAGCTATCAGATGACAGTGGAGGTGTCACCCCTGTGAAGGACAAAGAGAAGGAAAGAGGAGGTCACACAGGATGACCCTCAGCCTACAATGCAGTTCTATGGAAAGTTCATCCCAGCCAATAAGAAGCCTGGGGCCAAAGCCATCTGCCAGAGGAGATCCATGTCTTTCAGAAGCAAGCTTTGCCTTAGTGTTCCAGCTGCTCTTAGTCATTGGCTGGGAGCTAATGTGTGTGAATTTGGACTTCAGCATGAATGCAGTCTTTTCCCTCAGGGGCATTTCCCATAACAAATCTCTTACAACTATAATCCCATATTATAGTACTTCCTAAATAAATGAACACAGTGGTACTGAGAGTTTTCCAAGAAGACAGACAATAAAGTAGAGCCTTGGGACTGGCATGCTTATACTCACTGGACAAAGAGGGTGCCATCCTGAGTGGTGACGGGGGCCTGGGTAGTCCTGTGCACAAGGTGGTAGCTCATTTGCTAACAATGTCACCAATAGTGACATGGAAATTATCCTAGTGGAAAAGATCACCACTGTGGGTGCAACCGTTCAGGTATTTGAAAAATCTGGGGTTAAATGCCTGGAAAGACAGCAGAGTTGGCTGGAGACTGCTAAAATGTACTGTTACCTCAAAGAGCATGAAAAACAGAAGGTTATTGACCAGTAGTAAAAGGCTAAATGTGAGAGCCAGAAAGCGTTTTTGGTAGCTTATAAAGAAGCACACATCTTTAGCAGTGGAAAGCACACCCATCTGAACAGGAGACTGAAGATCTGATAGAGTTACAGGGATCAAAGGACATCTGAATGCTAAGTTAAGGAAGGTCTGTTGTTTTAAACTTAGGACCCTAGTTAGGAGAACTTGGGACTCTGAAATTTGGGATAGGGACATCTGGATGAAGGTTTTTGAGGGAATGGGTTCTGCAGACCTCTGTACATCCTCAGAGCCTGCAGAGTTGGTTCATTCATTCATTGCTAGCAAGAGCTAGTATTTCAATGCACTGGAAGATGCTGCAGAGGCCTCTCTCTTGCAGGGCAACAGATGCCCTCCTCAAGAGTTTCCCCAGTCTCCTATGCTGGCTGTCAAAGGGATAACTAAGATTAAAAGCTAGCATAACCCAACAGGGAATATGCTGAGCCTGAAATGGATGGACATAAACTCTCTACCTAAGAATTTTCATGAATTAGCCAGCATTTGTCAACAGGACAATGCTATACCATTGAGATTGAATTTGGAGAGTACTTGATCAAGAGAGCTGAAATAAAAAACTGGACAAATAAGAGTTCATTCATATGGGGGCATTTTCTTTGGACATAGGATTTAACATCCCAAAAGCTGCTAGGGTGGCTCTTAAAAGCTCAGAAAACGTGATAGCTAATGTTGAATGAGGCAGAAGTGCCTACATTTCCTTGATAGAGCATAGAGGAAGAAACAAAGAGTTTGAGTAAAGTGAGAATCCTGACATGGATATATTCTGTGAGACCAGAAGACACACTAGAAGAGTACGCTTCATGGGAGGGTCCAGAGGACACACCTTGCACGAAGGCTCTCAGGCATGCGTACTTATGAGACCACCAACATCACTGAGAAGTTCAGTGGTGGCTATCCTCTGCAGGCTGATGGTAGGCGAGGCAGTTGCCGAGTTTTAGTAGCCATGGGAATGATACAGTGTCCAGATAATAAAGACCAGGTACAGGACTCGACCACCAGAAGCCAGGAGCCCACAATTACCATCATGACAGGAAAGGAGGCTGACACATAAGGAGTCATGGAGATGGTTAAAAGACCTTAGCATCCATATGAGCCAAATAGAAGAACAGCCAACAAAGATGTTGCTAAACACCTACAACCAAAAAGAAAAAGAACAAATGAGTGGAGGAGCAGGACACTGACTGAATGCAGGTGGTTACCCAGTGAATGCCATGTTCCTGGACCCGAGCCAGTTTTCAGATCAGAAGCTCATCTGCTGAAGAGGAGGTCAGCTCTCCAGGAGGCAGGGATCTGTGATGCCACAGCAAATATAACTTATGATGATTCTTTGAGTTTCCTTCTAAAGGGACTTTTAACTATTATTAGATGCTGCGCATTATGGAAATGGAAATGCCCGGATTTTATTTTTTAGGACTATTGGAGACAGGGTCTGAGTCAATATAGGTAGCTGGAACCCTAAAGCACATTACGGCTCCTCTGTTAGAAAGAAAGCTTAGGGGCGCCAGATAATATGGAGTCTTGGCAAAAATATGGCTCCCAGTGGACTCAGTAGGTTCAGGAACCTACCTAATAACTGTTTCCCCAGTCCTAGTGTGTATAATTAAAATGGATATACTGGGAAGTTGGAATAACCCTGACATTGGGTCATTTGCTTATAGGGTAAGAGCTATTACAGTGAGGAAGTATAAGTAGATACCTGTGAAACGGCCCATGACCCTCGCCTAGCTAGTAAATCAAAAGCAGTATTACATCCTCTGTGGCACAGCAGAGGTTAGGGCCACCATCAAAAAGCTACAGGATGCAGGAGTGGTAGTAATCATCATATCTCCATTTAATATGCTAGTCTGGCTCCTGCAGAAACCAGATGGATCATGGAGAATGGATGACTTCATTGGCATAACAAATTCTCTGAAGGCATAACCTAGTAGTAGCCCCAGTTGCAGCTGCTTTGCCAGACATGTGTTGTAGCTAGAAAGATTAATATGCCTTTAAATCCATGGTGTATGTAGCCACTGATTTGACATATGTACTGTTTTCTATTCCAATTAGAAAAGAGGATTAGAAAGACTTTGCATTCATGTAGAACAGACAACAACAGTTCAGCCATTGTGGAAGACAGTGTGGCGCTTCCTCAAGGATCTAGAACTAGAAATACCATTTGAGCCAGCAATCCCATTGCTGGGTATATACCCAAAGGATTATAAATCATTCTGTTATAAAGACACGTGAACATGTATGTTTATTGTGGCACTGTTTACAGTAGCAAAGACCCGGAACCAACCCAAATGCCCATCAATGATAGACTGGATAAAGAAAATGTGGCACATATATACCATGGAATACCATGCAGCCATATAAAAGGATGAGTTCATGTCCTTTGCAGGGAGATGGATGAATCTGGAAACATCATTCTCAGCAAACTGACACAAGAACAGGAAACCAAACACCACATGCTCTCACTCATAAGTGGGTGTTGAACAATAAAAACACATGGACACAGGGAGGGGAGCATCACACACTGGGGCTTGTCGGGGGTAGGGGGTGCTATGGGAGGGATAGCCAGGGGTGGGGGGATTGGGGAGGGCTAACAGGAGAAACACCTAATGAAGATGGTGGGGGGATATATGCAGTAAACCACCATGGCACATGTATACCAATGTAACAATCCTGCATATTCTGCATATGTACCATAGAACTTAAAGTATAATAATAATAATAATAATGATAAACAGAAAAAAAAAGCTGAAAACTAAGGACAGAGAGGTCTGAGGTAGAGGCATGTGGGTGGATGTACAGTGGGCATGAAGTGTAAAGATTTTGCTTTATATATAAACATCTGCCAGAAAGCATCCACCATGAAAGACATGCAGAATAACCAAGTAGACAAAATGACTCAGCTAATTGATGTTAGCCAGCCTTTTTTATCAGTCACTCCATAACTGGCACTTTGTACACATGAATGGAGTGGCCAGTGGCACAGATAAAGTTACATGTCAGCCCAGCAAGTGACACACACTTACCAAACCACAAGCTCCTGCTGCCTCTGCACGTCCAACCTGCTAGTAACAGTGAGCAAGGCAGAGCCTCTGATATATCCCTCCTGCTCCAAGAGACCATCTCAGTGTCAAGACAACTACATTGGGGCCTTGTATTCTGAAAAGGCCTGTGCTTTGCCTTCACAGGGACAGATACATATTCTGGGTATGGATTTGCCTTTGCAGCCCACAGAGCCTCAGGAAGCACCACTAGCCAAGGGTTGTGGAACATCTGACTGATAGACATAAGCTCCGCATAGCAGAGCAGCCATCCGGGGAACTCTGTCACTGCAAAGGAGATGGAGGGGTGGAGATCTGAGGGCTGTATTTTCATAGCAGCCACAAGAACATAAGTTAGAATTGTCCCACTGAAGGGGGAGAGAGCTGGGTTATTATCCACAAATGCCAGTTCCTTGCTGGCTGACGGCTGCTCCTCAGGCACCAGCTCTCAGCCTGCCCTGCCTTACTCAGACTGAGCATGATTTCATGGCTGTTTGAAGGCCATCAAGCAAAGGGACACAGGAAGATACCACAGGCCTAGAAACTGTCTGCCTGTGACCTCCAGGGTAGGTTGAGCGGGTATAAACAAGGCAGCAAGGATATTTTCTACATGTTCACAAAATCTGGGAATCATTTGTGTTGCATGGTGGGAAAAGTCAACCACACCCCAAACTAGATGTGTGGGGGAAACATTTTTATTTTTATTTTTTATTTTTATTTTATTATTTATGATGAGAAGAGGAGAATGAAGGAGGAAAGAAGCTACGGACCAGTGGGGAAGGGGAAGAATCTTCCATCCACAGGATATATATGGATGCCATTGGATCCTTACCTTCTCCCCTCCTTCCTATCATCAGTCTAGGATGAAAGGGTGATTTTTCCCCAAAGTTGTGTTTTATTCCAACTCTGGTCAAGCCTTAGGTGGAAATCAGGCTGAGAAAACTCTATGCACTGATACCTCCAGGCTTGGGCTTTGACAGGCTAAAGTTCAAGCTACAGGAATTTTGGAAGTCTTTTCTCAATAGCCTGCTTGCAAGTTTTCCCAGTCTTGCAGCACAATCCCTTTTTTGTAATGTCAGAAATGGCATTTTAATTCAATGCTTATCTTTTTATGCCTACTCTAGCAAGTCTTAACCTTCCCCCAAGTAGATAGATGTTGGAGAGTGGACCAAGGCAAAAGAGAAAATAACATTTTTAATATTAAAATTATTACTCCTATTATAATTACTCAGGAACAGTGGCTATAGGCTATTAACCTCAATTTTTCTTATGAGAAAGAGGTAAAAATATATCATTACTCAGCGATGTTGGAGCGTCCCAGAATTTTCCCAATGGTCTTTCATAAGAGACTGACTTCAAAGGAATTTAGGGCTTGGAGCTAGCTGCTTTGGGCTACAGTCCCAGAACCCCTCAGATACATGGTTGATAACCCTTTCAGGTCAGAGAAAAGAGAGAGAAGATTCTGTACTACAGATTAAAGCCCAGGCCATCTTTCACTAGAATCAGTGGACACCTCTTTACCTTCATGCTGGCTGCCATGGTAACTCTTGGCTACACATTTCCCTGTTGTAACCAGCCTGATGGATACTATGCAGGCAACTTACTGTATTTTTTTTAAATTTCAACTTTTATTTTAGATATAAGGGGTACATGTGCAGGTTTGTTACATGGGTATACTGCACCCAGATCATGGGCATGGTACCCAACAGGCAGTTTTTCAAGTCACGTCCCACTCCCCCACTCCCTCCTCTAGCAGTCCTCAGTGTTTATTTTTCTCATGTTTATGTCATGCCTGCTTAATGTTTAGCTCTTACTTATAAGTGAGAACATGTGGTATTTGGTTTTCTGTTCCTGCATTAATTATCTTAGAATTATGGCCTCCAGCTCCCTCCATGTTGCTGCAAAGGACATGATTTCATTCTTTTTTATGGCTATGTAGTATTCCCTGGTATATATGTACCACATTTTCTTTATGCAATCCACTGTTGATGGGCATCTAGGTTGATTCCATGTCTTTGCTTTTGTGAACAGTGTGGTGATTAACATATGGGTGTATACGTCTTTTTGGTAGAATGATCTGTTTTCCTTTGGGTGTATATCCAATGATGGGGTTGCTGTGTCAAATGGTAGCACTATTTTAAGTTCTTTGAGAAATCTCCAAACTGTTTACAGTGGCTCATGCCTGCAATCCCAGCACGCCAGGAGGACAAGGCAGGAGAATAGCTTGCGGCCAGGAGTTCAAGTGTAGGTAACTTATGTTTCTGACAGAGGCAGACCCCAGGTTTATAGATCTCAAAGCTTATACAATTCAGAGGCAGACCCCAGGTTTATAGATTTCAAAGCTTATACAATTATACTTGTATACTTCTTTTATTAAAGAAATAGACAATTACAAGTATAAAATTAGGTACAGTTGTAAATATCTATTTAGAATAAATTACAACAAATAGGAAGTTAAAAAAACCCTGACAAATACCATAAGTATCACAACATTTCAAAAACATACTAGTTTTATTAATTATATTCTGAATACACCCTCCATCATAATTTTTTCTACATTATTCCTTGCATATTCTGTAACTGACTCTTCATGAGATAAAAGTTGTATAACATTCTTTAGAGAAAGAACAGAAAAATAGTTCAGCCTTTCCTATAGTAGAGTTTGTTTAGGAGAGTTTGGGGGAGGGGCAACATACAGGTGGGAGACTCAAGTCATATGGCTAGAAAATGTGTTTTTTGGCATGGAAGTATGTGGGGAAGAGAAGAGATAAAAGGAAGACACTGTAAATAAATACATTTATCCCACTCAATGCAAATTAAAAGTATTCCCAACTCAGCTTCTATAAAATGCCTGTGGCCACTCCAGCACACCTGACTGAAGAGGATAGGTGATGGAGGGAATGTCAGAGTGGAAAGTGAAAAGATTCTTAATTTGTTGGAACTATGATATCTTACTTTTGCAAATCTTGGGAAAATCATGACCATGGAAACATATTTCAGGGTCTTTGAAAGGACCTGTGTAAGTGAAAGGCATTGGCTTTGAGCTTCCTCATCTTCCTTTACCTTCATTGCTCTCTGAAAATATATTTGATGCATCCAATCTGTGCTCAGTTTCCTGATTCCTAATTCGGGACCCACTTCGGGTGTTACTCTTTTAGGAATTCTTTCCTGATCCTCAAAACCTGGGTGGGTTTCGTCATGGAGGCTTTGAACAGGGTCCTTTCCAAGATCACAATGTACTGAAATTGACCCTTATCACACCTAAATTTTATTCCATTCCTTCTCCTTCAGGGATCAAAATCTTTGATGGCAGGGGCCACATTTTATTCATCATTGTATTCTCATCATTTAACACACAGTCTGGCATACTGGAGATGCTAAAAACATCTCATAAATAAATAAAAGGAACAATGATTTGGGAGAAAAGACATCTATTCCAGTAATTCCTAAGGAAGAACTCACTTCTTGACAAAGCACCACCCAAAAGGAAAAAATACTCTTTTTTTAAAAAATTTTTTATTGCATTTTAGGTTTTGGGGTACATGTGAAGAACATGCAAGATTGTTGCATAGGTACACACATGGCAGTGTGATTTGCTGCCTTCCTCCCCATCACGTACATCTGGCATTTCTCCCCATGCCATCTCTCCCCAACTCCCCACTCCCCGCTGTCCCTCCTCTATTTCCCCCTGACAGACCCCAGTGTGTGATGCTCCCTTCCCTGTGTCCATGTGTTCTCACTGTTCAACACCTGCCTATGAGTGAGATATTCTTAAAATATAAAAATCCCTTCTCTATGATGGTTCTCCGTCTCCTTCTTTCCAGATGTCCTTCTATGACTATGCCTGATAGGGATCAAAGTATTCCTATAAAGTGACCACTATATAAAACTCACAGTTGTCCTAGCAGGAGTCTTTTAAAACTTTTAACCATGTAACCTCTTTCTGTCTACCACTATGAATCACAGAGAGAAACAAATTGTAGTGTTGGAACGAAAAATTTGTATTCTATCCTTAAATATCTACATTAGATCCAAGCCTGTTACTTTCACCTTTCAATTTATAGTTCTTAGAAGATAACTTTCACGTGCCATGTGTTAACATATTTTTGAAGACTATAATTACAATTAGGGAGATGGAATAGCATATTAATGGTGCAAATCTGTGGAATCAGAGATTTAGATTAAAAACAAAAGCCGGCTTCATTTTATATTATCTGGGAGTAGAGACTGGGAGGCTGGGGAGTAGAAGACCAGAGTCAGCCCTTCTTGTCCATGATACTTCTCACCACATGTCGTAGTAGGCAAAGATTAGTACCCTCTATGCTGACAACATTCGAAGACATTCTCAAATGTCTCTGGACTGATTCTGAAAGAGTCCTTTTGTTCTTTATATTTTTTCATGGTTAATGACAGCTTATGGGAAGATGTCATGGCCAACTTTGACTTTTAATGACAAACGAAAGCACAAAAGGGAAGGAGGATTTGTAAACAAAGCATAAAAGGGAGACATTTTAAAGTGTAGTGATTTGGAATCAGAGGACCTGAGTTTGGATCTTGATTGTGTCACCAAAAGCCAATTTCTGAGTTCTAATTTCCTGATCTATAAAATTTTGATAATAAAAATACCTCATGAGGTTGTGAAAAATTATCAGATAATGAAGGTGAAGGATGATTTGTAAAGCATAAAGTGCAAAAAAAAATGTTGGCTCTGATTTATGATATAATATTTTGTGCTAGGTATTACATGTCCAGAAAAGCTATGTAAAGGTTTCTTTGAAAGTTCTTATTATTTAGAAAATGGAATCGTTTTGTGAGATGAAAGAAGTCTGATAAGTCCTGAACTGATTAAGACCAAGTATATCCAGGAAGGGTGCCTCCAATTAATTAACAAAAAAGAAGGTCTTTAAGAGATGAAAATGATTGAATTTGTATGAAAAACTCATCAAATGCCCTTAAAGTAAAAATGGGCATACATTTTTAGAACTCTGTCAGAAACAAATTCGGGGATAAATGAGATCTGGTTAACTTTATCAGAAATCTGTGCAAAGTGGATAGATTAAATAAACAAGAGTTACATGTTTCTTTTTGGCCATCAACATGTTATTTGTTGTTGATACAATAACATAGTAAACAATGTGGTTTATTTGTCTAAAGGGAACAGCTTATCTTTTGTTTGGAACATAGAAGCAAGCTGAGTCCTGATCTCTGTTATTTCAGTGTCTGGTTGATTTGTACTTGAGGTTTCCGGAGTAAAAGCTTTGTTACTAAATACCTGGCAGGATCTCACTGCCATGACTAGTGATCAAAAGGTCGAGTAAAATCTCCTGTTTGGTACTGAGAAGATTAATTCAGAATGCCTTTGCTCTCATGATACATAATTCAGTTCAAGAAATATTTACTGAGACCTACTATGTGCCAGGCCTTGTTCTAGGTTCTGAGAGTATAAAGATGAATAAAGAATATGCTACTAATTTTACAGTACAAGAACAAAATTAATAGCAATTTTCTTCTGCCCCTGTGGCCCTCCCTTCTTTTATTCAACTCTGCAGTCTTCCTTCATTACTTCATGAAGGGAAGACCAAAGCTGAAAAATAGGGAGAAAAAAGTAAGCCCTTAAATTTTAGAAAACAAGATCTCAGAGGAATGGTAGGGGACTTGGAACCAACAGCAGAAAAGCCTACACTGGAAGCTCCATCCATCCTTCACCTGTTAGATTGGTTGTTTTTTTCTTTTTTCTTTTTTTTTTTTTGGAGACGGAGTTTCGCTCTT
>NW_016107651.1:683195-705762 GCF_001604975.1 Cebus imitator | reverse complement strand
GGGCAGACATTGACAAATTCATGCTGCTTGGACTTTCTTTTTATTACATGGGCCTTTCATTAGCACTATTTCTTCAGGCAAGGCAGTGTAACTGATTAGATATGAATGCAATTTATGCATGCCCCATTGCCACACAAGATTATATGATTACTCATGGATGTTCTCAAACAATTTTAGCCACAGAGTTTAGCCCATTTTTTTTTTCATTCTCAGAAGGTAATCGAATTTCCATGTTCTTGCAGTGGAAAAACTAGCTTTGTAAAGTACTGATGGTTTTATCATCCAAAACTAAATCTCAGAGCTGAATATTGTTGTTGGCAGAGCATGAGAACATGCTTAGTCATAAGAAAATGGAGCATTTCTTGTGTGAAAAATGTATCACACTCTTAATCCCCCTTTTCACCCTCTCCCTACCCCAGCATTGAATAGCTATGATGATACATTTGGCCCGTGGTTAAATATTTGTGCATGATGATGTTCTGAGATTTGATCCAGCCAAATTCAAAGGTGCCCAATGGCCTCTGAGAGATTTTTATTTTTATATTTTTATTGTACTTTAGGTTCTGGGATACATGTGCAGATCATGCAGGATTGTTGCATAGGTACAAAAATGGCAATATGGTTTGCTGCCTCCATCCCCTAGTCGCCTACATCTGGCATTTCTCCCCATGATATCTCTCCCCAACCTCCCCACCATACTGATGTCGCTCCCTAGCCCCCTACCCTGCACAGACCCCAGTGTGTGATGCTTCCCTCCCTGTGTCCATGTGTTCTCATTATTCAACACCTGCCTATGAGTGAGAACATGTGGTGTTTGATTTTCTGTTCTTGTGTCAGTTTGCTGAGAATGATGGTTTCCAGATTCATCCATGTCCCTGCAAAGGACATGAACTCATTGTTTTTTATGGCTGCATAGTATTCCATGGCGTATATGTGCCACATTTTCCTGGTCCAGTCTATTGTCGATGGGCATTTGGGTTAGTTCCAGGTCTTTGCTATTGTAAAAAGTGCCGGTATGAGCATATGTGCACATGTGTCTTTATAATCCAATGATTTATAATCCTTTGAGTATATACCCAGTAATGGGATTTCTGGGTCAAATGGAATTTCTATTTCTAGGTCCTTGAGGAAGCGCCACATTGTCTTCCACAGTGGTTAAACTAGTTTATACTCCCACCAACAGTGTAAAGTGTTCCTGTTTCTCCACATCCTCTCCAGCATCTGTTGTCTCAAGATTTTTTAATGACTGCCATTCTAACTGGTGTGAGATGGTATCTCAATGTAGTTTTGATTTGCATTTCTCTAATAGTGATGATGAGCATTTTTTCATGTTTGTTGGCCTCATATATGTCTTCTTTTGAAAAGTGTCTGTTCATATCCTCCTCCCACTTTTGGATGGGTTTGTTTTTTTCTTGTAAATCTGTTTTAGTTCTTTGTAGATTCTGGATATTAGCCCTGTGTCAGATGGGTAGATTGCAAAAATTTTTTCCCATTCTGTTGGTTGCTGGTTCATGCTAATGATTGTTTCTTTTGCTGTACAGAAGAAGCTCTGGAGTTTAACTAGGTCCCATTTGTCCATTTAGGCATTTGGTGCCAATGCTTTTGGTGTTTTAGTCATGAAATCCTTGCCTATGCCTATGTCCTGAATGGTTTTGCCTAGGTTTTCTTCTAGGGTTTTTATGGTGTCAGGTCTTATGTTTAAGTCTTTAATCCATCTGGATTTAATTTTAGGGTAAGTTGTCAGGAAGGGGTCCAGTTTCTGCTTTCTGCACACTGCTAGCCAGTTTTGCCAACACCATTTATTAAACAGGGAATCCTTTCCCCATTGCTTTTGTCAGGTTTGTCAAAGATCTGATGGTTGTAGATGTGTGGCATTGCCTCCAAGGCCTCTGTTCTGTTCCATTGGTCTATATCTCTGTTTTGGTACCAGTAGCATGCTGTTTTGATTACTGAAGCTTTGTAGTATAGTTTAAAATCAGGTAGCGTGATGCCTCCGGCTTTGCTCTTTTTGCTTAGGATTGTTTTGGCTATTTGGACTCTCCTTTGGTTCCATAGGAAGTTTAAGGTGGTTTTTTCCAGTACTGTGAAGAAGGTAATTGGTAGCTTGATGGGGATAGCATTGAATCTATAAATTACTTTGGACACTATGGCCATTTTCACAATATTGATTCTTCCTAACCATGATCATGGAATGTTTCTCCATTTGTTTGTGTCCTGTCTTATTTCCTTAAGTGGTGGTTTGTAGTTTTCTTTGAAGAGGTCCTTTATCTCCTTTGTTAGCTGTATTCCTAGATATTTTATTCTCTTTGTAGCAATTGTGAATGGGAGTTCGCTCATGATTTGGCTCTGTTAGTCTGTTCTTGGTGTATAGAAATGCTTGTGATTTCTGCACATTGATTTTGTATCCTGAGACTTTGCTGAAGTTGCTTATAAGCTTAAGGAGATTTGGGGCTGAGACGATGGGGTCTTCTAAATACACAATCATGTTGTCTGCAAATAGAGACAATTAAACTTCCTCTTTTCCTATTTGAATACACTTTATTTTTTATTTTTTTCTTGCCTGATTGCTGTGGCTTGAACCTCCAGTACTATATTGAGTAGGAGTGGTGAGAGAGGGCATCCTGTCTAGTGCCGGATTTCAAAGGGAATGCTTCCAGTTTTTGCGCATTCGGTATGATATTGGCCGCAGGTTTGTCATAAACAGCTCTTATTGTTTTGAGATATGTTCCTTCGATAACTAGTTTATTGAGAGTTTTTAGCATAAAGGGCTGCTGAATTTTGTTGAAGGCCTTCTCTGCATCTATTGAGATAATCATGTGGTTTTTGTCTGGTTCTGTTTATGTGGTGGATTATGTTTATAGACTTGTGTATATTCAACATATGAAATTTTAATTTTTTTAGTACAAGCAACTTCAAGTGCTTAGCAGTCAAGGGAGGGTACTGAATCCCCCATTGTCTATGCAAGTTCTTAAGAATAAACTCAAATCTAAAGGGAATTACAACTGTTCAAGGTTTCACTCAATCCTTACTTATCACTGACTTTTGAGCCAGGGTACGAACACAGGCACCCTTACTTGCTGCTATTTTCTGTACTAACTTTAAAAACAAACAAACATATAAACTTTTTTACTTTGAAATAATTATAGTTTCACAGTAAATTGCAAAGACAGTACAGAGAGGTCCCTTGTCTAACTTCACTCATTTCCTTCTACTGGCTATATTTTACATAATGATACTATAGTATCAAAGCCAAAAAGTTGACACTGGTATGGTATGTGTGTGTAGTTCTGTGCTATTTTATCACATGTGTAGATACATGTGACCACCACTGAGATCAAGATACATATAACATCAACACAGAAGCCTCCTGGGCTACCCTTTTATAGGCTACCCGTCTATATTTCCTTTCACTCACCTCCTCCCACCTTTTTTAAACCCTGACAGCCAATTATTGTTCTCCATCTCTTTAATTCTTCTTTTCAAGAATGTTATATAATGAAATCATAAACCTTTTACATTTAATGTAATTATTAATATGTTAAGGCTTAAGACAGCCATTTTATTTCTTTTCATCTCTGTTCTTTCTGTTTCTTATTTCTCTATTCTTTCTCCTGCCTTCCTATGGGTTACTTGAACAGGTTTTAGACTTCCATTTTTATTTATCTGTAGCATTTTTTATGTATCTTTTGAGATAGATTTTTTGGTGGTTACTGTAAGCTTGATATTGTACACATGTAACTTACCAAAGTCGACTGATGTCAACACTTTACTAGTTTGAATAAAGCATGGAACTCTTACCTGCTTTTAACTACTTTTTACCCTCTCCTGTTTACAGTGTAATTGCCTTAAATATTTTCTCTACCTACACTGAGAAACATCAAAAATTGTTATAATTATTGCTTTAATCATCAAGCACAATTTAGAAAACTCAAGAGAGGGGAGACTGTTGAATTTATTCCTATTTTTAGATCTTTTTGTTTTTCCTTCCAGATGTTTGAAGATTCTTTTAAAGTCCTTTCCTTTTTGTTTCAGTAACTTCCTTTAGCCATTCTTTTGAAAGGGGTCTGTGATGGCAAATCCTTCTAGTCTTCATTTCTCTGGGAAAGTTTTATTTCCTTTTCATGTAGGAGTATATTTTCACTAGATATAAAATTCTGTGCTGACAAGTCTTTTATCTCAGCCCTTGAAAAATGTGCCAATTCCTTCTGTCTCCCATAGTTTCTGATGAGAAATCCATTGTCATGGGAATTACTTTTCTCCTGTAGATGACATGTCAGTTCTTTCCGAGTGCTTTCAGTACTCTCTGTCTTTGGTTTTCAGAAGTTTAAGTGTGATGTCTTGGTGGATTTCTTTGAACTTACCATGTGTGGAATTTCCTCACTTTCTTGAGTCTGTAAGTTCAAATCTTTCCCCAAATTTGGGAAATTTTCAGCCATTATTTCTTTGAATACTTTTTTATCCCTACTATCTCCCTCCTTTTCCTGTGTCCAATGGCAAATGTTAGGTCTTTTGTTATAGACCCACAGGTCTCCAAGGGTCTGTTTATGTTTCTCTTTTTATTTTCTCTCTGTTGTTCAGATTGGGTAATTTCTATTGTCCCACCTTCAAGCTCATTGATTCTTTCCTTTGTCCTCTCAAGTATTCTGTTGAACCTATCCACTGAGTTTTTATCTTGGTTATCATATTTTTTAGTTCTAAAATTTCAATTTGGATCTACTTCATATCCTCTGTGTCTTTATGAGACTTTTGATTTTTTTCCAGTTGTTGCAAGCGTGTTCATAATTGCTCACTGAAGCATTTTTATCACGGCTGCTTTAGAATTCCTTTCAGGTAAGTCCAATAACTGTGTCATCTCAGTGTTGGTCCATGTTGTTTTATTTTTGTCATTCACAGTAAGATTTTCTTGGTATTTTGTATAATGTGTGGTTTTTAAATTGAAATATGGACATTTTTAGTATTTTGTCATGAACTTCTGTATCTTAGTTAACTCTTTTTTTATCAGCAGGCATCTTTTGACATTGCTCAGGGAGGGACAGTGATGGGGTGAGCATGGGGGAGTACTTCCTCATCATTATCACATGGGAGTAAAGTTCTAAGTTCTTCCTCTTATGCTATCCCAGATGGAAGAGGTAGAAATGCCTGGTTATTGCCGGATGTGGTCTATGTGTGGCCTTCACTAATGCTGTGGTGGGGGTGTGAGGGAAGGTGTCTCATTATTGTGGGATGCAAATGAAAGTCTGAGGTCCCTACTCTGTCTTCTCTGATACTACAGGGTGGGAGGTGGTGTAAGAGCACCATGTTACAGACCAGCAAGGGTGGAAATATTGGCTACCCTCCTCCGCCTTTGCTGATGAGGGTGAGACTGTGGGTTTTCTCTGCAGTGTTTGACTACTAGAGAATGGATTTTGTCTAAAGTTTTCTGTCTAGCTAGGCTGTTCATTTAGCTAAAGACAGCATGCTTTTCTTGGGGTTTTGTTGGTGCTCCCATTGGCATTTCCAGGTTGCTGGCTTCCTGGTTTCATGTCCAGGATATGTGAGACAAAAAGAAAACCCAAGAAACTTGTCATGTTAGATCTCCAGTTTCAGGTCCTTAGTCTGCTATCTGTGCCCCACCTTTGAGCCTTCTCATGTTTATTTTACATATAACATCCAGAGTTTTTGCTTGTATTTAGCAGGAGGAATATAGAGAAGTATGTATAACCACTCACTCGGTTTTATCCTTAGTATTATCAGAGCTAATAATGACGGCTATCTTTTTAGTGCTGTTTATATGAACAGCATCATGCTAATTTATTTATGACGGTAATCTTATGAGGAAGGTACAATAATTACTGGTGCCATTTGATACGTGAAGAAACTGAAAATGACAAATAATTCATGTAAACATTTAGAACAGTGCCTAGCACATATACTAATAAAGGCTAGAGAATATTATTATTGTTATATTTTTAGCATTGTTAACTTGTTTAAAGGACCTAACTAATAACAAGAGAGTATTCCAACTCGGGACAGTCTAAACTTCTGCTTATAAACCTTAGGTGTAATTTCTCTCAATTTGACAGCAACAATTGGGATTAAGCAATTTCTACCGCATCTCACATTGTATCTTTATACATCTCACTTATTTTACTGCCACTGTTTTCTTTTCATTTTGTTTGTTTGTTTGCGATGGGGTCTCACTCTGTTGCCCAGGTTGGAGTGCAACTTCCGCCTCCCAGGTTCAAATATTTCTCCTGCCTAAACCTCCTGAGTAGCTGGGATTACAGGCGTGCACCACCACACTGGGCTAATTTTTGTTTTTTAGTAGAGATAGGATTTCACCATGTCGGCCAAGCTGATCTGGAACTCCTGACCTCAGGTGATCTGCCCGCCTTGGCCTCCCAAAGTTCTGGGATTACATGCATGGGCTATCGTGCCCAGCTCTTTTCTTTGTCTATCGCTGTAGTTTTCAAATTTCCTTCCCTTTATATCCTAATAATAAAATAACTAAAGTTTATGTAATATATATGTGAAGGACAAAGTACTCTTACATTAATTACATTTAATATTTATTTTCAACTTCATTATGACTTTAGAGGCAGGTATTAGTAATATCACACTACTTTAAAACTGAAATTCAGGGACAGGCCAAAAGTCACATGGTTAGGAAGGAGTTGAGATATGACTCAAGCCCAGTGCTATTTCCATCACCCTATGGTTCATCTGTAGCCCACATCTAACTTTTATATCTTCCCTGTAGCTCTCTGTGCTCATAGCTTACCTCTTTTTGGACTTCCTGGAAGAATATAAAGAACTTGGGGGAGAGCACACAGTGGGGAAAGATCCAACAGGTAAAATGGTGCCTCTAGAATTATAGATCCCTTCTAAGGGCTGTTGAACCATTAAAGATGTGTTGGAAATTCTGCCATATAATAGCACATTGCCTTAGTCCATCTGTGTTGCTATAAAAGAATACTTAAGAATGGGTAATTTATAAAGAAAAAAAGGTTTGTTTGGCTTATGGTTCTGCAGGTTGTACAAGAAACATGACACCAGCATCTGCTTCTGATGAGAGTTTCAGGCTGCTTCCACTCATGGTGGAAGGCAAAATGGAGCCAGTGTGTGCAGAGATCACATTGTCAAAGAGGAAGCAAGGGAGAGGAGGAGGTGCCAGGCTCTTTTTAACAACTAGCTCTTGGGAGAATAGAGAAGTCACTTCTCTCGCCCTTTGGTGGGGGTTATTAATCTGTTCATGAGGTATGTACTCCCTTGACCCAAAAACCTCCTCTTAAGCCCCATCTTCAACACTGGGGATCAAATTTTAACATGAGGTTTAGAGGGTCAAATATCCAAACTACAGCACACACCTTTCTCCTTTTGTTTGTGTCTTCCATGGAGTCATGTGTTGAGGTCTATTGAAGAATGGAATGGTTGGGAGCATGGAGAAAAGATAGATGGCTTAGAAGCAAATTATCTGTAGGGGGTTGTTGCAATAGATTTCATTCAAGAGCGAAACTACAAAGGCAGAGAGAGCTGAGATCAAGAACAGGGGATTAGAAGGGTCTTTAGAAGACGTATTAGACCTAACAATCAGTGATTGTGTGTGTGTGTGTTTGAAAGAGAATGGTAGAGGAGTCATTAATAACAGTGATGCTGCCAGGTTTCTGATTTGAAAAACTGGATAGGTCATTTTGTTTACAATCAAGATTAAGGAAAAAAAAAGTTTGAAGGAGGATGAAGTCATGCATGGTAGAATGCTAAAGAGCAGACAAAAAAATAAATTGTATCAGTATAATCAGATTTGGAAATTAGAAGGTAATTAATGACTTTGGAAAAATAGCTGTCATGGATAGAAAGAGAGGTGAGCAGAATAGTGGAGTGGGATGGTGAAGCTGATAAATTATTTGGAAATGAGAAGTAGAGAGACCATTTATGCAGCGAAGCTGTGGAAAACTCAGGGAATTTGGAATTTGAAGAACCACTTCCAAAACTTGGTATTACTTACTTGCTATGCAGCCTTTGGCAAATCACTTTACCCATTTAAGTCTGTTTCATAGAAGATAAGAAACAGTTTGCTCTGTTCCTTTTCCTGTAATTTATTTCCTCATTGTATGTCAGTGGGTAAAACAATGGCATAAATTGATGCTTTTTTTTTCTTTTTAAAATTGATTCCCCTGGCCCCTCACCCCCACTCAAACAATGGCATCTTCCAGTCTAAATCAACTGAGATTTATTTGAGATTTGGTAGAATGATGGCTAAATGTAAAAATATATAAAACTATAAGGGTTATACATAGAGAGACTGCACATCAATAAAACTTTATTTTTTTCTTTGTTTTTTATATATATTTTATTGCACTTTAGGTTCTAGGGTACATGTCCAGGTCATGCAGTATGGTTGCATAGGTACCTAGATGCCAATGTGGTGTGCTGGCTTTGTCCCTGCGTCACATATATTTGGCATTTCTCCTGATGTTATCCCTCCCCAACTTCCCTACCCCCTGCTGTCCCTCCCCTAGCTCCCCCAACAGACCCGAGTGTGTGATGCTCCCCTCTCTGTGTCCCTGTGTTTTCATTGTTCAACACCTGCCTATGAGTGAGAACATGCAGTGTTTGGTTTTCTGTTCTTGTGTCAGTTTGCTGGGAAAGATGGTTTCCAGATTCATCCATGTCCCTACAAAGGACACAAATTCATCGTTTTTTATGGCTGCAGAATACTCCATGGTGTGTATGTGCCACATTTTCCTTATCCAGGCTATTGTTGATGGGCATTTGGGTTGGGTCCAGGTCTTTGCTATTGTAAACAGTGTGGCAATGAACATATAATAGAACAATTTATAATCCTTTGGATATATGCCAAGTAATGGCATTGCTGGGTCAAATGGAATTTCTATTTCTAGGTCCTTGAGGAATCCCCACACTGTCTTGCACAATGGTTGAACTAATTTACACTCCCACCAACAGTGTAAATATGTTCCTGTATCTTTACATTCTCTCCAGCATCTGTTGTCTCCAGATTTTTTAATGATCATCATTCTAACTGACGTGAGATGGTATCTCAATGTGGCTTTGATTTGCATTTCTCTAATGACCAGTGATGTTGAGCATTTTTTCATATGTTTGTTGGCACCATAAATATTTCTTTTGAAAAGTGTCTGTTCATATTCTTAACCCACTTTTGAATGGGCTGTTTTTTTCTTGTAAATCCGCTTTAGTTCTTGTAGAATACGGACAGCCCTTTGTCAGATGGGTAGATTGCAAAAATATTTTCCCATCCTGTTGGTTGCCAGTCCCCTCTAATGATTGTTTCTTTTGCTGTACAGAAGCTCTGGAGTTTAATTAGGTCCCATTTGTCCATTTTGGCTTTTGTTGCTATTGCTTTTGGTGTTTTAGTCATGAAGTCCTTGCCTATGCTGGTGTCCTGAATGGTTTTGCCTATGTTTTCTTCTAGGGTTTTTATGGTGTTAGGTCTTCTTTTAAGTCTTTAATCCATCTGGAGTTAATTTTAATGTAAGGTGTCAGGAGGGGGGCCAGTTTCTGCTTTTTGCAGAAGGCTAGCCAGTTTTCCCAACACCATTTATTAAGCAGGGAATCCTTTCCCCATTGCTTGTTTTTGTCAAGTTTGTCAAAGATAAGATGGTTGTAAATGTGTGGTGTTACTTCTGAGGCCTCTGCTCTGTTCCGTTGGTCTATATCTCTGTTTTGCTACCAGTATCATGCTGTTTTGATTACTGTAGCCTTGTAGTATAGTTTGAAGTCAGGTAACGTGATGCTTCCAGCTTTGTTCTTTTTGCTTAGGATTGCCTTGGCTATTTAGGCTCTCTTTTGGTTCCAAATGAAGTTTAAAGTAGTTTTTTCCAGTTTTGTGAAGAGTGTCATAGGTAGCTTGAAGGGGATAGCATTGAATCTATAAATTAATTTGGGCAGTATGGCCATTTTCATAATACTGATTCTTCCTAACCATGAACATGGAATGTTTTTCAATCTGTTTGTGTCCTCTGTTTTCCTTTAGCAGTGTTTTGTAGTTCTCCTTGAAGAGGTCCTTCGCATCCTTTGTTAGTTGTATTCCTAGGTATTTTATTCTCTTTGTAGCAATTGTGAATGGCAGTTCACTCTTGATTTGGTTCTCTTTTAATCTGTTATTGGTGTATAGGAATGCTTGTGATTTCTGCATATTGATTTTGTATCCTGAGACTTCGCTGAAGCTGCTTATCAGTTTAAGAGGATTTGGGGCTGAGACGATGGGGTCTTCTAAATAGACAATCATGTTGTCTGCAAATAGAGACAATTTGACTTCCTCCTTTCCTAATTGAATACCCTCCATTTCTATTTCTTGCCTGATTACTCTGGCTCGAACTTCCAATACTATAGTGAATAGGAGTGGTAAAAGAAGGCATTATTGTCTCGTGCCAGATTTCAAAGGGAATGCTTCCAGTTTTTGCATATTCAGTAGGATATTGGCTGTGGGTTACTCATAAATAGCTTTTATTGTTTTGTGATATCTTCCATCGATACCTAGTTTATTGAGAGTTTTAGCACAAAGGGCTGCTGAATTTTGTCGAAGGCCTTCTCTGCATTAATTGAGATAATCATGTGGTTTTTGAATTCGGTTCTGTTTATGTGGTGGATTACGTTTACAGACTTGTGTATGTTGAAACCAGCCTTGCATCCCCGGAATGAAGCCTACTTGATCGTGATGGATAAGCTTTTTGATGTGCTGTTGCAATCGGTTTGCCAGTATTTTATTGAAGATTTTTGCATCTATGTTCATCATGGATATTGGCCTGAAGTTGTCTTTTTTTGTTGAGTCTCTGCTGGGTTTTGGTATCAGGATGATCTTGGTCTCATAAAATGATATGGCAAGGATTGCCTCTTTTTGGATTGTTTGGAATAGTTTCAGAAGGACTGGTACCAGCTCCTCTTTGTATGTCTGGTGGAATTCAGCTGTGAACCCATCCGGACCTGGACTTTTTCTGATTCGTCGGCTATTAATTGCTGCCTCAACTTCAGCCCTTGTTATTGGTCTATTCAGGGTTTCAACTTCTTGGTTTAGGCTTGGGAGGGTGCAAGTGTCCAGGAATTTATCTATTTCTTCCAGGTTTACTGGTTTATGTGCATAGAGTTGTTTGTAGTAATATCTGATGGTAGTTTGTATTTCTGTGGAATTGGTGGTGATATCCCCTTTATTGTTTTTTATTACATCTATTTGCTTCTTCTCTTTTCTTTTTTATAATCTGGCTACCATTCTGCTTTGTTGATTTTTTCAAAAAACCAGCTCCTGGATTTATTAATTTTTAAAAATTGTACTTTAGGTTCCGGGGTTCACGTGCAGATCATACAGGACTGTTGCATAGGTACACACATAGCAATGTGGTTTGCTGCCTCTATCCCCCAGTCACCTACATCTGGCATTTCTCCCCATGTTATCAATACCTGACCTCCCAACCCTCCCCTGATCTCCCTCCCTTGGCTGCCTACAAGAGACCCCAGTGTGTGATGCTCCCATCCCTTTGTCCGTGTGTTTTCATTGTTCAACACCCGCCTATGAGTGAGAACATGCGGTGTTTGATTTTCTGTTCTTGTGTCAGTTTGCTGAGAATGATGGTTTCCAGATTCATCCATGTCCCTATAAAGGACATGAATTCATCATTTTTTATGGCTGCATAATATTCCATGGTGTATATGTGCCACATTTTCCCTATCCAGTCTATCATCGATGGGCATTTGTGTTGATTCCACGTCTTTGCTATTGTAAACAGTGCCACTCTGAACATATGTGTGCATGTGTCTTTATAATAGAATAATTTATAATCCTTTGGGTGTATACCCAGTAATGGAATTGCTGGGTCAAATGGAATTTCTATTTCTAGGTCCTTGAGGAAGTGCCACACTGTCTTCCACAATGGTTAAACTAGTTTACACTCCCACCAACAGTGTAAAAGTGTTCCTATTTCTCCACGTCCTCTCCAGCATCTGTTGTCTTAAGATTTTTTAATGACCGCCATTCTAATTGGTGTGAGATGGTATCTCAATAGGGTTTTGATTTGCATTTCTCTAATAATCAGTGATGATGAACATTTTTTCATGTTTGTTGACCTCATATATATGTCTTCTTTTGAAAAGTGTCTGTTCATATCCTTCTCCCACTTTTGGATGGGTTTGTTTGTTTTTTTCTTGTAAATCCGTTTTAGTTCTTTGCAGATTCTGGGTATTAGCTCTGTGTCAGATGGGTAGATTCCAAAAGTTTTTTCCCATTCTGTTGGTTGCTGGTTCATTCTAATGATTATTTCTTTCGCTGTACAGAAGCTCTGGAGTTTAATTAGGTCCCATTTGTCCATTTTGGCATTTGGTGCCAATGCTTTTGGTGTTTTAGTCATGAAGTCCTTGCCTATGCCTATGCCTAGGTCCTGAATGGTTTTGCCTAGGTTTTCTTCTAGGGTTTTTATGATGTTAGGTGTTATGTTTAAGTTTTTAATCCATCTGGAGTTAATTTTACGGTAAGCTGTCAGGAAGGGGTCCAGTTTCTGCTTTCTGCACACTGTTAGCCAGTTTTTCCAACATCATTTATTAAACAGAGAATTCTTTCCCCATTGCTTGTTTTTGTCAGGTTTGTCAAAGATCAGATGGTTGTAGATGTGTGGTGTTGCTTCAGAGGCCTCTGTTCTTTTCCATTGGTCTATATCTCAATTTTGGTAACAGTCGCATGCTGTTTTGATTACTGTAGCTTTGTAATATTGTTTGAAATCAGGTAGCCTGATGCCTCTGGCTCTGTTCTTTTTGCTTAGGATTGTCCTAGCTATTCAGGCTCTCTTTTGGTTCAGCATGAAGTTTAAGGTGGTTTCTTCCAGCTCTGTGAAGAAGGTCATTGGTAGCTTGATGGGGATAGCATTGAATCTATAAATTAATTTGGGCAGTATGGCCATTTTCAAGATGAGCATGGAATGTTTTTCTCCATCTGTTTGTGTCCTCTCTTATTTCCTTGAGCAGTGGTTTGTAGTTCTCCTTGAAGAGGTCCTTTTCGTCCTTTGTTAGTTGTATTCCTAGGTATTTTATTCTCTTTGTAGCAATTGCGAATGGGAGTTCTCTCATGATTTGGCTCTCTGTTAGTCTGTTATTGGTGTATAGAAATGCTTGTGATTTCTGCACATTGATTTTGTATCCTGAGACTTTGCTGAAGTTGCTTATCAGATTAAGGAGATGTTGGAATGAGATGATAGGGACTTCTATATATGCAATCATGTCATCTGCAAATAGGGACAATTTGACTCCCTCTTTTCCTAATTGAATATCCTTTATTTATTTATTTTTTTCTTGTCTAATTGCTGTGGCTAGAACTTCCAATACTATATTGAATAGGAGTGGTGGCAGGGGGCATGCTTGTGTAGTGCTGGATTTTGAAGGGAATCCTTCCAGTTTTTACCCATGCAGTATGATGCTGGCTGTAGGTTTGTTGTAAATAGCTTATATTATTTTCAGTTATGTTCCTTTGATACCTAGTTTATTGAGAGTTTTTAGCATAAAAGCCTGTTGAATTTTGTCAAAGGCTTTCTCTGCATCTATTGAGATAGTCATGTGATGGATTACGTTTATAGACTTGTGTATGTTGAACCAGACTTGCATCCCTGAAATGAAGCCTAATTGATCGTGATGGATAAGCTTTTTGATATGCTGTTGCAATCTGTTTGCCAGTATTTTATTGAAGATTTTTGTGACTATGTTCATTATGGATATTGGCCTGAAGTTGTCTTATTTTGTTGAGTCTCTGCTGGGTTTTGGTATCAGGATGATGTCGATCTCATAAAATGATATGGGAAGGATTCCCTCTTTTTGGATTGTTTGGAATAGTTTCAGAAGGAGTAGTACCAGCTCCTCTTTGTATGTCTGGTAGAATTCGGCTGTGACCCCATCAGGACCTGGACTTTTTCTGGTTCATAGGCCATTAATTGCTGCCTCAACTTCAGCTCATGTTATTTGTCTGTTAAAGGTTTCAACTTCTTTCTGTTTTAGCTTGTGAGGGTGCAAGTGTCCAGAAATTTATCCATTTCTTTCAGGTTTACTGGTTTATGTGCATAGAGTTGTTTGTAATAATCTGTCATTGTAATCTGTATTTCTCTGGAGTCTGTGGTGATATCCCCTTTATCGTTTTTTATTGCATCTATTTGATTCTTCTCCTCTTTTTTTAAATTAATCTAGCTAGTGGTATATTTCGTTGATCTTTTCAAAAAACCAGCTCCTGGATTTATTCATTATTTGAAGGATTTTTTTGTGTCTCTCTCCATCAGTTCTGCTCTGTTCTTAGTTATTTATTGTCTTCTTCTAGCTTTTGAGTTTTTTTCATCTTGCTCCTCTGGCTCTTTCAATTTTGATGATAGGGTGTCGATTTTAGATCTTTCCTCACTTCTCATGTGGGCATTTATTGCTATAAATTTCCCTCTAGACACTGCTTTAAATGAGTCCCAGAGATTCTGGTACATTGTCTTCGTTCTCATTGGTTTCAAATAACATCTTTATTTCTGCCTTCATTTAATTGTTTATTCAGTCGACATTCAGGAGCCAGTTGTTCAGTTTCCATGATGCTCTGTAGTTCTGAGTTAGTTTCTTAATCCTGAGTTCTCAGTTGATTTCACTGTGATCTGAGAGACTGTTATGCTTTCCATTGTTTTGCATTTGCTGAGGAGTGATTTACTTCCAATTATGTGGTCAGTTTTAGAATAGGGGCCATGCGGTGCTGAGAAGAATGTATGTTCTGTGGATTTGGGGTGGAGAGTTCTATATATGTCTATTAGGTCTGCTTGGTCCAGATCTGAGTTCAAATCCTGGATATCCTTGTTAATTTTCTGTCTCATTGATCTAATATTGACAGTGGAGTGTTAAAGTTCTCCCACTATTATTGTGTGGGAGTCTAAGTCTCTTTGTAGGTCATTAAGAATTTGCTTTATGTATCTGGGTGCTCCTGTAATGAGTGCATATATATTTATGATTGTTTGCTCTTCTTGATGCATTATCCTTTTACCATTATGTAATACCCTTCTTTGTCTCTTTTGATCTTTGTTGATTTAAAGTCTATTTTATCAGAGACTAGGATTGCAATGCCTGCTTTTTTTGCTCTCCATTTGCTTGATAAATCTTCCTCCATCCCTTTATTTTTAGCCTATATGTTCCCTTGCATGACAGATTGGTTTCCTGAATACAACACACCAATGGGTTTTGACTCTTTATCCAATTTTCCAGTGGCTGCCTTTTGAATGGGGCATTTAGTCCAATTACATTTAAGGTTAATATTGTTATGTGTTCATTTGATTCTGCCATTTTGATGCTAACTGGTTGTTTTGCCCATTAGTTGATGCAGTTTCTTCATTGTGTCAATGCTCTTTACCATTTGGTACGTGTCTGGAGTGGCTGGTACTGGTTGTTCCTTTCTATGTTTAGTGCTTCTTTCAGGAGCTCTTGTAAGGCAGGCCTGGTGGTGATGAAATCTCTCAGCAATTGCTTGTTCGTAAAGGATTTTAATTCTCCTTCGCTTATGAAGCTTAGTTTGGCTGGATATGAAATTCTAGATTGAAAGTTCTTTTCTTTAGGGATGTTGAATATTGGCCCCCACTCTCTTCTGAGTTGTTGGGTTTCTACCGAGAGATCCCCTGTGAGTCTGATGGGCTTCCCTTTGTGTGTAACCTGACCTTTCTCTCTGGCTGCCCTGAACATTTTTTTTCCTTCATTTCAACCCTGGTGAATCTGACGATTATGTGCCTTGGGGTTGCTCTTCTTGGGGAATATCTCTGTGGTGTTCTCTGTATTTCCTGGACTTGAATTTTGGCCTGGCTTGCTAGGTTGGGGTAGTTCTCCTGGATAATATCCTGAAGAGTGTATTGCAGTGTGGATTCATTCTCTCCATCACATTCAGGTATACCTATCGAATGTGGATTAGGTCTTTTCACATAATCCCATGTTTCTTGGAGGCTTTGTTGATTTATTTTCACTCTTTTTTCTCTATTCCGGCCTTCTTTTTATTTCATTAAGTGGATCCTCAATCTCTGATATCCTTTCTTCTGCTTGGTCCATTTGGCTATTGAAATTTGTGTATGCCTCACGAAGTACTCGTGTTGTGTTTTTCAGCTCTATCAAGCTGTTTATATTCTCTAAGCTGTTTATTCTCGTTAGCATTTCGTCAAACCTTTTTTCAAGGTTCTTAGTTTCTTTGCATTGGGTTAGAATGTGTTCTTTTAGCTCTGAGAAGTTTGTTATTACCCACCTTCTGAAGCCTGTTTCTGTCAAATTATCAGACTCATTCTCCAACCAGCCTTGTTCCCCTAGCTGGTGAGGAGTTGTGATCCCTTGGAGATGGAGAGGCATTCTGGTTTTGGGTGCTTTCATCCTTTTTGCGCTGCTTTCTTCCCATCTTTGTGGATTTATCTACCTGTGGTATTTGTAGTTGGTGACTTTCGGATGGGATCTCTCGGTGGAAATCCTTTTTGTTGATGTTGATGTTATTTCTTTCATTGTTTAGTTTTCCTTCTAACAGTCAGGCCCCTCTGCTGTAAGACTGCTGAGGTTCACTCGAGACCCTGCTTGCCCGTGGATCACCTGCAGCAGCTGCAGAAAAATAAGGGTTGCTGCCAGTTTCTTCTTCTGTTGTCTTCATTACAGAAGGATACCCGCCAGATGTCAGTCTGAACTCCCCTTTATGAGGTATCTCTTTGGATATACAGTGGTCAGGGAGCTGCTTGAGGAGACAGTCTGTCCCTTACAGGAGCTCAAGTGCTGAGCTGTGAGCTCTGTTGTTCTGTTCAGAGCTACTGGGCAGGTAGTTGTAAGTCTGCTGCAACAGAACTCATAACCGCCTTTTTCCCCAGTTGCTCTGTCCTGGAAAGGTGGGCTCTATTTATAAGTTCTTGACATGCTGCTGCCTTTTTTCAGAGATGCCCTGTCCAGCAAGGAGGTAGCCTAGTCAAAGTCTCCCTGTAAAGGTATTGCTGAGCTGCCATGGGCTCTGCCCAGCTGCTGTGTAAACTTCCTTCTGATTTTATTTACAGAGGACCAGTTAGAACAGCCTTGGTAATGGTGAACTGCCTCAGTAATGGCGGACGCCCTTCCCCCAACAGAGCTATACCGTCCTGGGTCCAACTGTGCTTGCTGCGAGACTCCCAATCCAGAGCGTTTCAGATTGCTGTTCTTTGTGGGGGTGGGAACTGCCAAGCCAGATCACCTGGCTCCCTGTTTCAGCTGAATGGGCAACTCTGTCTCCCAGGCATTCCAGGCACTAGTTGAAACGGCCATCCAGAGACTTTTTGCAGAGACCTGCTGCATCACCTGTGCTGGAAATTGGTGGCACTGTCAGCACAGGAATCTACTGGTCTGTGGGCCTACTGATCTTGGATCTGCCTAATAAAATCTTATTTTTAATCATCACAAGCTTCACAGGTTAAACTTGTCATTCAAAAAGTTAATGCGGAGAATCCAAGATGGCCAAATAGGAACAGCTCTGGAGTCCAGTTCCCAGTGAGAACAATGCAGAGAGTGAGTGCCCACCACATCTCCAAACAAATTTTCACTGCCCACAGACCAGAAGATTCCTGGGCTGAAAAGCACCACGAGTTTTCAGCACGGCAGTTTCAGCCAGTGCCAGGTTGGCACACAGAAACTCACACAAATCTTGGCAGCCCATTTCAACTGGTGCCTGGAATGCCTGGGAGACAGAGCCGCCCATTCAGCTGAAAGGGAGGTGGCTGAGACAGGGAGCCAGGTGACCTGGCTTGGCAGGTACCACCCCTACAAAGCAAGAAATCTGAAACACTCTGGATTGAGAGTTTTGCAGCAAGTGCAGCTGGACCCAGGACAGTCCAGCTCAGTGGGGGGAAGGGCAATCACCACCACCAAGGCAGTCTGCCACTACCAAGGCAGTTCACACAGCAGCTGGGCAGAGCCTGCAGCAGCTCAGCAACACCCCTGCTGGCAGACTGTGACTAGACTACTTCGTGCAGGGCAGGACATCTATGAAAAAATGCAGCAGCATGACAGAAACTTATAAATAAAGCTGACCATCCTAGGACAGAGCACCTGGGGAAAGAGGCAGTTATGAGTTCTGCTGCAGCAGACTTAAAAGTACCTGCCCAGCAGCTCTGCACAGAACAGCACTTGAGCTCCTATAAGTGACAGACTGTCTCCTCAAGCAGCTCCCCAACCCCATTATACCCAAAGAGATACCTCATAAAGGAGAGCTCAGGCTGACATCTGGCAGGTACCCTTCTGGGACAAAGCTAACAGAAGAAGAAACTGGCAGCAACCTTTACTGTTCTGCAGCCCCCACAGGTGATCCCCAGGCAAGCACGGTCCGGAATGGACCTCCAGCAGTCCTGCGGCAGAGGGGCCTGGCTGTTAGAAGGAAAACTAAGAAACAGAAAGAAATAACTTGATCATCAACAAAAGCGTTGTCCACTCAGTGACCCAATCTGAAAGTCCCCAACTAAAAATACCAGAGGTAGATAAAACCACTAAGATGGGAAGAAACCAGTGCAAAAAAGGATGAAGACACCCAAAACCAGAACGCCTCTCCTCCTCCAAGGGATCACAACTCCTCACCAGCTAGGGATCAAAGACAGATAGAGAAAGAATCTGACAAATTGACAGAAACAGGCTTCAGAAGGTGGGTAATAACAAACTTCTCAGAGCTAAAAGAATATGTGCTAACCCAATGCAAAGAAACTAAGAACCTAGAAAAAAAGGTTAGATGAGATGCTAACTAGAATAAACAGCTTAGAGAAGATTATAAACAACTTGATGGAACTGAAAAACACAACATGAGAACTTCGCAAAGCAAACACAAGTTTTAATAGCTGAATCAACCAAGTAGAAGAAAGGATATCAGAGATTGAGGATCCACTCAATGAAATAAAACAAGAAGGCAGGAATAGAGAAAAAAGAGTGAAAAGAAATGAACAAAGCCTCCAAGAAACATGGGATTATGTGAAAAGACCTAATCTGTGTTTGATAGGTGTACCTAACTGTGATGGAGAAAATGAATCTAAGCTGAAAAACACTCTTTGGGATATTATCCAGGAGAACTGCCCCAACCTAGCAAGCCAGGCCAAAATTCAAGTCCAGGAAATACAGAGAACACCACAGAGATATTCCCCAAGAAGAGCAACCCCAAGGCACATAATCATCAGATTCACTAGAGTTGAAAAGAAGGAAAAAAGTGCTCAGGGCAGCCAGAGAGAAAGGTCAGGTTACACACAAAGGGAAGCCCATCAGACTCACAGGGGATCTCTCGGTAGAAACCCAACGACTCAGAAGAGAGTGGGGGCCAATATTCAACATCCTTAAAGAAAAGAACTTTCAATCTAGAATTTCATATCCAGCCAAACTAAGCTTCATAAGCGAAGGAGAATTAAAATCCTTTACGAACAAGCAATTGCTGAGAGATTTCATCGCCACCAGGCCTGCCTTACAAGAGCTCCTGAAAGAAGCACTAAACATAGAAAGGAACAACCAATACCAGCTGCTCCAAAAATGTACCAAATGGTAAAGAGCATTGACACAATGAAGAAACTGCATCAACTAATGGGCAAAACAACCAGTTAGCATCAAAATGACAGAATCAAATTCACACAAAACAATATTAACCTTAAATGTAAATGGGCTAAATGCCCCAATCAAAAGACACAGACTGGCAAATTGGATAAAAAGTCAAGACCCATCAGTGTGCTGTATTCAGGATACCCATTTCACGTGCAAGGACACACACAGAGGTCCAAAATAAAGGGATGGAGGAAGATTTGTCAGGCAAATGGAGAGCAAAAAAAAAGCAGGCATTGCAATCCTAGTCTCTGATAAAATAGATTTTAAATCAACAAAATCAAAAGAGACAAAGAAGGGCATTACATAATGGTAAAAGGATCAATGCATCAAGAAGAGCTAACGATTATATATGTATATATGCACCCAATACAGGAGCACACAGGTACATAAAGCAAATTCTTAATGACCTACAAAGAGACTTAGACTCCCTCACAATAATAGTGGGAGACTTTAACACTCCACTGTCAGTATTAGATCAATGAGACAGAAAAATAACAAGGATATCCAGGACTTGAACTCAGATCTGGACCAAGCAGACCTAATAGACATATACAGAACTCTCTACCCCAAATCCGCAGAATATACATTCTTATCAGCACTGCATGGCATCTGTTCTAAAATTGATCACATAATTTGAAGTAAATCACTCCTCAGCAAATGCAAAAGAACAGAAATCATAACAAAGAGTCTCTCAGACCACAGGGCAATCAAATGAGAACTGAGGATGAAGAAACTAATTTAGAACCATACAGCATCATGGAAACTGAACAACTGACTCCTGAATGTCGACTGGATAAACAACTAAATGAAGGCAGAAATAAAAATGTTCTTTGAAACCAACAAGAACAAAGATGCAATGTTCCAGGTACTATGGGAAACATTTAAAGCAGTGTCTAGAGGGAAATTTATAGCAATAAATGCCAATATGAGAAGTGAGGAAGTATCTAAAATCGACACCCTATCATCAAAATTGAAAGAGCTAGAGGAGCAAGATGAAAAAAACTCAAAAGCTAGAAGAAGACAATAAATAACTAAGAACAGAGCAGAACTGATGGAGAGAGACACAAAAAAATCCTTCAAATAATGAATAAATCCAGGAGCTGGTTTTTTGAAAAGATCAACGAAATATACCACTAGCTAGATTAATTTAAAAAAAGGGGAGAAGAATCAAATAGATGCAATAAAAAACGATAAAGGGGATATCACCACAGACTCCAGAGAAATACAGATTACAATGACAGATTATTACAAACAACTCTATACACATAAACCAGTAAACCTGAAAGAAATGGATAAATTCCTGGACACTTGCACCCTCCCAAGCCTAAACCAGGAAGAAGTTGAAACCTTTAACAGACCAATAACATAGGCTGAAGTTGAGGCAGCAATAATAGCCTACCAACCCAAAAAAGTCCAGGTCCTGATGGGGTCACAGCCGAATTCTACCAGACATACAAAGAGGAGCTGGTACCACTCCTTCTGAAACTCTTCCAAACAATCCAAAAAGAGGGAATCCTTCCCAAATCATTTTATGAGACCAACATCATCCTGATACCAAAACCCAGCAGAGACTCAACAAGAAAAGAAAACCTCAGGCCAATATCCATAATGAACATAGACGCAAAAATCTTCAATAAAATACTGGCAAACTGATTGCAACAGCACATCAAAAAGCTTATCCATCACAATCAAGTAGGCTTCATTTCAGGGATGCAAGGCTGGTTCAACATACACAAGTCTATAAATGTAGTCCACCACGTAAACAGAACCAAATTAGAAAACCACACGATTATCTCAATAGATGCAGAGAAGGCCTTCAATAAAATTAAACAGCACTTTATGCTAAAAACTCTCAATAAACTAGGTATTGAAGGAACGTATCTCAAAACAATAAAAACTATTTACAACAACCGTACAGCCAATATCATACTGAATGGGCAAAAACTGGAAGCATTCCCTTTGAAATCCACTACTAGACAAGGATGTCTTCTGCCCCCCTTGCTATTCAATATAGTATTGGA
The DNA here is from genome assembly GCF_001604975.1 of Cebus imitator. NCBI lineage: Eukaryota > Metazoa > Chordata > Mammalia > Primates > Cebidae > Cebus > Cebus imitator. The sequence goes on along the minus strand of NW_016107651.1, from coordinate 684,187 downwards.
AGTACTAGCCAGAGCAATTAGGCAAGAAATAAAATAAAGGTTATTCAGTTAGGAAGGAGGAAGTCAAATTGTCTTTATTTGCAGACAACATGATTGTCTATTTAGAAGACCCCATCCTCTCAGCCCAAAATCTCCTTAAACTGATAAGCAACTTCAGCAAAGTCTCAGGATATAAAATCAATGTGCAGAAGTCACAAGCATTTCTATACACCAATAACAGACTAACAGAGAGCCAAATAATGAGAAAACTCCCATTCACAGTTGCTACAAACAGAATAAAATACCTAGGAATACAACTAACAAAGTATTTTGTAAAGGACCTCTTCAAGGAGAACTACAAACCACTGCTCAAGGATATAAGAGAGGACACAAACAGATGGAGAAACATTCCATGCTCAGGGTTAGGAAGAATCAATATTGTGAAAATGGCCCTACTGTCCAAAATCTATAGATTCAACGCTATCTCCATCAAGCTACCAATTACCTTTTTTACAGAACTGGAAAAAATTACCTTAAACTTCATATAGAACCAAAAGAGAGCCTACATAGCTCTCTAAGACAATCCTAAGCATAAAGAACAAAGCCAGAGGCATCATGCTACCTGATTTCAAACTATACTGCAAGGCTACAGTAGTCAAAATAGCATGGTACTGGTACCAAAAACAGACAGAGGTATAGACCAATGGAACAGAACAGAGGCCCTGGAGGCAATGCCACACATCTACAACCATCGCATCTTTGACAAACCTGACAAAAACAAGCAATGGGGAAAGGATTCCCTGTTTAATAAATGGTGTTGGGAAAACTGGCTAGCAGTGTGCAGAAAGCAGAAACTGGACCCCTTCCTGACACCCTACACTGAAATTAACTCCAGGTGGATTAAAGACATAAACATGAGACCTAATACCATACAAACCCTAGAAGAAAACCTAGGCAAAACCATTCAGGACATAGGCATAGGCAAGGACTTCATGACTAAAATACCAAAAGCA